>NW_005054430.1:1500523-1512769 GCF_000277835.1 Geospiza fortis | reverse complement strand
TTTCCTTTTCCCCCCTTCGTTTCCTTCCTTCATCTCCTTCCTGCCATTGGCTTCTGCTGGAGATTTTTCTCCACCAGGAATTTGGGGTTTTGTTCCTTCTTTAAATCCCATTGTGTTCCAAGTCTCTTCCTTAGGGGCTAAAATAATTATGGAGCAAGGTTCAGCTTCCCTCAGCTGCCTCTGAGGGGTGAAATTCCCTTTTTTCCGTGTTTCCTAGGAGCGTTTCCTCCGGGTGGAGCTGCTCAGTGAGGCTGGGAAGGACAAGGATGGAGCTCCTGTTGCTTGTTGTGTGCCAGGATGTACAAAATCCCTGGAAGTCACCTCTGGGCTGGTGGTGAAGAAGCTCCCGTTGACTCACGTACGTCCCTTCCCTGGGATTTGGGAGCCTTCCTGAGCCATTCCAGTCCCTGTTCTGAGCAGGGATCTCAGCTCCCCATCCATTTCCTTGTGCTCACAACCAGCAGTGAATTCCAAGGGTAATTCCCGGTCATGTTGCACTTCCCACAAATCCACTGCATCCCAGAGATCCCATCTGAGACCTCAGGTGGGTCCAGGTCTGGGGTTTTGCTGTGTCAGATCCCACGTGTGCCCCTTGGAGCCCATGGAACATCCAGGTGGGGCTGGCCCAGCAGCCCTGGCCCAGGGACAATCCAACCTTTGGGGCCAGGTCTGGCTTTGGTCCCAGCTGCATCCTGTGCACTGGGGACAACTGGGGACAATCCTTGTCCATTGGGGACAATTGGGGGCAATCCTTGTCCACTGGGGACAACTGGGGACAATCCTTGTCCACTGGGGACAATTCCCTCCTGGAAAGGGTTTGCAGTGACGGCAGTGGGCTGCCCGAGGCAGGGCTGGAATTCCCATTGCTGGAGGGGTTCCAGAGCCCTGTGCATGTGGCACTTGGGGACGGGGGTGTCATGCCTCAGGTTTGGCTTTGCTATTTACACATTCTGTGCTGCTTTAGTGTCTGGGCTTCATATTATGGGATGGTGAGCTCTGTGCACAGAGCAGGGAGACAAAACAATTCCTGCTCCAGCTGGGCACCAAGGACAAATGACCCAAATCTCAGCCCAGGAGCACAAACCCCGTGGGCTGGAGAGAGAAAAACAAGCAGGGTGGGACTGCAGGGGCTAAAGCTGGGATGGGACAATGAACTGCAAGGTGCAAATGGAGCAGAACTGATCCCAGGGAGAGACCCCGGGAGCGCTCGTGCATTTTGGGGCCATTTTGGTTCATCTTGGGTGCAGCCCTGGCTGGGCTCTGGTGCTGCCCAAGGTGCATCCATGGAGGAGATCCTTTCATAAATCCCTGCTTCATTCTGGAGCTCTGCCCAGCCTCTGCTCTAGCTCACATTCACAGGGCATCAGTTCACCTTGGAGTAGTTGGATTTGATATCCTTAAAGATCTTTTCCAACCATTCCGCGATTCTGTGTGGGATTTCCTTGCTTTGGGCACATCATGGCTCCCTTCCCTGGATTGTGGCAGAGCTGGGAAGCCAAGGTTGTGTTCCTGCAGCTTCCTCTTCCCTGAAATCTCCTCTTTTCCTCCCACAGAGCGACAGCAGCCAGGATCCAGGGGGATTCCTTTGCCAGGCTTGCACCTGGCTGTTCTTCGGCTCCCTGACACCACTCACCTCTGTCCCAACGATCCAGTAGGAGCCCATCCAGCTCTAACAAAGCCCTCCAGCTTCCCAGAGCTATCCTGGATGTGGGACAAATCCTCTTGGCACATTCCAGCTCCAAAATCAAGTGGATATCAGAGCAGGATTTCAGCCCAGCTCCCAATTCCAGGTGGATGTTGGACAGGATTTCAGCCCAGCTTCACATTCCAGGTGGATGTTGGACAGGATTTCAGCCCAGCTTCAAAATCAAGTGGATGTTGGACAGGATTTCAGCCCAGCTTCACATTCCAGGTGGATGTTGGACAGGATTTCAGCCCAGCTTCAAAATCAAGTGGATGTTGGACAGGATTTCAGCCCAGCTCCACATTCCAGGTGGATGTTGGACAGGATTCCAGCCCAGCTTCAAAATCAGGTGGATGTTGGACAGGATTTCAGCCCAGCTCCAGAATCAAGTGGATATCAGAGCAGGATTTCAGCCCAGCTCCACATTCCAGGTGGATGTTGGACAGGATTTCAGCCCAGCTCCAGAATCAGGCAGATGTTGGAGCAGGATGTTCCCAGCTCCAGAGGGACTTCCAGGCTCCCTGGGGACCATGTGATGCCTTTCTGCCAGCCCTGCCTCATCCTCCAGGAGCTGGGAATGGGATATCCAGAGGAATCTGCACTTTAGGAATGGATCAGACAGCAGGGTTCATTCTGGAACATTCCCTCTCTTCCCCCTGTCACCAGTGTCCAAACTTGAATATCTCATCATTCCTGGAAATCCCTCTGACCCACTGGAAAAAGAGGAAACACAACACTGGAAAGTATCCAAAGAAAGTTAATTTCTTTAAAATGAACTATTCCTGTCCAGCCATGGGAGGAAATCATTAATCTCCCTCAGTTAATTAATTTTCCATCCTTGCAGCCGAGGGGTTTCCCTGGATTCTTTCCCTTCTCCCTGCAGCCAACCAGGAAGGAAGAAATGAGGCGGCAGCAGAAAAAATCCTTTGGATTGGTTCCAGCCAAACTCAGGGACAAACTGGAGAGGGATTTCCAATCCTAAAATTAAATGTGTGTAGCCAAGAAAAGCCTTAACACTTCCTTTGTGTCTCCTGCCTGCCCTTAAATACCCTTTATTTCCCAGGAATGCTCAGGTGGATCACACTCTGTGCCTTGTGCCACAATTCCAGAGCCTGGGCCTGGAAATCAAAACTGAAAGTGGTCTAAGGAATCTGTCCTGGAGCCGTGGGCTGTGCCTGCTGCAGGAATCTCAGACATCCTGGTTTGCTCCATTCATGGAGCTGCTTCCCTCCCTCTCCTTTCACTTTCAAAGCTGCCTCCAGGAATGCATTCCCAAACCCTTGGATGTGGATGGAAGCACAAAGCCTGGAGCAGGCAGTGGATCAGGCACCTGCAGTGCTCCCTCCCTCCCAGCCTCTCCTTCTCCCTGGGAACAGGGATGTGCCCAGTGCCTGGCACACATCCCAGATCAGAGGCACAAACAGGACAAGAGCAGCCAGGAAAAGCCATGGAATTTCAGCTGTTGGATCCCTGCAGCTTCCCAAGCTTTCTGAGACCTGGCAGCTCCAGAGGATGGGATTGAACCCTTCATTTCCGTGGTGTCCGATGGGAATGTCCATGGTGCTGTGGGGATGGATTCATCCCAATCCAGTCCTTCCCATCCAGTTAAAGAACCCACTGCTCTGTTATTTTTAATATAAAATATATTTATTTATACATAAAAATAAAGAGCTGCCTTTTCCATAGTGTAAGGAAACAAGAAGTGGATAAAACCTGGATAAGGAAACAAGAAGCGGATAAAACCTGGATAAGGAAACAAATGGATAAAACGTTCTGATGGATAAAGGGAAAACACACAAAGGAAAATATTCCCTAAATTGTGTTATTTGGTCCTTGATGGTGTCTGTAGAGAGACTGCTCAAGCCGGGATTCCTCCTGAGCCGCTGGGGATCGGGATCCAGAGCTGGGATCAGGGCTGGGAGCGCTTCCAAAGGATCCCTGAGCTCTGAGCTGGGACGGTCCCAACACCTTTGGCTCTGGCTCAGTGGCTGCAAGAGAGCAGGAAAGGGATGAGGATATGGGGAAATGCTCGGCTGGTTCTCTCTCCATTCATTTTCTTGATTTGGGGACAAAGCTGGGAAAAGGATGAGGACGTGGGGAAATGCTCGGCTGGTTCTCTCTCAGTCTCATTCCTGGGATTTGGGGACAAAGCTGGGAAAAGGATGAGGACGTGGGGAAATGCTTGGCTGGGTCCCTCTGCATCCATTTTCTGGGATTTGGGGACAAAGCCGGGAAAGGGATTGGGGAACTGGAAACAGAGAGCAGGACAAAGCCAGGGCTGCACCCAAGATGAACCAAAATGGTGCCAAAATCTTTCACTTTTCTTGATTTGGGGACAAAGCTGAGGATGTGGGGAAATGCTTGGCTGGGTGCTCTCCATCTGATTTCGAGGATTTGGGGCAATTTGTGGACAAAGCCAGGAAAGGGATGAGGATGTGGGGAAATGCTTGGCTGGGTCCCTTTCAGTTCGTTTTCTTGATGTGGGGACAAAGGCAGGAAATGGATGAGGATGTGGGGGAAATCTTGGCTGGGTCTCTCTCCATTCATTTTCTGGGATTTGGGGCAAAGCCAGGAATGGATGTATCCAGCTAATCCAACTCTATCCATGCTGCTGGACAGGGAATGGGAATTACCTGGGGCAGGGCAGCTCAACTTCATCCCAAACCCCATCCCAACCCTCTCCCTGCCCACCAGCAGCATCCCCAGGGCCAATTCCCCCAAATCCCAGCTCCCAGTGCAGGACACCCACCCACCTTTAGGATCATCCATGGGAATCATCCCTGTTCAGGCTGGGAAGAGCAGCCTGGCTGCTCCGTGTGCTCTGCCACCCCTCAGGGAAGCATCCAGAATTCCATCCTCCGGCATCCCTCGGCATGGTGGGTGTGCCCAGTGTCCCCAGGGTGGGTGCTCAGCCCGTGGGGACAATGACAGGAGGCGGCAGCTCCTCGTTGTCGGAGGGAATTCCCTCCATGGGAATGTCCATCTCCGTCACCGCGTAGCCCTGCCTGGTGCCTCTGTGGGGGGAAGAGGAGCATCAGTGACATTCCACGGCTTTTCTTTGGAAGGCACAGAAGCTTTGGAAAACTCATTCCTGGGGTTTGGCACTTACTTCCTCCTCCTCCTCCTCCAGCAGCAGACGGCCGCAATTCCGATGGCCAGCAGCACCAGGAGTCCTGTGGGATGGACACTCGGGATGAGGAGCATCTCCCAACCCATGGCTGAGGAATTCCACCAAAATAGCTCCATGAGGAGCCAAAACCACTCCAGACACCATCACAAGATCCCTCCCCACCCCTGGAGGGATGGAATTGGGAATTCTTTCCAGGAAGAAATTTGGGTGCTGAATCCTTCCCCCACTCAGTGGCATTCCCATTGGCCATGGAATAAATCTCCCACAGCCCCCAGAAGGGATTTTAAACTTAAAAAAATTGAAATAAGCCCCTGTTTCCCAAAGACTTGTTTTTTCCCAGCTTACCAACAGAAGAGGCCACGGACTGGATGGAAACTGGAAAAGAGGAGAGAAAAGGAAATTTTGAGCTGCAAAGGTAGGGAAGGGGTGGATGCTGGGAGGAGCCTCACTAAAAAGGGGGTCGGAGAGAAGGAAAAGTTCCATTGGAAAAGCAAAAGAGCCTTTGTGGATGAAAAGGCCCCAGGGGAGGTTGGTATTCCCTTGGGAATCGGCCCAACCTGCGGCATAATCCGTGGGTGCGATGGGCAGCGGGGTTGTCCCCTCTCCCAGCGCGGATGTGTCCAGTGTTGGAACCATCTCTGGTGGCCTGGATCCATCAGGTGCTGGTGGCACAGGTGACTGACTGGAAGCTGGAGAGGGGCTGGAATTCGGGCTGGCACTGGTGGTTCCTGCTGGGAAAACGGTGGGAAATGTTTAAATTCCCAAAATCCAAAGGCGGCGCCGTTATTTCCCTGCCCTCATCCAGCAGCCACAGAACGTTGGGATTTCACCTCGTGGGGTGGATCTGATCCCAGCACGGGAATGTTGTGGTTCCCACACCCTGGGAGCTGTGGCATTGCCATGGCCATGGCAGCTCCAAACCCCATCCCAATCCTGTTCCTCACCCCTCTGGGTTGTGCTCGCCGCGCCGGGGCTTTCCCTGGAAAGAGCCGGATCTCCTTTGGGAAAACACAACAGGGAGACACCATCAGCTGGGAAATGAACTCTCCAAGTGGTTTGGTAAGTTAGAGAGTCAAAATTACATTATCCAACATTGAGGTCTGGGGGAAATTCCACAAATTCCAAAACATGGGTGTTCCTTGTAAAATTTTAACAATTTTTATATTTTAGCAAAACAATGAATTAATGCTCACTGCCTTCAAGTCATTAATTACCATTCTGTCTTCTACTGTTTAATAATTTGTCCCTTTTAAATTATCCTAATTAATTCCTATTTTCAGCCTTCTAATTATGTTTTCCCACATTGGGCACCTCTGGTTTATTCAAAGGCTCTTTGTGGTTTATAAATTCCACATTCCTCCTGGCCTTCCATCCTCAACAATAAATTCCTCTCCCAGGTTTTAACTTCCTCCCCAGGTAGCACTGAAGGACATGAGGCCCTAAACTTTTGTTTTCCCAAGCCATTATCCATTAGGAATTCCACTGATTAAATTCCTCTCCATAATTTTCCCCCCATATCTGATTCTTTTGGAAGAAACAGAACTTGGGTGGTGCTCGCATTTCTTCCCATCTTCCATCCTCTGGTTCTGGAGGTGTCCCAGCTTCCCCTGAGGACTTACGGATGCACCGGAGCGTGGGGTCGGTCCAGCGGGGCTCGGAGCCGTTCCAGAGGATGCACTGGATGAGGCTGGAGGTCCCAGCTTTCCGTTTGTATCCGGGGTTGCAGGAGTAGCGCAGGCGGGAGTTCAGCTCCGTGTGATTCCCGGCGTCGATGTGAGCGTTGGCCACGGCCTTGGGGTGGCTGCAGTGCACTGGGATGGGAAAAAAACCATGGAATCACAACAGGGAGATCAGACAGCCTCTGGCTGTGCTGGGCAGTTCCCCACTCCTCATCCCTGGAAGTGTCCAAGGCCGGGTTGGACAGGGCTTGGAGCAGCCTGGGATAGAGGAAGGTGTCCCTGTCCATGGTGGAACATGGAATGAGGTGATCCCGAAATTCCCTTCCAACCCAAACCTTTCCATGATGCTAGAAAATCCTGCCTAGGGGTGGATATAGGGATTTATCCATCCTGCAAAACTGAAGGGACCTCGTGCCTGCCACAGGGGATGGAGAAAGGGAAAATATTCCCAGCATTTTTGGGATCACTTGCAGCAGCTCCTCCAGAGGCTGCAGAAAGGGAAAACTCCACTTCCAGCATGGTTGTGGTCACTTGTAGCAGCTCCTCCAGCCAGCAAGGAATTTTGATGGAATTCCATCCCCTTGCAGTGACTGTCCCAGGCCAGCAGCCCCAGCTGCCTCCAGCTGCTGCATTCCAGCTGTGGTCACTGCCCCCATCCTTCTCCTCTCATTTCACAGCTGGACATGAAAAATTCCAGCTGCTGCTGAGTCCTCCAGCCTCTTCCCTGGAGTTTTTCCCCTCTGGAAGGTGGCAGCTGAAATCCAAGTATCCCAGACAGAGGGACAACAATGGATTTTGAGTTGTGGCTTTGCTTTTCCCCAAACGAGCTCCTGCTTCCCCTTCAGCCTCAGGATGAGCTCAGTTCTGTAGCAGGGTGATGAAATTTCCCCTCTTTTCTGGTGCAAGGGGAAAAATTTCCTGGTTGCTCCAAAACTGTGCCATCACTTGGATCCCTGTGGTGGTGTGGGAACAGCTCATCCATGATCCTGGCTGCTGGAAGCTCCTCTGTCCCAGTGGGAGGCAGCACGGAGAGGTGGAGAAATGTACAATGGGAATAACACAAAATGCAGCTGGGATGGAGCCACGGATGGCCAGGGTGGGATGGATGAGCAGGATGGAGCAGTGGATATCTGGGATGGGATGGATGAGCAGGAGGAAATGGTTGATATCTGGGATGGGATGGATGAGCAGGAACGAGTGATGGATATCTGGGATGGGATGGAGGGATAGGATGGGATGATGGGAAGTAGGGATAGGATGGGATGATGGATATCTGGGATGGGAAGTAGGGATAAGATGGAATGATGGATATCTGGGATAGGAGGTAGGGATAGGATGGAATGATGGATATCTGAGATGGGAAGGAGGGATAGGATGGAATGATGGATATCTGTGATGGGAAGGAGGGATAGGATGGAATGATGGATATCTGAGATGGGAAGTAGGGATAGGATGGAATGATGGATATCTGGGATGGGAAGGAGGGATAGGATGGGATGATGGATATCTGTGATGGGAAGGAGGGATAGGATGGAATGAGGCATGGCCAGGCTGAATTGGTGCCTGCTATGGATGGAATGATGTCCAGCTGGGATGGAGCAGTGTCCAGCCAGGAGGAACACACAGCTGGGCTGGGATCATTATGGAATAGAGATGGAAGAACAGTGGGAATGGGAATGCCATGGCAGGGAGGACAGGAGCACACAGGGATGGGAATGTGCCGGTGACAAGGACAGGAGTGTGATGGCAGCAGGGATGGGAGCAGGATGGGGATGGGAGCAGGATGGGGATTGGAACAGCGGGAATGGGAGCAGGATGGGGATGGGAGCAGTGGGGATGGGAGCAGTGGGGATGGGAGCAGGATGGGGATTGGAACAGCGGGAATGGGAACAGTGGGGATGGGAGCAGGATGGGGATAGAAACAGTAGGAATGGGAACACGGTGTTGGAAGCACAGTGGGCATGGGAACATGGTAGAAACAGAGGGGATGGGAGCAGGATGGGGAACTGGAAACAGAGGGGATGGGAACAGAATGGGGAACTGGAAATCGTGGGAATGGGAACAGAATGGGGAACTGGAAACAGTGGGGATGGGAGAAGGATGGGGAACTGGAAACAGTGGGGATGGGAGAAGGATGGGAAGGGGACAGTGGCACAGCAGCAGTGGGGACAGGAACACAACGTGCACCTGCAGCACCCAAAGCATCCAGAGATAAAAATCTCCATCCTGAAAAGCTCCTGCCCCAATTTGTGGTGCATCCCCAGAACATGCCAGGAGGAATCTGCTCCGTTTCAGTGCCCAGGTGGATCTGGGTGTGATCCTGGCCAGAGGACACGAGTGACGTGGGGACATGCATGTGCTGAGCGCAGCAGCTCTTGGTCTCCTCTCAAGATGTGGGTGAAATTTCTGGAATCAGCAGCTCTTGGAACCAGGAAATGCCTGCCTGAGGATGTTTCACAACAGTGTCACAACTCTCCAGACCTGGCACTGTGCCTTTAGTCAGTGAAAAACCTTCCCGGTGCCAGCTGCGCCTCCGCAGGGAGCACAGCGGGAAATTCAGCCGGAAACACCAAAAATGTCCAGGAAAATCTGGGATCTGTGAGCTCTGTTTATGCCTTCCAGCTTTTAAACCTCCTCTCCTCATCCCAATCCCTCCAAAGAGGGTTTTTTTTTCCTCCTCTTCTAAAAAATGCCCAAGTTGTTCCAACAAGATCCCAGCAGCGCCACTCTCCAGGATCACCATCCGGTGTTTCACACCATCCGTGGATTTCAGCTTGTTTGATGAGACAAACACATTCCAAGGGGGAAAAGGGAAGGAATCAGCTGGAGATGCAGGATTTAGGCTTTAATCCCTCAGGAATGAGTTGGAATTTCCCATGGATGGATTATCCCAGGTGCTCAAAGACTCATCCCATGCTTGGCCAGCCTCCCAAAGGAGCTGCGGTGCCGGGAGCTGACGGTCCCAGGAGAACACCTCCAGCTGCCTTATTTCCATCTGGATTCCCTGCATCCTGCTGGGATTAAACAGCCAGGCTGAAATGTGCCTGATATCCATGGATTTTGCATTCCCATGGATTTTTTTCTTCTCTTTTT
This sequence comes from Geospiza fortis, assembly GCF_000277835.1. Lineage (NCBI taxonomy): Eukaryota > Metazoa > Chordata > Aves > Passeriformes > Thraupidae > Geospiza > Geospiza fortis. The sequence goes on along the minus strand of NW_005054430.1, from coordinate 1,503,183 downwards.
CTTGTCTTTCCCCACCAGTGACCTCCAATGATGCCAGTTGTGGAGGATGAGCTCATTCTGGCATTTTGGGAAGGAGAACAGGGAATACAGCCAGGATGATGCCAGGCATGGAGATGCTGCCATGTGATGTCATTCCATGTCCAAATACAGCTTCCCAGAGATGCACAACCACAGCTGGACACAGGAGAATCCACACCAGGAAAAACTTGGCTGTTCTCCTTAAAAAATGACCAGGAAAAGGCCCAGAGAGGTGGAGTTTTCCTGCTCAAAATTTAAAAGCTATGAGCAAAAAAAAAAAGTGGAGAAAAGAGGAATTTCACAAATCCGGATACAAGAAAAATCCATGAGAAATGCCAAAATCACGGAAATAGATAAAACTTCCACGTTTTAATTAAAAAATATTTCCGGTTGAGCAGGAGAGAACAGGATACTCAGTGGGGATGTCCCCATGGTGGGATGCAGCAGCACATCCTGTATTGTCCATCACGTGAACTAGAAGAAATAAATATTATTCATTTCTCTAACACCCCCTAAACCCACGGGTTTTGCCCCAAAGAACAATCCTGGTGGCAGCACTGCTGCCTGGAATGTTGTTGGGGTGTCTGGGACCCGTGGTCAGTGAGGAATTACTTTGGAGGGCTATTTTCAGCTTGTTGCTGAGGCTCAGGGCTCATGTTTTCCCAGTGCCTGGCTTATTTTTGTCACCCAAGAGTTTTACATTCCTGGCCATTTCTGTCATTCTGTTATAAATATAACAGAATATAAATATATATAAATATAAATTCATTTTCCAAGGCTTCAGGAGCCCACAGGAACTTGGAGAACAGTGAGCACTGAAGCTGTCCCAAAGCTCTGCATTCCTTTCCAGCCTCATTTCACAGAATCCTTCACAGCTGCCACATGATCAGCAAATTAAGTATTTCCTAATGGTCTTGCTGCTTCCAGGAGCTCCTGGGAAGATGAACCAAGGCGTAGTTCCAAGGCCCAAGCTGTGATGAGAATTTTCCCAAAGCTCCAAGAGCAACAGAGCTGGGGAAGGGGCTGGAGAACCAGGAGGGCTGAGGGAGGTGGGAAGGGGCTGGAGAACCAGGAGGGCTGAGGGAGCTGGGAAGGGGCTGACCTGGAGCAAAGGAGGCTCAGGGGCCCTTGTGGCTCTGCACAAGTCCCTGCCCGGAGGGGACAGCCGGGGGGGTCGGGCTGTGCTCCAGGGAACAGGGACAGGAGCAGAGGGAACGGCCTCAGGCTGGGCCAGGGGAGGAACTGGGGGGATTTTTGGGGAAATTCCTTCCTGGAAAGGGCTGTAAAGCATTGGGATGAGCTGCCCAGGGCAGGGGTGGAGTCCCCATCCCTGGAGGGCCCTGTGGATGTGACGCTGGGGACAGGGTCAGTGCTGGCCTTGGCAGCGCTGGGTTCATTGTTACACTCAGTGACCTTGAAGGTGTCTTTCAGCCGTCAGGATCCGGTGATTCCAGGGTTTTGGACTTTTGGAGAGGCAGGACAATGATGTGCCATTCCAGGCTCAGCAGCCACTGAGGACAACTCCCAGTGCCACGGAAAACGCAGGGAGCGCAGCCAGGCTGAAATCCCGCAGTGATGCAGCTCCCATGGGTCCAGCACACAGACCCTGGAGGGCAGCCCCAGCCTCCCTGGACACTGGCAGGAGGTGGTGTGGGAGTGCCAGGAGCGAGGTGAGCACCCAGGGAACACGGGGCTGCAGCCTGGGGGGGCAGGAGGCGCCCAGGGAGAGGTTTGGGAATGCAGGGAGCAGCAGGGACACCCAGGTGTGGTATGGACACCCCAGGTGTGGTATGGACACCCCAAGGAGCAGCACAGATACCCCAGGGAGCAGCAGGGACACCCCAGATGTGGCATGGACATCCTGAGGAGCAGCCTGGGCACCTCAAGTGGGGGCTTGGGTACCCCCAGGGAGCAGCATGGACACCCCAGGTGTGGCATACACGCCCCAAGGAGCAGCAGGGACACCCCAGGGATGGCATGGACACCCCGAGGAGCAGCACAGACACACCAGGGATGGCATGGACACCCTGGAGAGCAGCCTGGGCACCTCGAGTGGATGCTTGGGTACCCCCAAGGAGTAGCATGGGCATCCCAGGGAGCAGAGCAACCACCCAAGGAAGCAGAGAAAGCATCTTAGGGATGGCATGGCCACCCCAGGGACAGTGTGGGCATCCCAAATGGGAGTTTGGGTGCCCCAGGGAGTAGCGTGGGTAGCCCGGGAAGGGTAGGGGGCCTCCCGGGGATTGGCACCGGCGTCCTAGGGAGCGGCGCGGGCAACTCGGGGATTAGCGCGGGCATCCCGGGAAAGCGGAACGAGCACCTTCGGGACCGGAGCAAACACCTCAGGGATGGCACGGACAGCCCAGGGAGAGTGTGGGCACCTCCGTGGGAGCTTGGCAGCCCCCGGGAGTGGCGCGATCCCCTCCGGAAGTCGAGCAGGCTCACCTGGGAGCGGAGCGGGGACCCCGGGCAGCACCGCGGGCATCCCGGGGAGCGGAGCGGGCACCCCGGGCAAGGCGGAGGGGCCCCGGAAAGGGTGTGGGCACCCGGGGGAAGGCGTAGAGCTCCCCGGGAGGGTGTGGACGCCGCGGGCAGGGCTCGGAGAAGCCGGCGGCGAGCCCGGGGCAGCCGCGCCTTCCCGG
>NW_005054430.1:1492730-1500364 GCF_000277835.1 Geospiza fortis | reverse complement strand
AGGGAGGGGATGCGGGGCTGGCGGTGCTGGGGGGGTTCGGGACCCGAGCGGAATTCGGTGCCGGGAACGCAATACCTGGAAAGGGATGAAACACTGAGATGCAGCGTCCAGCGGGTGTGAGATGCCCTGGGAGGAAAAGGATGAATTATTTGGGTTCGTGACCCGCGGGATGCAGTATCGGGTGGGGGAGAGGAGATGGGATACCCCTGGAGAAAGCAATGCCTGGGGGAATGCGAGATGGGGGTCACTGCAATCCCCAGGAGGCTCGTGGTTCTCTTGGGATGCAACATCTCGGGAAGGGATGCAATCCCGGCGGGAGATGAGGCAGCGCTCCCTGCCCGCGGGAATGTGGTGTCCGAGGGCATCGCGGCGTCCTGCGGGATGCAGCTCCTCCTCCTGTGCCTGGCCGTGGATCTGGGGGGATTCCATGAATCCCAGTCCTGGAGATGGAACATGCTGGTCCCCACACAAATCTCAAAACTGGAAAGCAAGCTGTGATCCAGCCCTGGAAGTTCTGCAGAGCTCCTGCAGTCAGGCTCCAGCCCACAGCATTCCCAGGACTCAGATCCTGCTCACAACAAATCCTCCTCAGCTCAGCTCCTTGCTCGTGGCCTCTTTATTCTCACATGTTGGAGGTTTTTTTTTTTATTTTATTTTATCAGTGAGCATCAGCAAATAGCCCCACATGTCTAGAAAAGGGAAAGCAATGGGTAACTTGGATAACATTTCATGGCCAAATCTTCATGAGAGGGGGATAAATTCTCCCTCTGCCCCCAAGGAAAGAGAATCAACCTCAATGAGCCCTCCCTGAGGGAGAAGAGAGGCTGCACCCCTGACAAGGCTCTGGACCCTGCCAAGTGTTTTAGAGAGAGCATTGGGAGCCTGGAGAACCAGGAGGAGATGCCTGAGGGTGCTGCTCAGGAACATTCCAGATGAAAACGCTGCAGGAGTTCTGTGGAACCCTGGCTGCTGAGAACTGGAGATTTCTGTGCTGCCAGCACTGACCCCCAGGAGAACCCTGCACTGACCTGGGGCCTGGAGAAGCTTCCAGAATGGAATGATGGAGCTGGGATGGTGGGTGTGCAGTTTGAACAGAAGTGTGTGATATCACATGGGAGAAAACTTAGAGTTTAAAGTTTAAGAATATGGTATTTTATATATATATATATATATAACAAGATAGAGATTTTAGGGTGGTGACTAGTTCTCCTTCTTCACCTTCTTCTCCATGGGTTTGGGGGGTGTAGTGTAATTGGATAAAAAAGTCCACATTCCACGCCACAGGTAAGTTAAGTAAGTCCACAATCATTAAGTTAAAAGTAAAAATAATTTAAGTATCATTTCTTAATTAAACAGTTTATCATTTTAAAAACCTTCTAAAGAAAGAGATACAACTCCATTTTTTGTTTATTCGAGTGAGGTACTATAAAACTCACAATTTGTTATATAAATAAGAACCAGGAAATATCTAAATCCAAACAAGAAATCCCATCTCACACATTTAATCCTGACCCTAACAACAAAAAAAAAACAAACCCAAAACCACAAAACTCTCAACGTTAAGATGTTGAGGAAAGAATAAACAAAGGATCCAGGCAGCTGCACTGCAGCTGAGGGTTATCCCAGGTGCCAGGGCTGGCAGGTGACACCTGTGCTGTACTCTGGACGGGCTGGGATCCCACAGGATCCCAGCTGTGAAGAACAGTCAGCAGGGCAGGGTTCACAGCACTCTGTGCAAGAGCTGAACCCGCTCCTCTCAGCTGGTGGCAAAGAAAATTCAGTCTGCAGGGGAAGACTTTGCCTTTCCTCTCAAGAATTCCTCCAAAGGATGTAAACAATCCAATCATGTCTGAAGTTTCAGATGAGGGTTTTGGTGCTGTTGATGCAAACGAGCTCTGCAGCTGCTAATCTTCCAGAAGATAAGCACAACCAGGTGAGAGTTTACCTGAAGGACTGTGATCCCTCCAGGAAGGAAAGGGCACTTTTCTGCAATACCTTCCATGAAAATCCTCGAGCCTTTCCATGAAAAATCAGAGCTAGGGAATGATTGGCTGTTCAGGAATACACTCAGTGCAACTGGCAGGTCAAGCTCTGCGTGCTGACAAGAGGACGTGAGCTGGGGACAAGAGGACATGAGCTGGGGACAAGAGGACATGAGCTGGGGACAAGAGGACTTGAGCTGGGACAAGAGGACAGGAGCTGGGGACAAGAGGACATGAGCTGGGGACAAGAGGACTTGAGCTGGGACAAGAGGACAGGAGCTGGGGACAAGAGGACATGAGCTGGGGACAAGAGGACTTGAGCTGGGACAAGAGGACAGGAGCTGGGGACAAGAGGACATGAGCTGGGGACAAGAGGACTTGAGCTGGGACAAGAGGACAGGAGCTGGGGACAAGAGGACATGAGCTGGGGACAAGAGGACTTGAGCTGGGACAAGAGGACAGGAGCTGGGGACAAGAGGACATGAGCTGGGGACAAGAGGACTTGAGCTGGGACAAGAGGACAGGAGCTGGGGACAAGAGGACATGAGCTGGGGACAAGAGGACTTGAGCTGGGACAAGAGGACAGGAGCTGGGGACAAGAGGACATGAGCTGGCACTGACCAGCAAAGGGACAGGGACCTGTTGTCCAGCCAAGTGACCAGATGCTCAGAGCTACAGCAGGAGTTGAGGAATCCAGAATTTTCCAGGGGCTGTGAGGGTGTGCAAAGCCAGGGTGTCCTTTGCTTCCCGAGAGGCACCAGCTTGAGCTGTTGTTTTATTATTTAATTATTGCACTGAGATTAAAATTATTTAAGGGTTGAGACATCTGAGGCTCTGCCATGGCAGATGTGGAGTGAGTGGTCTGACCCTGTGAGTGTGGGGTGGAGCTGGGAAGGAATTCCCAGCTCAGGAATTGTGAGTTCCAGAGCAGCTCCAAGGTGGTCAGACAGGGAATTTCCCCTGACAGGCTGATTTGTAGGATCATCCCACCAAGCCTTGCCAGGTCCCTGTGTCAGGGAGCCCTTTGTGCACTCCCCAAGGTGCAGCATCAAAGGATCCTTCCCATCCAGCACCAGGACAAGGGTGTGATCCCAAAGCATCCCCCCCTTGGGGCAGGGACAACACCAAGGGCTGGACACAGCATCTGGATCTCCAGAGGAATTCACCACCCCACATCCAAGCTCATGCTTTAGGGGTTGTCTGTTTTCAAATGCTTTGAACATCTGAGAAGCAATTTTTGGGCTGGGTTATCACCACTGTCTTGTCACCATGAGCATCAGTGGAATTGGCAAAACCAGGTTTTAATATAAATTTCATCGAATTATGGAAAGGTTTGAGTGGGAAGGGATCTTAAAATCATCTTTTTTCCATCCCTCTGCCATGGCAGGGACACCTCCCACCATTCCCAGGTGCTCCAGCCCCAGTGTCCAGCCTGGCCTTGGGCACTGCCAGGGATGCAGGGGCAGCCCCAGCTGCTCTGACAAGCCCAGCCCAGCCAGGAATTCCTCATTGCCAAGATCCCATCCATGCCTGCCCTCTGGCAGTGGGAGCCATTCCCTGGGTGCTGTCCCTGCAGGCCTTGGCCCCAGTCCCTCTGCAGCTCTCCTGGAGCCCCTGCAGGCCCTGCAATGTGCTGGAAGCTCTCCCTGGATCTTTCTCCTCTCCAGGGGAATATTCCCAGCTCTCCCAGCCTTTCCTCCCAGCTGCTCCATCCCTCTGATCATCCTGGTGGCCTCCTCTGGATTCTCTCCAATGTTCCATGTCCCTGGCTCAGTCCATTCTATTATTTATCACATGGATGAAATGAGCACCAGGTCAGAATCAATTCAGAATTATTAATATGGAGACTGGTGGTGGAGAGGGTGCAAAAGGATGAGGGCATGAAAGGTTTTAGCAGCACTTAATTATTGACTAATTGAACATTTACATGGATAGGGTTTGCTCCAATTACAGCAGCCATTTAATTTCAGATACCAGATCCCTGGTTAACACCAGGCCCTCTGCACCAGCCCTTCAGCCTGGAGGGGAGAAGGCTCCAGGGAGAGCTTCCAGCACATTGCAGGGCCTGCAGGGGCTCCAGGAGAGCTGCAGAGGGACTGGGGCCAAGGGCTGCAGGGACAGCACCCAGGGAATGGCTCCCACTGCCAGAGGGCAGGCATGGATGGCATCTTGGCAATGAGGAATTCCTGGCTGGGCTGGGATTGCCAGAGCAGCTGGGGCTGCCCCTGCATCCCTGGCAGTGCCCAAGGCCAGGCTGGGCACTGGGGCTGGAGCACCTGGGACAGTGGGAGGTGTCCCTGCCATGGCAGGGGTGGCACTGGGTGATTCTTGGGATCCTTTCCAGGTCATTCTCAGATTCCATGATTTCCCATAAGTCATCAGGAAGTTTCCACACTGGGACAACCCAAGCTGGGAATTACTGGAAGATTTTTTTTTCAAAGCTCTACTAACAATGGTACATTTCCACTTGGGATGATTCCAGGCTGTGACACTCCAAGCCTTTAGGGAATAAGGGATTATCTCTTGTTCCTCACCTTGCTCAGGCAGCTGGAGCTCTTGATATGGACAATTCTCCCACTTTTTCCATGCATGAGTTCCTGGGATGCTTCCCTGTCCAGCTGGTTTGGTGAAGGGACACTTCAGCATGCAGGTGGGAATTCCTGGGGCCCCCAGCAGCCCCAAGGAAGGGGAGGCTGGGGGGAAGCAGCAGCACAGGTGGAAGGGTTGAGGAATCCCAGGTTTCTTCTTGGATGCAGCTCATGGAAGGGTTGTGTTCTTGGATGTGACTCTTGAACTGGAGATTCCTGGGTAAAAAAAGCTGCATGTTAAGTCAGGACTAGAGATTAGTCCAGTGTCCAAAGGGAGACAAACTCCTTGTTTTAAAGCACCAGGGATGAGGATCCATCTCCTTGCAGGACAAAAGAATTCCTTTGTATTCCTATTCCAGAAACAGAAACCAAGACTGCCTCAAGGAGCAGAATGGTCCAAACTGCAGTGGTTAATCAGCTTTTGTTTTCCTGGGAGGATTTAAGCAGGATTTACCTAATTTCTTATCAGCTCTCACAGGTTCCTGCGCTGAGAACAGAAAATATGCTCAGGATGTGAGTTCATCCTCCCAGGAATATTTGGGACTGTGATTCATCCCTGATATTTCAATGTGCTCAGGGAAAATGGACCCAAGAAATGGTCTGTATTTGGCAGCCTGGGATGGTTTCCCATCAGGTTAATTACTTTCATTTTAATTACCTATTATTAATCCAGCAAGAAGCAGTTGCTGGGCCCAGATTGTGTCCCAAGGCAGCGCTGCCCATTGCACTCAGAGACACCTGGAAAAGTCAAAATATTGCCCTGGAAATGAACAGGGATGGAGAAAGGAAAAAATTCCAGTGGTAACATTTTGTGTCATGGGAATTGTGATTTTTTTTTAATGAGAGAATGAGGAGAAGGAGAAGGAGAAAAGGAAGGAGAAGGAGAAAAGGAAGGAGAAGGAGAAAAGGAAGGAAAAGGAGAAAAGGAAGGAGAAGGAGAAAGAGAAGGTGAAAAGGAAGGAGAATGAGGAGGAGAAGGTGAAAAGAAGGAGAAGGAGAAGGAGAAGGAGAAGGAGAAGGAGAAGGAGAAGGAGAAGGAGAAGGAGAAGGAGAAGGAGAAGGAGAAGGAGAAGGAGAAGGAGAAGGAGAAGGAGAAGGAGAAGGAGAAGGAGAAGGAGAAGGAGAAGGAGAAGGAGAAGGAGAAGGAGAAGGAGAAGGAGAAGGAGAAGGAGAAGGAGAAGGAGAAGGAGAAGGAGAAGGAGAAGGAGAAGGAGAAGGAGAAGGAGAAGGAGAAGGAGAAGGAGAAGGAGAAGGAGAAGGAGAAGGAGAAGGAGAAGGAGAAGAAGGAGAAGGAGTAGGAGGAGATCCAATGCTAAGCATTGCAAGGTCATTTTCTCATAAAAGCTAAAATACAGCACATGTAACACTTGCTCTTTTTTTTTTTACAAACAAACATTTCCTGTTTTGGCTGGGATTTGGCAGAACTGGTGAAACCAAAGTGTCTTTGCTGCAGTTATGACCTCAGGCTAGAGAGATTCCAGCCTTCCCAAGGGAAATCCCTCCCTGCTGGAGTGTCAGGAGTGTGGCACTCCAGGAATGCAGCAGGAGCCGCAGGAGCAGCAGGCTGGGCTGGGCTGGGCTGGGCTCAGGGGATCTCTGCCGGGATTTTTTGGGATTTCAGCTCCGTTCCCGTGCGAGAGGAAAGCACCCGTGAAACCACCGGGTCATTTTGGCCACGGGTTGCTTCAGGTCTCAACTTCTGGTCTGGGAAGTTTCAGTTCTCAGATGTGAGGCTGCTTTTGAGAAGCAGCCTTTTCCCAAAGAGAATGAGCAGATTTTGGTCCCAAGTTTTATTTAATCCAATTCAGTTATTTAATGCTGTTCTAGGAGGGAAGAGCACTGACGAAACATGAGGTTGTGAAAATTCCAGTTGGAGGCTTGGAAACATCCCCTTTTCCCTGAAATAACATTCCCAGAGGGTTTCTCCTGAAACAAAATGAATTCATGCATATTTTTGTTCTCTGAGGGTGAGAAGGAAAAGGGAAGATTTGTATGGACCTTTCCCCTCTCACTTTCTAGGAATAAATAAATGTCCATCACACGGGGTTTGTTTCCTTTCTCCCTTCTATAATTAATTCCAATCAGGGGGGGGAAGCCTTTCCTTTTTAAAGTTTATCTTTAAAGTCAATAATTATCAAATTCCACTTGGCTCTGCTACCAACAGCTGTGAATTCTGATAGCTTGGGAATCTTGAATATAAGCCTGTGCTAAATCACTGGAAAAACTTGTACAAAACCCCAAATATTCCCCTTGGAATTAAAGCTGGGATGTTCTCCTTGACCTCTACGAGCACTTGAAGGAGACAACGTGTTAAAGAGGAAGAAAAATTGCAGGAAAAACTTGCTTGTGACATTTGTTGAGGGATTTGCTTTGGAACAATTCCTCTTCCTGCAGGTGGCTGAGATTACACAACCTCGAGTTTTAGGTGGAAACCCCAGAGTTGAGAGCGTGGCAGGAACAGCTTTTGGTTTCTGGAGGTGGGAGGAGGGCTGGGAAACATCCACAGCATCCCTGTGGGGTGGTTGTTTTCCCCTCCTCATCCTGGGAGGATAAATCCTGGGGATAAATATCCTGGTTGTGGGATAAACATCCACGGCAAAGCTTTTCCTCAAGGCTCCTGGGGCTGGGGAGCTGCTAAAAAGAGGCTGGAGCTCCAAAATTGGGGTTTTAGGTGGTTCTGCCCCCATCATGTTTTTGGGCGTGTAGTAGAATGCGAGGAAGGACGGAGTAATCTCAGTGGGGAGAGTAATTAAAACAATAAAATAATAGCTTTTAATTAAAAGTTCTTCAGCAGAGGATTAAGGGGATGCTGCTGCTCCTCGAGGTCACCAGAGGTGACACCACAGCCTCACCCCAGCCACGTTCAGGGTGGGACAACTCCAACCATGAGACAAGAAGGAAATCAGAATTCCAGGAGAGACCTGAGCAGATCCAGAGAAGCAAACATGAGATAAAAAGTTGGCCCCAGGGTTTATTAAAATGGTATAATGTTATGTAATATAATATAATATAATATAATATAATATAATATAATATAATATAATATAATATAATATAATATAAT
>NW_005054430.1:1488759-1492126 GCF_000277835.1 Geospiza fortis | reverse complement strand
ATATAACATATACTGTACAAAAGGAAATATTATATATATAAATAAATAAATAAATAAATATATCTATATATTTATTTAGATAATATATAATATATATTATATGTCACAGATGTTCAGTTTGCCCTGAATTTCCCTGTCCCTGGGGTTTGGAATGCAGCACACAATTCCCATTTGGAAAAAGAAGGGAAAAGCGGGACAGCTTTTAGATGGAAGTTCCTAAATCCCTCGGGTCAGGCCATAAAATCCTATTGAGATCTGGCAGCACTGCCAGTCTTATTCCCAGTGGGATGGGAAACACTTCTCCAGACTGGAGACCCCAAAAATGCTGAAGACAGGGAATGGGGAAGGGAAACCAGAAATGGGAATGGGGAAGGGAAAAGAGAAATTTGAAATAATCCCTGACATTTTTTAGGTTCATTTCTTTCCTCTGTTTGAGGGGGAAAGGCACTGAATTAACTCATTCACCACTCCAGTCTCTTTATCTGGAAACCATGGAGTTAATCTGCATTTATTTACTAGGGGGTTATTCAGGAGAAAATAATTCTGTCAGGAGTAGGATGTGTTTCCACACAGGAAACAGGATGTTGAGGATGTGGCAGGAAAGATAACTCCACTCTTGGTGTCCTGCCCAAAATTGTTGTCTGGGCTGTTAAACTGGCTCAGCAGCACAGGAAAGAACCAGAATTAACTTTAAGAAGTCATAAATTACTCCAGGAGTTTTCACAACTCCCTGGATCATGGATTACAAGCAAGAGAAGCCAGGAAAATGGGAGGGAATTCAGCAGTTTTTCATTGTCGGGTTCCTAAAATACCATGAAAAATCCAGCTTTGGAAAGAAAATTAAAAATGGGCTCATGGCTTTGTGCTCCAACCTCTCCAAGTCACTGCTGCTGGATTTAACAGGATACAGGTTGGGACTGCGTTTAAAATAACATATGATATATGACATATGATATATGATATATTATATATCATATATAACGCACAATATATTATGTATTATGTATTATATATTATATATTATATATTATATACTATTTATTAAATGTTATATATTATACATTATACATGATATATATCTCACATTTTATTTCAGGAAATAAACCCCTCCTGTACCCCCCTTGTTTCAGAAACCCATTTGCTGCTGGTGTTTAGAAGAGTAAAACAAAATCCTTGCCTTACAACCCTCTGCTCCAAGCCAAAATCGCTGGAATTTTTACCCACACGGGGGAGCTCATTGTCCCATTCCAGCTTTAGCCCCTGCAGTCCCACCCTGCTTGTTTTTCTCTCTGCAGCCCACGGGGTTTGTGCTCCTGGGCTGAGATTTGGGTCATTTGTCCTTGGTGCCCAGCTGGAGCAGGAATTGTTTTGTCTCCCTGCTCTGTGCACAGAGCTCACCATCCCATAATATGAAGCCCAGACCCACACACTAAAGCAGCACAGAATGTGAAAAATATAAAAGCTAAAACCTGAGGCATCACTTCCTCTATTTATTTATTCTAAATATCTACTAAGAATAGGTAGATATTCTATACCAAATAATAGGTATTTAATAACAGGTAAGTATCAAACAATAGGAAACAACTATCAATAGAAACATCCACTAATAAACATCTAACAGCAGATAAATATCCAACAGGAAATAAATATCCAACACTAGATAAATATCTAATAACAGTAAATATCCCAATTCCTCATATTTTGGGGAAAATTTAGTCACATCCCCAGCACTGCCCGTGTCCCCAGGTGCCACATCCACAGGGTGTTTAACCCCTCTGGGAATGGGGACAAACTTTCCCAGGAGAGAATTTTCCCACTATTCAGCCTAAACCTTCCCTGGAACAACTTTGAGGCAGTTTTTTTGCTTAAGGGGCTCAAATGCTTGGTGTGTTGTGAGAGTTATGTGTGAGTTACACATGAGTTACATGGGAGTTATATGGCAATTATATGGGAATTACTTGAGAATTACATGGAAATTACCTGGGAATTACCTGGAAATTACATGGGAATTACTTGGGAATTACATGGGAATTACTTGGGAATTACTTGGGAATTACATGGGAATTACTTGTGAGTTACACATGATTTACATGGAAATTATATGAGAATTACTTGGGAGATTAATGGGATTTTTTTTTTTTGCAATGGGCTCAAATGATTGTTTTATATGGAGAATTAGGTGAGAATTACTAGTGAGTTCCTAGTGAGCTACACATGAGTTACATGGGAATTACTTGGGAATTATATGGGAATTATATGGGAATTACTTGAGAATTACATGGAAATTACCTGGGAATTACATGTGGGTTCCTTGCAAGTTACAGATGAGTTATGTGGGAATGAATTCGGAATTACTTGGGAATTACTTGGGAATTACATGGGAATTACTTGGGAATTACATGGAAATTACATGGGAATTACATGTGGGAATGAATTGGGAATTACTTGGGAATTACATGGGAATTACTTGTGAGTTACACATGATTTACATGGAAATTATATGAGAATTACTTGGGAGATTAATGGGATTTTTTTTTTTTTTGCAATGGGCTCAAATGGTTGTTTTATATGGAGAGTTAGGTGAGAATTACTAGTGAGTTCCTTGTGAGCTACACATGAGTTACATGGGAATTAATTGGGAATTACTTGGGATTTACATGTGAATTCCTTGTGAGTTAGACGAGTTACATGGGACATTAATGAGAATCCTTTTTTTTTTGGCAATGGGCTAAAACGGTTGTTTAGTCTGGATAGTAACATGAGAGTTACTTGTGAGTTCCCTGTGAGTTGCACAAGAGTTACATGGAAGTTACTCGGGAGATTAATGGCAATCCTTTTTTTTGCCAGTGGGCTCCGTGGGTTTTTTGCCTTGAGAGTTAACTCTGTTAACTTGTCAACACATGCGTTACATGGGAGCTTTGGGGTTTTTTTTTTTTGCCAAGAGGTTCAATGTGTGGTTTGTCATGGGAGTTAAACGTGAGTTACACAAGAGTTGCACAGGAGTTACTTGTGACTCACCCCAGCCTTTGCCAAAGGCCCCAGCGGGTTGGATTGTCACGTGTATTTCACGTGAATTCGATGGCAATTCCATGTGAATTCCACGTAAATTCCTTGTGAACTCCACAGGAGTGCCCGTTTCTTGGCCAGGAGCGCAGATCGTTGATTTATTTATTTACTTCTCTCCCTGTCCGCCAGCGGAACCTCACTCCCCTCACAAAATAACGACGCGACTCCTTTAAGAGGCGCCCTCACTCTGGCCCCGCCTCTCAGCGCGCGGGTGGGGGGCGTGGCTTGGCGAGACGGAAAGAGACAGGATTGATCGACAGCGCCGCTGCCCAATCAGATGCCAGAGAGCGGAGCGGGGGCG
>NW_005054430.1:1486218-1487912 GCF_000277835.1 Geospiza fortis | reverse complement strand
TGCTGAGGTGAGGGAGATGCTGAGGTGAGGGAGATGCTGAGGTGAGGGAGATGCTGAGGTGAGGGAGATGCTGAGGTGAGGGAGGTGCTGAGGTGAGGGAGGTGCTGAGGTGAAATAGAATTCCCAGAGCAGCCGTGGCTGCCCCTGGATCCCTGCAAGTGTCCCAGGCTGGAGGAGCTGGGGTAGTGCAAGGTGTCCCTGCTGATGACAGGAGGTGGAAGTGAATGGTCCTTAAAGCTCCTTCCAGCCCATCCCGTGGTTCTGTGGTCTCTCATCTCTCACAGCTCATGGGGCATTTGTGTTTCAGCTGTAGGAACTGACTGACAAAGTATTTCTCCCATCTGGTGACAAATCTAAAGGAACTGGGGTCTGTTTGCTCTCCCTTTTTACACAGCCGAATTTTAGAGAGGATTTTATCCCTGTCTCTGCTCACTGCAGATGTTTCATCCCTCAAAAAAAGAAGAGAGAATTGATGACATGTATTTATAGAATTACCCCTATATAATAGAATAAACCCTATATATTTATATAACAAACCCTATACAATAGCCCTAACTCTGAACGCTGAGCTGATGTATGTACAGAACAGAAACTTCTCTTTTTAGTCATTTTGCTGCACAAAGCAACATCCAGAAGGCTTCAGAGGAGCCTCTCCAAACCTTCTCTGTCTGAACTGTGTCTGCACATCTGGAATTCACTCCAGGGACTTTGGAAACCTCTGGCCCCATCTCCCATATAATCCTGGGGCTGCCCTGGAATGTCCAAAGCCAGGCTGGACAGAGCTTGGAGCACCCTGGTGTTGGGTTTGGGGGTTTTTTTCCTATTTTTGTTAAAGTTGGGATTGAAGTGTTAGACATAGAATTCTGCGTTTAGGTTTAGATGTTTGTTCTTTTTAATTTATAATAGAAGTTGTGAGTTTTAGTGTATTTTATTAATAAGTTATAAAATGGTGAATTATTTTTATATAAGGTTTCCCTGTCTCTGCTCACTGCAGATGTTTCATCCCTCAAAAAAAGAAGAGAGAATTGATGACATGTATTTATAGAATTACCCCTATATAATAGAATAAACCCTATATATTTATATAACAAACCCTATACAATAGCCCTAACTCTGAACGCTGAGCTGATGTATGTACAGAACAGAAACTTCTCTTTTTAGTCATTTTGCTGCACAAAGCAACATCCAGAAGGCTTCAGAGGAGCCTCTCCAAACCTTCTCTGTCTGAACTGTGTCTGCACATCTGGAATTCACTCCAGGGACTTTGGAAACCTCTGGCCCCATCTCCCATATAATCCTGGGGCTGCCCTGGAATGTCCAAAGCCAGGCTGGACAGAGCTTGGAGCACCCTGGTGTTGGGTTTGGGGGTTTTTTTCCTATTTTTGTTAAAGTTGGGATTGAAGTGTTAGACATAGAATTCTGCGTTTAGGTTTAGATGTTTGTTCTTTTGAATTTATAATAGAAGTTGTGAGTTTTAGAGTATTTTATTAATGAGTTATAAAATGGTGAATTATTTTTATATAAGGTGTTTTAAGGTTAAACTATTTAATTAAGAACTCATATTTCAATTATTTTTACTTTTAATAACTAATTATTTGGAGTTTGTAACGTGGACTTTTTAAAATTACAAAACATTATTTAAACTTAAGAAGAAGAAGGAAGAAGAGAGTAGAGAAGAAGGGTTAGTTACTGTT
>NW_005054430.1:1484338-1485985 GCF_000277835.1 Geospiza fortis | reverse complement strand
TTATTTAAAATATTATAATAATTATGTTATAATATAATATATAACAATATTTATAATATTATAATAAAAACAGGTGGATTAGGAAATTATATATTTATAATGATAATTGTAATGAAATTAGGAAAGTGGGGAAAGGAAATAGTTCTATGTAAAGGACATTTAGGTATTAAGAGGTATTAAAAATATTAGTTATATGAAAGGTAAGAAAAGGTATTAAAGGTGTTTGAAATAGCAAACAATTTTCTTCCTCTCAAGTTTTTGGGTTTTTTTACCTTTATTCTTTCTGTAACTCTGAATTTACCACTTAAGAAAGTGGATTCAAAGCTGTTGATGGCCAACATCAGTTATTCAAAGTTATTCATCTGTTTTCAGATGGTTTTGTTCAATTTTGGGGCTGTTCCTGCATGTTCAGACCTGTTGGGGTGTGAAGAATTCATTTCCACAACTGAGAGGTCTCTTTTTCCTCAGGCAGTGGCTCCAACCCTTTCCAGCATCTGGAGAAGAGCGCTGTGCTTCAGGAGGTAGGGACAGTCACAGGATAATGCTGTGGCATTCCTCATCTTCTCCTTCAGCAAGTGGTGCAGAATGACTGGGGGGAAATGTGCATGGCTAAATCCATAGAATTCATTGAAAACCACACAAAGTGTCAAGAAATGATTTTATTTACAGTTAACGAGGGGTTTTTAGGGTAATTAGGTGGCACGTGGCTTCTGCCTCCCATATGGACATGTGGCATCTCAGGGGGCTCTTCCTGAAGAAAAACAGGTTTTATTTTCAGGCATTTTTGCCAGTTCCAGATGGCAAATTGAGTTGTTTGTGCTTTGTTCAGATTGCTGCAAACCAAAGATATAAGAACACATTCTTTGAGACTCATATTTAATACAAATAAAAATTACAAGCTGCTCTGCTGGAAACAGATTCATTGAATTTTGAGCACATTCTCTGAGATTCATATTTAATACAAATAAAAATTACAAGCTGCTCTGCTGGAAACTTTAATTGAATTTTGAGCACATTCTTTGAGACACATATTTAATACAAATAAAAATTACATGTTGCCCAGCTGAAAACAGATTGATTGAATTTTGAACACATTCTTTGAGACTCATATTTAATACAAATAAAAATTACATGTTGCCCAGCTAGAAAGAGATTAATTTAATGTTGAGCACATTCTTTGAGACACATATTTAATACAAATAAAAATTACATGTTGCCCAGCTGGAAACAGATTCATTGAATTTTGAACACATTCTCTGAGATTCATATTTAATACAAATAAAAATTACAAGCTGCTCTGGTGGAAACTTTAATTGAATTTTGAGCACATTCTTTGAGACACATATTTAATACAAATAAAAATTGCATGTTGCCCAGCTGGAAACAGATTCATTTAATTTTGAACACATTCTTTGAGACTCATATTTAATACAAATAAAAATTGCAAGCTGCTTGGCTGGAAACAGATTCATTTAATTTTGAACACATTCTCTGAGATTCATATTTAATACAAATAAAAATTGCAAGCTGCTTGGCTGGAAACAGATTCATTGAATTTTGATGTTGAAAGAGAAATAATTATTGTTGGGATCTATTCAAGCACAATTGGTTTCATTTCCAGGCACGGCTCTTCAATGAGACCCCAAT
>NW_005054430.1:1471500-1484276 GCF_000277835.1 Geospiza fortis | reverse complement strand
GACAGTATTTCTCTCCATCCAGAAGGAATCTGAATAATATTTTAGTGGGAAATATTTCATATTTTTAGTGGGAAGGATTCCTGGTGTGTGGGAGGGCATTAGAAAAGGAGCTGGATTTGAATTCCTGCTTTTCCTCTCTGCTGCTTGCAGGGTGAGCACTTCGGAACCACGGAAGCCACAGAAGCTTTTTTTGCCATGACCAGATTGTTTCAGTCCAACGATGTAAGGACCTGGTGGTTTTTTTGCCTCTCCCTGCTTCTGTCTGGGCTTGCAGGAGCTGCCAAACCCTTGGAATTTGGGATGTGGGAGGAAGCGCTGCACAGGAGGAGTTCCTGCTTTGGAAATGAAGGACTGGATAATAATATGTGCTTGTTCTGTGGGCTCTGAGTTAATTAATTACTGCTGTAAAAGTGGGGGTGGTGACAAAGCCTGAGTTTACAAAGCAGTGGCACTTGGTGCTCGTTGTTTCCCCTTGCAAATCACCATCTGCTTCATTGAAAATAGAATTCTCTGCTGCCTGCAGATCAGAGCTGCTGTTCCTCAGAACGTGCATCAGCCTTGATCCCATTGAGGCAAGGGATGAGAACACCCTAAACACCATAGGATGGTTTGGGAATCGAGTTTGGGAATTCAGCTTTGGGCTCAGCAGCGTGTAAAGTGCTTCTGTGATCTCTTGTGCAGTGTGAGAGCTCAGAGCAGTGTGTTTCATGAGATGGGGCTCATTAATTTTAATTAAAAAGGGTTTGCTCGTTTGAGATTTGTCCAAGGAAGGTGTAGCTGTTCAAAGATGTCATAACATTTTTGGAAGTGCAGTGTGTTTGAAATGTTTGTCATATCCACATTATAAAGTAAAGGATTTTTTACAATATAAAGTTAATTGCTTTCAAATACTTGATGTCAACACTCCACGTGTTTCCTTTTTTTTTTTACAGCAACAAAGTTCTATTCCAAGCTTTTAACTGATAATTGTGAAACTTCTGAATACAGATATGCTGCATCACTTCTTTGATCATTATAATGAATTTTTGTGTTCTTATCATTTTACAAAATACTGATGTCTTCCTCTTCTGAATTGTTTGATGTCAGGGAGTTTGGCTCTTATCCAGGGGTCAAATGTAGTTCTACACTTTTAACTTTGAGTTGAAAACAATGTGTTTTGTTGAAAAGCTTATTTTCCTTTTGAAAAAGAAACTTTTAAAAATGAACATTTATCTTTCGAAAAGATAAATGCTCGTTTATCTTTTAAAACTTCTAATTACCATTGAGTTTAATCTTTTTCTTCCCGTTTCCACAGCAAACCCTCAGAAGAATGTGTTACCTGACAATCAAAGAGATGGCCAATATCTCTGAGGATGTCATCATTGTCACCAGCAGGTGGGACACCCTCCAGAACCCGGGAAAATGGGATTTTTTCCCCCTCTGGAAAAGGGGCTGCAGCTCCCTGGCTTTGGTTGAGCTGCTACAGTGTTGAGGTTTTATAGGGATACAGCAGTTCTGTGATACACAGTCTGTGCTGCCCTCTGAAATGTTATTTTGTTCCCACTCTCTGGGAGAACTCAGTTTATCAAGTGGTTGTTACTTTGTTTTCCTGTGGTTTAGGGTGTTGGGGTTTTTTTAATTCCTGTTTTGTCAGAGGTTAGGCTGGGACTTTGCAGTCACAGCAATTAAAGAAAAGCAGAGCAAAGCCCAGTTCATTCTGAACTGAACTCTTTCAATTTTTTTAAGAGTGAACTCTTAATTTTTTAACTGCAAAAATAGACATTGCAGCTGTTGCAAGAGCAAAAATTGCATCTGTTGTTGGATTGCTGAACAGCTTTAGAAATATATCAAATAAGCCAAACTGAACTTTGCTTGCTATTTCTAAATCAAAATTCCACGTGGAACAAGCAGCAGCACCAAGAAGCAGAATGAGCTAAACAAAGCAGGCCATGGCGAAACAATTCAATGGGTTGTGCATTTATTTTGGTGTTGATAAATCTGAAATGAAGCTGATTCTGAGGAGGCTGTTGCTCAGCAGAGCAGAGCAGCTGGCTGAGGTGGATGTCACAGCAGCCCTGTGAGAATGGGGGTGTTCAGGAGGTGCTGACAGGCTGTTTGGTGCTTTCAGTCTCACCAAAGACATGACAGGGAAGGAGGATGTCTATCGAGGCCCGGCCGTCCGAGCTCTGTGCAGGATCACTGATGTGAGTACACCCTGGGGCACTGGGGGGAGCTCAGCAGGGCTTTCAAATCCCAAAACTGCCCTCTTGATCCCAAAACTGCCCTCTTGTAGGGTGCACTTTACAGCAGTGCTGGGACTGCTGCTTTATGAGGTGCTCCTCAGTGCCCTGTGCCATTTCCAGCAGCTCTGGGACACTGCAGCGCTGGCAATGTGTAACTGGAAGGTTTGGGAGCTCCAGTTTCTATCTGAGATTGGTCTTCTTGATGCCCAGTGCAATTTCCAGGAGAAATGTAGTGCTGGAGCACTGCAATGTGTAACTGGAAGGTTTGGGAGCTCCAGTTTCCATCTGGGGTTGCTTTGCTTGATGCCCTCTGCAGTTTCCAAGAGAAGTGTGGGGCTGGAACACTGGGAATGTGCAGCTGGAAAATTTGGAAGTTTCACTTTCTGATCCGAGATTGCTGCACTCAATGCCCTGTGCAATTTCCAGGAAAAATGTGGGGTTGCAGCACTGGAATGTGCAGCTGGAATGTTTGGAAGCTCCAGTGTCTATTTGGGATTGTTCTGCTCCATGCTCTGTGCCATTTCCATGAGCAATGCTGGAGCACTGGAATGTGCAGCTGGAATGTTTGGAAGCTCCAGTGTCTATTTGGGATTGTTCTGCTCCATGCTCTGTGCCATTTCCATGAGCAATGCTGGAGCACTGGAATGTGCAGCTGGAATGTTTGGAAGCTCCAGTGTCTATTTGGGATTGTTGTGCTCCATGCTCTGTGCCATTTCAATGAGCAATGTGGGGCTGGAGCACTGGACTGTGCAGCTGGAAGATTTGGAAGTTTCAGTTTCTGATCTGAGATTGCTGCACTCAATTCTCTGTGCAATTTCCAGGAGCTCTGTGGTGCTGGAACACTGGGAATGTGCAGCTGGAAAATTTGGGAGCTCCAGTTTCCATCTGGGATTGCTCTGATCTATGCCCTGTGCAATTTCCAAAGGAAATGTGGTGCTGGAGCACTGGAATGTGCAGCTGGAAGGTTGGGAAGCTCCAGAGTCTATTTGGGATTGTTCTGCTCCATGCTCTGTGCCATTTCCATGAGCAGTGTGGTGCTGGAGCACTGGAATGTGCAGCTGGAAGGTTGGGAAGCTCCAGAGTCTATTTGGGATTGTTCTGCTCCATGCTCTGTGCCATTTCCATGAGCAGTGTGGTGCTGGAGCACTGGAATGTGCAGCTGGAAGGTTTGGAAGTTCCTGTTTCTCTCTGGGATTGCTCTGCCGGTGACTTTGTCGCTGACCATCAGGACCAAGCAGCTCAAACCCAAGTCTACCTTGCAGAATTAACTCAAGATTTTTGCTGAGGGTCCTTTGAATGTGAATTTTTGCTTCCTGCTGCTTTTATCCCCTTCTTCCAAAGCATCCACTCTTCCCTGTTTCCCTGTTTTCCCCTTGCCAGGGTACAATGCTCCAGGCCATTGAGAGGTACATGAAGCAGGCCATTGTGGACAAAGTCCCTGGCGTGTCCAGCTCTGCACTCGTGTCTTCCTTGGTAAGCAAAGCAGAAGATTTTTGTGAATCTGGTGTTTTGTCAGGCTGGGAAGCTGAGTCTGCTGTGCTTGTTTTTATTTTTTTTTCTCTGAGATGTTTCTTCATCTCACTGGAAAATAAGAAAAAAACAGAGTTTCCTTTCTCTCCTCCAATTCCTTTCTTACATTTGAGTACATCAATCATCATAATTTCTAATGCAAACTAGTGCAAAATGCTCAGATTTCTGCAGTCGGTGTAAAACATGAATTTATCTGGGGACGGGCCATGAAATCCCCTGCTGAAACTGCAGTTCAGGATTATTTCTGCTAATAGACACCAGGAGGGCAAGAGGAAGGAATCCACTCTGATTTCCTCACCCTTTTTGAGGAGAAAAGGCTGGGAAAGATCTCATTTTATTAATGGAAGTGGAGCATGGTAATTTGAGACTGAGATGGAGGGAAACCCACAGTTTATAGGGGTGTAGGGTAAAGAGTGGCTGTGAAACTGCTGTGAGCTTGTCTCCAATCTCAATTTTTTTGCAGCACATGATGAAGATCAGCTATGATGTGGTCAAAAGGTGGATCAATGAAGCTCAGGAAGCAGCTTCCAGTGACAACATCATGGTACAGGTGTGTTTGAGGGTGGCTGTCCCTAAAAATGCTGGGGGGGCTTAGTGGCATTCTGGAGTTCTGAAGAAAATTTCAGAAAAAAAATCTCCTTTTTCTTTAGTCTTTTAAAAGCAAGAATTGGGATTTTTGGGAAACAACTGGACAGTTTCAAAAAATTAATGATTTTTCCATGATGCCAAGACAAGACTGTTAATTAGGAGCTGGCTCTGGAGATCTCTTCCCTTTTTCCCCCTCAATTTCTGGGAGCTGGAATGCTGCTGCCTGTTCCACAGTGCTTCTTGCAGAAGGGATTTGAATCTGAGTGCTCAAAAAGTGGGAAATTATCTCACTGCTTCCCAAGGAGCATCTCTTGGCCTTCAGAAAATTTGCCAGATGCAAAAGATGAACCCAAATACCAGCAAGATCTCCACAAGAGCAAAATTTTGGCGCAGATGTTCCTGACATCTGTGGAAATGAAATTGTTCAGAATATGGGATTATTCTGTGTGTTCAGAATATGGGATTATTCTGATAATGTTCAGAATATGGGATTATTCTAAATGTTCAGAATATGGGATTATTCTGTGTGTTCAGAATATGGGATTATTCTGAGTGTTCAAAATATGGGATTATTCTGAATGTTCAGAATATGGGATTATTCTGATAATGTTGAGAATATGGGATTATTCTGAGTGTTCAGAATATGGGATTATTCTAAATGTTGAGAATATGGGATTATTCTGTGTGTTCAGAATATGGGATTATTCTAAATGTTCAGAATATGGGATTATTCTGATAATGTTCAGAATATGGGATTATTCTGAGTGTTCAGAATATGAGATTATTCTGAGTGTTCAGAATATGGGATTATTCTAAATGTTGAGAATATGGGATTATTCTGTGTGTTCAGAATATGGGATTATTCTAAATGTTCAGAATATGGGATTATTCTGATAATGTTCAGAATATGGGATTATTCTGAGTGTTCAGAATATGAGATTATTCTGAGTGTTCAGAATATGGGATTATTCTGTGTGTTCAGAATATGGGATTATTCTAAATGTTCAGAATATGGGATTATTCTGAGTGTTCAAAATATGGGATTATTCTAAATGTTCAGAATATGGGATTATTCTGTGTGTTCAGAATATGGGATTATTCTAAATGTTCAGATTATGGGATTATTCTGTCTGTTGCAGACTCATGATCAGAAAAAATCTATAAAATCAGCTTTGTTCTTGCCCACTTAGCAGCTTCATTAAGCCTTGCAGTAAATCAGTTTTATGGGAGAAAAAAAAAACCCAAAATAACTTGGCAAGGAACTAGAAATGTCCTTTTGTTCTTCCATCAAAAAGGCCTCAAGGATTTTTGTGAGGTCAGCTGTCTCTTCAAGGCCTTGGGATATCCTGGATGTGGAGTTCATTAGAAATGCAGGAATTACTGTGCAAATGTGAAACCTTTTGAAGTGATGAGATTTTATTGGGGAAAACAAAAAGGAAATAAATTAACTTTGTGGCTCTTTGGATCTTCAGGAATAGCTGAGAGTGGACAGAAAGGGCAAGGAAACGTTGCAGATCTTTGCAACTGGTCAGGAATCTCAGCTGAGTTGAGGTTAGAAGGTATTTCTGCCAGGAAAGGGCAATAATTACCCCTCTTTTGATGTTGTGCTGTGGATTTTCCAGCTGTACTCAGTGCCTGCCCCTCTGTTTCCCATCCCATAGTATCATGCTTTGGGGCTGCTCTATCACCTTAGGAAAAACGACCGCCTGGCTGTGTCCAAGATGCTGAATAAATTCACCAAATCTGGCCTGAAGTCCCAGTTTGCCTACTGCATGCTGATCAGGATTGCCAGCAAACTCCTCAGGGAGTCTGAAGAGGGGTAAGTGAGAGGCAGCATTGAAATCCCAGAAATTAAATCAGGGTTGGAAACAGCTGTGGGTTTTTTAGTGTTTGTGGAAATCTCCACAGACACTGAACTGTAGTGCTGGGATAATGCAGAGACTTATCTTAAAGGGGTTTTTCCAGCCTAAAAGATCCTGGGATTGTTGTGTTTGTAGCCATGAAAGCCTTGGATTTGATCTTAAAGGGGATTTTCCAACCTAAAAGATCCTGGGATTGTTATGTTTGTAGGCATGAAAGTCTTGGACTTGATATCAAATGGATTTTCCAGCCTAAAATCCTGGGATTGTTGTGTGTGTAGCCATGAAAGCCTTGGGCTTGATCTTAAAGGGTTTTTCCAACCTAAAATCCTGGGATTGCTGTATTTGCAGCCATAAAGGCTTGGATTCAATCTTAAAGGAGTTTTTTCCAACCTAAAAGATCCTGGGATCCTTCTTTTGTAGCCATGAATAGTCATGGACTCAAAGGGGTTTTTCCAACCTAAAAGATCCTGGGGTTGTTGTGTTTGTGGCCTTGAAAGTCTTGAACTTGACCTTAAATGGGTTTGATTGTTATGTTTGTAGGCATGAAAGTCTTGGACTTGATATCAAATGGATTTTCCAGCCTAAAATCCTGGGATTGTTGTGTGTGTAGCCATGAAAGCCTTGGGCTTGATCTTAAAGGGTTTTTCCAACCTAAAATCCTGGGATTGCTGTATTTGCAGCCATAAAGGCTTGGATTCAATCTTAAAGGAGTTTTTTCCAGCCTAAAAGATCCTGGGATTGTTGTGTTTGCAGCCATGAAAGTTTTGGATTCAGAGGGATTTTTCCAGCCTAAAAGATTCTGGGATTTTTGCATTTGTGGCCTTGAAAGCCTTGGATTTACCTTAAATGGGTTTTTCCAGCCTGAAATCCTGGGATTCTTGTTTTGTAACCATGAATAGTCATGGACTCACAGGGGTTTTTCTAACCTAAAAGATCCTGGGATTGTTGTGTTTGTGGCCATGAAAGTCTTGGACTCAATCTTAAATGGGTTTTCCAGCCTAAAATCTTGGGATTGTTGTGTTTGTAACCACAAATGTCTTGGATTCAAATGGTTTTTCTAACTTGAAAGATCCTGGGATTGTTGTGTTTGTAGCCATAAAGACTTGGGCTTGATCTTAAGGGGTTTTTCCAGCCTGAAATCCGGGGATTCTTCTTTTGTAGCCATGAAAGTTTTGGACTCAATCTTAAATGGGTTTTTCCATCCTAAAAGATCCTGGAATGGTTGTGTTTATAGGCATGAAAGTCTTGGATTCAAAGGGTTTTTCCAGCCTAAAAGGTCTTGAGATTGTTGTGTTTGTAGCCATAAAGGCTTGGCCTCGATCTTAAAGGGTTTTCCCAGCCTGAAATCCTGGGATTCTTCTTTTGTAACCATGAAAGTTTTGGACTCAAATGGGTTTTTCCAACCTAAAAGATCCTGGAATTGTGTTTATAGGCATGAAAGTCTTGGACTCAATCTTAAAGGGATTTTCCCATCCTAAAACCCCAGGATTGTTGTGTTTGTAACCATGAAAGTCTTGGACTCAATCTTAAAGGGATTTTCCCATCCTAAAACCCCGGGATTGTTGTGTTTGTAACCATGAAAATCTTGGATTCAAAGGGTTTATCCAATATAAAAGGTCTTGGGATTGTTGTGTTTGTAGCCATGAAAGACTTGGACTCAATCTTAAATGGGTTTTTCCATCCTAAAATCCTGGGATTGTTGTGTTTGTATCCACAAATGTCTTGGATTCAAATGGTTTTTCCAACTTGAAAGATCCTGGGATTGTTGTGTTTGTGGCCTTGAAAGTTTTGGATTCAGAGGGATTTTTCCAGCCTAAAAGATTCTGGGATTTTTGCATTTGCGGCCTTGAAAGCCTTGGACTTATCTTAAATGGGTTTTTCCATCCTAAAATCCTGGGATTGTTGTGTTTGTAGGCACGAAAGTCCCCTGTTTGACTTCATCGAGAGCTGCCTGAGGAACAAGCACGAGATGGTGATTTATGAGGCTGCCTCTGCCATCATCCACCTGCCCAACTGCACTGCCAGGGAGCTGGCACCTGCTGTGTCAGGTTGGTCACAGCCAAAATAAAGACATTTAGAGAAAATCCAGCAGAATTATAATACCCAAACCCTGATTTTTTGGTAATTTGGGGTTAAAAGTCCTTTATTCCCATGTGAAAGGGCTTTTGGATGAGATCCCTTTTCCATCCAGAGGTTTAGAGAAATGGCATTAGAGGTGATGCTTGTCTTTATCCAGCTGCAGGAATTTGGGATGGGAGGAAATCATGGAATGGTTGGGGTTGGAAGGGACCTTAAAGATCACCCAGTGCCAGGGCAGGGACACCTTCCACTGTCCCAGTGTGCTCCAAGCCTTGCCCTACCTGGCCTTGGACATTTCCAGGGATGGAACAGCCACAGATTCTCTGGGAAAACCCTCCTGCAGCTGGAATATAGAACTGGAATGTAGAGACAACCGAGGCACCCCCTGTTACTGGCAATGGGATAAAAACCAGGAGTTCCTTTCTAACCTGTTTGATAAATTATGCATGAAGCTGCATGAATATTTAGCAGTGTGTAGTTGGAGATATATTAGACTTTCTACTCTATTTCCTTTCTTTGAAAGAGACCATATCTTTGTTTTTTTAAATTTTTTCTTTCCCAGTGTTGCAGCTTTTTTGCAGTTCTCCCAAACCCGTCCTGCGCTACGCAGCCGTGCGGACCCTCAATAAAGTGAGTGCCTCAAAACCTCCAAAAAGCTTCATTCTCTGAGGTCAGAGCCAGCCAGCAGTGCCTAATGATGGCTGTGTTACCTCAAGCAGAGCAGCTGCCCTTGGGATGACTTTATTTGGAATTATTCCATGCTGGAGAATTGGCTTTTCCATGCCAGCCCTCCTGGTGGGACAGAAATCTTTCCTGCATTCAGGCTGTGTTTGCTCATTTTGGGACCACGGGGATAGAGCAAGCTGTAGTTTGATAATCTGTGAGATTGTAGCTGGATATTTAATGTTACAAAATCACTTGAAGGAGATATTCTGATTTCAGAGCTACACAACAGCAAAAATTATAGACTCAAACCCATAAGCTGTAACTTAAAATCCATTTAAAACACTGCAACCAAACCCCCTGAGCTCTGCTTGCATCCAATGCTTTGACCTGCAGGACGTTACACCTCCCAGTAATTTTGGAATTGCATTCCTTGCAGGTGGCCATGAAACATCCATCTGCAGTCACTGCCTGCAACCTGGACCTGGAGAACCTCATCACAGACTCCAACAGGAGCATTGCCACGCTGGCCATCACCACCCTGCTCAAAACTGGCAGCGAGAGCAGCGTGGACAGGCTCATGAAACAGATCTCCTCCTTCGTGTCAGAAATCTCAGATGAGTTTAAGGTGTGCCCTTGGAGGCCTCTGCTCTTTCCAGCTGCAGGTTTTTCTCCCATTCTTGTTTTGTTTGAAGCTTTGATGGTTTAGTCTGGCAGGATAAAATTCAGAATTTCTTTTTCAGCTTAATTATCTTTGTATGCCTTGCTCCAAGGAAGGAAAAATATCATTTGGTGGATTCCTGGCTCCTGTGCAATATCCTGCAAACCTTGGACTTCCTTCTGATTGTGTTAGAAAGGAGGAAGGATTTTAAGTGAGTTTAGGAGGAAGGATTTTAAGTGAGTTTATATCACATCAGTCTTGATGCATAGTTAGGAAACTGTGTTCATTATGAATTTCTACCTAATTTGTGAGATTTACAGTGACTAAACTGGTAAGAAATTGGTACATAGTTTGGAAACTGTGTTCATTATGAATTTCTACCTCATTTGTAAGATTTGTAGTGACTAATCTAGTTTGGAAACTGTGTTAATTATGAATTTCTACCTAATTTGTAAGATTTGTAGTGACTAATCTGGTAAGAAATTGGTGCACAGCTTGGAAATTGGTAATTATGAATTTCTACCTAATTTGTAGGTTTTATAGTAACTAAACTGGTAAGAAATTGGTGCACAGTTAGGAAACTGTGTTCATTATGAATTTCTACTTAATTTGTAAGTTTTATAGTGACTAAACTGGTAAGAAATTGGTTCAGGATGGTTCAGTTGTACCTGTTACATCATGAGGAGCACAGCTCTGCAAAATCAGTCTGCTTCAAGTCCTTGTTTTTATGAGAAAAATAAGTATCAGACAAGGTTGAAATTGCAAAGAGTTTTAATGACAGAAAGTGACAAATTAAAATTGGAGAAGGGAGGAAGGAAAGGGAAGGAAGGGAAGGAAGGGAGGAAGGAAGGGAGGAAGGGAGGAAGGGAGGAAGGAAGGAAGGAAAGGAAGGAAAGGAAGGAAGGAAGGAAGGAAGGAAGGAAGGAAGGAAGGAAGGAAGGAAGGAAGGAAGGAAGGAAGGAAGGAAGGAAGGAAGGAAGGAAGGAAGGAAAGGAAGGAAGGAAGGAAGGAAGGAAGGAAGGAAGGAAGGAAGGAAGGAAGGAAGGAAGGAAGGAAGGAAGGAAGGAAGGAAGGAAGGAAGGAAGGAGAAGGAAGGAAAAGAAAGGAAAAGAAAGGAAAAGAAAGGAAGGAAAAGGAAGGACTTTGAGTTAACACATTCCATCCTAAATTCCAGCTTTTTTAGCAGAGCCAGGCCTTGCACACCCTGGCACAAACCCTGAGAATCCACCACCTGATTTTTCTCCTTGTCCATGGATTTCATCCCTCAGGGTGACAAGCTGAGCTGAAAGGCTGTGTTTTTCCCAGGAAATGAGCCCCTGACCCACGTCCTTGTGTGTCCCCTGCAGGTTGTGGTCGTGCAGGCCATCAGTGCCCTGTGCCAGAAGTACCCTCGCAAGCACAGCGTGATGATGACCTTCCTCTCCAACATGCTCAGGGATGATGTACGTGGGGCACCTGCTCTGGGGAGGGCTTTGGGCAGCATTTTGGCAGATTTGGACCTGCTCGGTGATGGGAAGGGTCTCTTCTGTCAGTGGGTGCACAGGGAGGTGGGGCTGGCAGCACAGAATCTGGAAAATAGGAAATATCAAACTTAAGGCATCACTCCTTGGGCAGTCAGAAGCCTCCAAGGGGCTACACCCAAGATGGAGGATGGTCACAAGTTTTTCAGACAATTATAAGTTTGGTCCATTTACATTTCAAGGTTTAATCCTCCAGTTACAGCTTCAGGTAATGAAGTTTCCAATAAAAGTCACTTTTATTTATACTTTTCAGGGCCTGAGGCTGTAGGGTGTTGTTGAGTTTCAGGCCTAGAGGGATTGTTTTGCCTGACCAAAATGTGAGGACAGTAACTAACACTGTATATGGAATTCAGAGTTATACCCTAAAGCAGTACAGGGATTGAAAAACATAAAAGCTAAAATCCCAATGCTGAGGATGCTCAGAGGGCTGGGAATGCCCTGTGAGGTCACCCAGTCCATTTTTTCCCCCCAGTTTGTACAAATGATTCTTTTCTCCGGGGGAAGCAGTCAGTGAAGCGTGGAGGAGCTGAGCATCGCTCCAATGCGAGGCTCAGTGTCCCTGATTTCCCTTTGCCAGGGTGGCTTTGAGTACAAGAGAGCCATTGTGGATTGCATCATCAGCATCATCGAGGAGAACCCCGAGAGCAAGGAGGCGGGGCTGGCTCACCTCTGCGAGTTCATCGAGGACTGCGAGCACACCGTGCTGGCCACCAAGATCCTGCACCTGCTGGGCAAGGAGGGGCCCAGGACCCCCTGCCCCTCCAAGTACATCCGCTTCATCTTCAACAGGGTGGTGCTGGAGAACGAGGCTGTCAGGGCTGGTGAGTGCAGCTCAGGGCCTGCAGGTCTGCCTCCTTGCCTTTTCCTCAAACTGGAAAGGAAGTTTGAGATAATTGTAGTAAGGTGTCTTGGTTTAGGGCAAATTTGGGAGAAACTCCAAAGGGGTTTCTCAAGAACCCCTTTGAGAGGGGAGTGAGGCTGTGAGGGCTGCTGCGTGCAGCTCCAGACCTGCAATTCTGGCTCCTTGCCTTTTCCTCAAACTAGAAAGGAAGTTTGAGATAATTGTAGTAAGATAATTGTGTCTTGGTTTAGGGCAAATTTGGGAGAAAACCTTCAAAGGGGTTTCTCAAAAACCTCTTTGAGAGAGGGGAACGAGGCTGTGAGGGCTGAGAGTAGTGTCCTGGTTTAGGTTAAATTTGGGAGAAAAACTCCAAAGGGGTTTCTCAAAAATCCCTTTGAGAGGGGAGTGAGGTTGTGAGGGCTGCTGAGTGCAGCTCCAGACCTGCAATTCTGGCTCCTTGCCTTTTCCTCAAACTGGGAATGAAATGCAAAAATTCTAGAGGGGTGTCCTGGTCTAGGGTAAATCTGGGAGAAAACCTCCAAAGGGGTTTCTCTAGAAACTCCAAAGGGGTTTCTCTAGAAAGCAGATTCAAGCAGCTCCACACCGTGCTGGCCACCAAAATCCCAAACCTGCTGGCCAAGGAGGATCCCAAGGTGGTGCTGGAGAACAAGGCTGTGAGGGCTGTGAGAATTCCAGACCTGCAATTCTGGCTCCTTGCCTTTTCCTCAAACTGGAAATGAAATTTGAGATAATTATAGTAAGGTGTCTTGGTTTAGGGCAAATTTGGGAGAAAACCTCCAAAGGGGTGTC
>NW_005054430.1:1469490-1471475 GCF_000277835.1 Geospiza fortis | reverse complement strand
GAGAGGGGAGTGAGGCTGTGAGGGCTGCTGAGTGCAGCTCCAGACCTGCAGGTCTGCCTCCTTGCCTTTTCCTCAAACTGGAAGTGAAATTTGAGATAATTATAGTAAGGTGTCTTGGTTTAGGGCAAATTTGGGAGAAACTCCAAAGGGGTTTCTCTAGAAAGCAGATTGAAGCAGCTCCACACCGTGCTGGCCACCAAGATCCCAAACCTGCTGGCCAAGGAGGATCCCGAGGTGGTGCTGGAGAACAAGGCTGTGAGGGCTGTGAGAATTCCAGGCTTGGAATTCTGGCTCCTTGCCTTTTCTTCAACCTGGAAATGAAATGCAAAACTTTTGGAAAGGTGTCCTGGTTTAGGGTAAATCTGGGCAAAAATCTCCAAAGGGGTTTCTCAAAAATCTCTTTGAGAGAGGGGAACGAGGCTGTGAGGGCTGCTGAGTGCAGCTCCAGACCTGCAGGTCTGCCTCCTTGCCTTTTCCTCAAACTGGAAAGGAAGTTTGAGATAATTGTAGTAAGGTGTCTTGGTTTAGGGCAAATTTGGGAGAAGCTCCAAAGGGGTTTCTCAAGAACCCCTTTGAGAGGGGAGTGAGGCTGTGAGGGCTGCTGAGTGCAGCTCCAGACCTGCAGTTCTGGCTCCTTGCCTTTTCCTCAAACTAGAAAGGAAGTTTGAGATAATTGTGGTAAGGTGTCTTGGTTTAGGGCAAATTTGGGAGAAAACCTTCAAAGGGGTTTCTCAAAAACCTCTTTGAGAGAGGGGAACAAGGCTATGAGGGCTGGTGAGTGCAGCTCCAGCCCTGCAATTCTGGCTCCTTGCCTTTTTGTTAGAATCCCACATGCAAAGAACTCTCAGAACTTTGGGGATTGCCAAAGCTTAGAATTAAACACAAGATTTGATCTGAGACCTTAGAAAAAACTTCCAAATTGAAGTGCTAAAAGTGAGAATGTGGATTTGTAGTTTAGAGCAGAGACATGTTAAACTAAGTAAAGTTTAGACTTTTAAAGGTTAAAATATAAAAAATAAAAGTAGTTACAGAGATAAAGAGTTCAGAATGCAGTACTGTAAGTTTGTGTGTCATAACATAATTAACTAAAAAAGCTTACACTGTAACATAAATCTATAAAAGAAAATATTTAAAGATTAAGTCAAAAACACAAATCTCCTTATTAACAGTGTTTTATGAGTCAATAGATCCTTAAAAAGAATCTTGTAGCCTTCTAAACCATACTACAACAATATAAACCAAATTCACCCTTCCTACCTATGTAAAAAACAAACCACATCATCAAGAACAATTCAAAAATCCCATCTCAAATTCCTTCCAAATTAAATTATCACACCTTTTCCTCAACCTGGAAATGAGATTTGAGATCATTGTAGTAAGGAGTGTCCTGGTTTAGGACAAATTTGGGAGAAAACCTCCAAAGGGGTTTCCTAGAAAGCAGATTGAAGCAGCCTCTCCCCCAGCTGGTTTCCAGAGCTGCTAAGCTGATCTTGACCACAGAACTGTTTCCATGTAGAAATACAGGAACAGTGGAGTCCTGTCACTGAAAGGTTTATGGGGTGGAAGAGCTGTGCAGATGGGAAATTCAGGGCTGGGACGATGAGTTTGTGCAGGACTTGGGCTGCTCTGACACCTCCCTGTTCTCTCTGCAGCTGCTGTCAGTGCTCTGGCCAAGTTTGGGGCCCAGAATGAGAATCTGCTCCCCAGCATCCTGGTGCTGCTGCAGAGGTGAGTGGGGCTGGGGGGACACTGGTGGCTGCAGACAATGTCCCAGCAGCTGGGCTGGCACTGGGGACACTGGTGGCTGCAGACAATGTCCCAGCAGCTGGGCTGGCACTGGGGACACTGGTGGCTGCAGACAATGTCCCAGCAGCTGGGCTGGCACTGGGGACACTGGTGGCTGCAGACAATGTCCCAGCAGCTGGGCTGGCACTGAGGGGACACTGGTGGCTGCACACAATGTCACAGCAGCTGGGCTGGCACTG
>NW_005054430.1:1452706-1469228 GCF_000277835.1 Geospiza fortis | reverse complement strand
GAGCTGGGGCTGGCAGTGAGGGACACTCTGGTGGCTGCAGACAATGTCACAGCAGCTGGGCTGGCACTGAGGGGACACTGGTGGCTGCACACAATGTCACAGCAGCTGGGCTGGCACTGAGGGGACACTGGTGGCTGCAGACAATGTCACAGCAGCTGGGCTGGCACTGGGGCTGGCACTCCCAGCTGGGGGGTGGGACATTATTCTGTCACCCTCCCTGTGTGGCACTGCTGGAGGAAGGGAGATGGAAGGAAGCAGCCCAAGGAATGAAGGATGGGATCAGTCAGGGAAACACGTGATGGGAATTTGGTCTGAGGACATTGCTCAGGGGTAATAAATCAGAGACATTGACTGCTCTGGGTTGGAAGAGCTTGGAACTCATCCAGTGCCACCCCTGCCACTGTGCCAGGGTGCTCCAAGCCCCATCCAGCCTGGCCTTGCATCTTCCAGGGATCCAGGGGCAGCTGCCAAGGCCTCCCCATCCTCCCAGACAGGAATTTCTTCCTCACATCCAACCTCAATCTCTTTCAGTTTGAAGTTGTTCCCCCTTGTCCTATCAGTATCTGCCCATATAAAAAGTCACTTTCCCTCTACAGAGCTTTTCTCCACGTGAGCATTTTTAACACCCCTTGAAACAAGAGAATTCCTATCCAGGTTACTCAGGAATGACATTTGTGTTTCCAGAGTTGGCTGTTCCCATGTCACTCGTTCATGTTTCTTCTCAAGCCATGTGGTGTTAATGGTTGAATTGAAATTACCCCAACTCCTGTGTTGCGCAAACACATTTTTGCACAATTTGAAAATCCCTGGAGGGAGCTCTGGCAGTCACTGCAGTATCAAAGGCAGTTTTGTCAGTGCCATTTTTAGCTCAGCTCTCTGACCTTGTCCCCTTGTCCCCAAACAGGTGCATGATGGACAGCGACGACGAAGTCAGGGACAGGGCAACGTTCTACCTGAATGTCCTGCAGCAGAGACAGCTGGCCCTGAATGCTGCCTACATTTTCAATGGTCAGTGAGAGAAAGGAAACCCCTCAGAGCTGTTCTTTCACAGGTTTTTAACGGCCTTGGCACTTCCCTGCTGGTACTTGTGCTGAGAGTGGAAGATTTAGCAATCTGAACCTGTCCAACCTGGCCTTGGACACTCCCAGGGATCCAGGGGCAGCCACACTGCTCTGAGAATCCTAAATAATGTAAATGTGGGAAGCAAGGTCTGGGAAATGGAGCCAGGAGTGTGAGCTGGCCTTTCCTTTCTTGGTTTTTGCTCCATCTTTTCCCATTCCAAAACGAGGATGAGGGTTGGTTATAAAAACACTTTGTCTGTGATTGAAACTTCACGTGAGCAGAGGATTTCATTAATCCTTGTAAGATTCTTGGGAATGAGCTGTTTAGACTTGGCAACTTTGTGTCACCTTCAGAGCAGCTTTTTTTTCTGCTTTGCCTGGTTTGGGTTTCCTGTGGATCAGCAGTGCCTGGGGCAGTTCCAGCTCTCCAAACTGAATTTTTTTCTGCCTTTCTCCTCTGCAGGGCTGACAGTGTCTGTTCCTGGCATGGAGAAGGCCCTGCACCAGTACACCCTGGAGCCCTCAGAGAAACCCTTTGACATGAAATCAGTTCCCCTGGCTACAGCCCCCATCTTGGAGCAGAAAGCAGGTAACCCCCAGACTGATGGCAAGGGCTGAGGCAAGGCTCAGAGCCCTGATCTCATTAGCAGGGACAGATCTGTGCATAATCAGCATTTATTGGTTCTCAGCCTTTGGAAAAGGCCATTCCAGGAGCTCTCAGCCACTTCTCTGGCTTTCTTCCATGTCCTTGCACAATGCTTGAGCATCTTCACTTAGCACAACCAGCTTTGGTGTTCTTTTTTCCTGCCCTTTCCTC
The DNA here is from genome assembly GCF_000277835.1 of Geospiza fortis. Taxonomy (NCBI): domain Eukaryota; kingdom Metazoa; phylum Chordata; class Aves; order Passeriformes; family Thraupidae; genus Geospiza; species Geospiza fortis. The sequence goes on along the minus strand of NW_005054430.1, from coordinate 1,467,350 downwards.
CTTTAATTTTTTTGCTGGCTTTTGAGGACCAAGGTGTGCTTTATTCCTCATAACTCAGACTTCTTTTCCTCTACTTTCAATCCAGTATTTCCACACAAAAAAAAAAAAAGATATTTCAGTGTATGAGGAGCCAGGCTGGCAGTGGTTTGCAGTAGAGTGTGAGAAATATACAGGGAGTGTAATAAATATAAGGAGGATAATATAAGGAATATTTAATGGAAATTTAATGGCATTTCAACCTCCTGCATGGTTTAGTTGAAACAGAGCACAAAGGCTTTGCTCTTTTTCTCCACAGAGATTGCCCTGGTGACCAGCAAACCTGAGAAAGTGGCTCCTTCACGCCAGGATATATTTCAAGGTAGGAGAGATCTGTGGCTGTCCAGAGCTGCAGGAGAGCTGCAGAGGGACTGGGGCCAAGGCCTGCAGGGACAGCACCCAGGGAATGGCTCCCACTGCCAGAGGGCAGGCATGGATGGGATCTTGGCAAGATGGTGGGATTGGAATGGGATGGGGTTGAAGGGCCCTTCCCACCCAAACCATTCTGGGATTTGGGACACTCAGAATCCATCCCGAGGGATTTTTATGGAAGTTGGGGATGGAAAAGGGAAGGGAGACCCTTCCTGGAGCCCTGAGATTCCCAGTGAAGCCCCTGGATCCCAAAATTCCATCCTAGAGAGGAGTCGGGGTGGGGATGGATCCAATCCCAGGTGGGAGAGCTGGGAATGGAAGGAATTCCCTGGGAGAGGGAGACGGGGGTGGGATTTTGGGAAGGGATTCCCAGAGCAGCTGGGGCTGCCCCTGATCCCTGCGATGTCCAAGGCCAGGCTGGAGCAGCCTGGGACGGTGGGAGGTGTCAGGGTGGAACTGAATTACCCTCACTGTCCCTTCCAACCCAAACCATCCTGGGGTTCTCTGAAGTGTTGAATGAGGACAGGATCAGAGCCTGGCCCTGCTGATCCTCTTTTCCTTCCTGCACAGAACAACTGGCAGCCATCCCAGAGTTTAAGGGCCTGGGTCCCTTGTTCAAATCCTCAGAGCCAGTGCAGCTCACAGAAGCAGAAACAGAGTATTTTGTTCGCTGCATCAAACACGTGTTCCCAGCCCACATCGTCTTCCAGGTGAGAGAACCCACCCCCTTTGATCAAAACCCAGGGAATTTGCTGCATGCCATGGAGGGTTTTAGCTGATTTGGTGTGGGGAGGAAAAGCTCTGGATGAGGAAATGTTTGCAAATCCTTTTCCCTGTGTTTGCTGCTGCAGTTTGACTGCACAAACACCTTGAATGATCAGCTCCTGGAGAGAGTGACGGTGCAGATGGAGCCATCAGAGGGTTATGATGTGATCTGCTGCATCCCAGCTCCCAGCCTGGCCTACAACCAGCCTGGCATGTGCTACACCCTGGTCAGGATCCCCCAGGATGACCCCACTGCAGGTGAGGAGTTGTGCCCCACAGATCCCTCAGATGAAGGGTTTGGGGAATGCCAGCAGTGGGGTTGGGTTCATCCTGAGGTCCTTGGATTTTTCTTTTTTCTGTGTGTGGTGGTTTTAGTTTGAGCTGGGTGGAAATACTAATTTTGTGTAGTGGTTTTTGGTTTGTTAATTCGAGATTTCATTAATTTTAATGCTTTTTTGGTTAATGTATTAAAGAGTGTGGTGGGTTTGGCATTGGGTAATTATTAATGTATTTAATCTTTGTTGGGAGATAGGATTAGGATGAAGGTACAGCAGGTTTAAAACTTTAAAAGGGTATAAAGAAAAACTTATGAACAGTAAGTAAAAGAAAGAGTAATAAGAATTAGAATAAAATTTGTAGAATACTTTTTTATGTGTACAACTTCTCAATAGTTCCACAGACTCTGTTACACAGAATCTTTTACATCACTCCCATAAATACCTCCCATACAAAACCATCACAGTGTGTCACAAGTGCTGCTTTCTAGCAAAATAATTTTTATAAATAATCACTGGTAATATTCTATAATTATTGCTATTGTTATTATTTAATTATTTTATAAATAATTATCATTATCCTCCTTTTTTGGAGCATTAAAGATGGGGTGTTAAAGAGGATTGCAGAGCATGCAGGTAATGGGAACTCGGATTTATGGGCTGGAATCAGTGAAAGGAACACATTTAAAACCTTGGATGTTTTGTAGTGTTTAAGAACAGAACCACTCAAAGGAAAATGCAGATAGAATAAAAGTATTCCTAATTTCAGACTTTATTTAATGGACTAATTAAATTTTTCCTCTCCTTAGAGAATCAGAAACTACTACAAAATATAGGAATGAGATTTTCTTGGACGTGAAACTTCCCTTTCTTTTCTTACTCTCACTTAAACACCGCTGGGTTTTTAACATGACTTATTATATAACATGAGTTATTTAACGTGACTTACCAGTGGAGTGGATTTTTCAATTCTTTTAATACCAGGGACGATTAGAACTAATCTGAATTTGCTAAACTGTTGGTTTGGATGCTATTCCATTTGTCAGAAATCCTCATGGAGTTTTTCCTGGTGGCTGCTGCTGGATTTCATGGCAGCATTTGGAGTCAGTGATTTGTTACCCCTGGAACTCTGCTGAGCTCCTCCTTTGGCCTTTCTTTTAAAATCAAAGGGAAAAACGATATTAAAGTGCTTTGTCCTGGGCACATGTGTATTCCTGGGGCAAACCTGATGGATTTTGCAGCCTCTTTGTGGGAAGAGAGGGTTCCAGCAGAGGAATCTCCCCATTTAGCCAGGATTTGTGTCTCTTGCCAGTCGCCTGCACCTTCAGCTGCACCATGAAGTTCACGGTGCGGGACTGCGACCCCAGCACGGGGGTGCCAGAGGAGGATGGCTACGAGGATGAGTATGTGGTGAGTCCAGCATTTGTTCCCTGTTCCCCATTCTCACTCATTTGAGAGAAATGGGACAGCTGGGTTAAGTTTCCTCTCAATCCTGAAATCAATTAATGTGCCTGAAACAGCAAAATTCTGTAAAATGTCATTTTTAGATCCTTCCCCAAAGCTTCATTGCTGTCAAAGTTTTAGTGGCCCTGTGGAATGGAATTTGTGGGGACAGAGAGGAGAGAAGGAAGAAATAACTTCCCTTGTGTGTTTTCAGAATTGTGCTGCAATATTTCCACCTCAAACATTTGGATTTTTGTTAATTAATGATGGGCATACAGTCAGATTTCAGGAAGTGTTGGAGGAAATAAAAGCTCCTTCTGAAGAGAGCTGGGAATGTTCCCCTGGAGCAGGGAAGGCTCCAGGGAGAGCTTCCAGCACATTGCAGGGCCTGCAGGGGCTCCAGGAGAGCTGCAGAGGGACTGGGGCCAAGGGCTGCAGGGACAGCACCCAGGGAATGGCTCCCACTGCCAGAGGGCAGGCATGGATGGCATCTTGGCAATGAGGAATTCCTGGCTGGGCTGGGATTGCCAGAGCAGCTGGGGCTGCCCCTGCATCCCTGGCAGTGCCCAAGGCCAGGCTGGACACTGGGGCTGGAGCAGCCTGGGATGGTGGGGTTGGGATGGGATGGGGGTGAAGGGCCCTTCCCACCCAAACTGCTCTGGGATTCTGGGATTTGGGACACTCAGAATCCATCCCGAGGGATTTTTATGGAAGTTGGGGATGGAAAAGGGAAGGGAGACCCTTCCTGGAGTCCTGAGATTCCCAGTGAAGCCCACGGATCCCAAAATCCCTTCCTAGAGAGGAGTCGGGGTGGGGATGGATCCAATCCCAGGTGGGAGAGCTGGGAATGGAGGGAATTCCCTCAGCCTGGGACAGGGGGAGGTGTCCCTGCCATGGCAGGGGTGGCACTGGATCATCTTCAAGACCCTTCCAACCCAAACCATCCTGGAATTCCATGGATTCTGAGGAAGTTCTCCATGGAAGAAGGCCAAGAGGGGCTGCAAAGGCTTTGAGCCAAGTGATGGCCTCATTTTCTGCTCTCCTTTAGTCTCACAGATGTTTTGTGTAAATATTTTTAAGGATTGTAGATGAATAAATAATATTTATTCATCATCAATACTATTTCTCCTCTTAAATCAATACTATTTCCCCATAAATAACCATTAATACCATTTCCTCTCTTTTTAGAAGCTATCATGATATGGTTCTCCTGGAATTAAAACCAGGCATTGCCTTGGCAAAATGCTGTGGGCTCTTTTTCCCTTTCCAAGGTGAGGATTATTTCCATAACTGGCCTGAAAATTTCCCTTTCTTTTCCTCCCAGTTGGAAGACTTGGAGGTGACAGTGTCTGATCATCTCCAGAAGGTTCTAAAGCCCAACTTTGCAGCTGCCTGGGAGGAGGTGGGAGATGACTTTGAGAAAGAAGAAACCTTTGCCCTCAGCTCCATCAAAACCCTGGATGGTGAGATAATCCCTCCTTTATTGATCACCCACCTGCCAGGCTGGGGTTTGATTTAGTGTGATAAATAATTGCCTGGAATGATTTTCTTCTTCAATCTCTGAATGCAGAAGCTGTCAATAACATCATCAAGTTCCTGGGCATGCAGCCCTGTGAGAGGTCAGATAAAGTGCCAGAAAACAAAAATTCTCACACCCTCTACTTGGCTGGTAAGTTTTCCTGCTGCTGAATTTCATGTTTCTGTGTCCCCATGGATTTTTCTAAATGAAGGGAAATGGTTTAGGAGAGCCTGCTGCTATTTGGGGAGTTTTTTCTCTGTAGAAAGAGATTTTTTTTCTCCGAAGTGACCCCAGTGTATTGAATGCAGCTGGTCCTGTCTTGGAGACCTCTGTCTTGGATGTGCTCAGGCCAAGCTCTGAGAATGGGGGAATTCCACCTGTGGGAATGGGGGAGAATCTCTGATTTGGGAGCTTCCAGAGCAGACAGAATTTAACCCCTTAATGCCTGAGCTTATCTCAGAAGGGTGATTGTGGGGGTGCCTTGTTCCCGAGTTCCTGCAGCTGAAGACACATCCTGAGCTGCTCTGCAACACCCACAACTTCTCCTAGAACCATGGAATGGTTTAGGTGGGAAAAGCCCTCTGAGGTCATTGAGTCCAACCATTCCCAGCACTGCCAAGGCCAGCACTGACCCTGTCCCCAGGTGCCACATCCACAGGGCTTTGAAATCCCTCCAGGAATGGGGACTCCACCCCTGTGCCAGAGGCCAGAGCTGCACAACCCTTTCCATGAGGAAATTCCTGCTCATTTCCATCCTGAGCTTCTCCTGGGGGAAAAAAAATCCTTCACGGAAGAGATTTGTGGTAAAAATCCGATTATTTGGTCTGATTTCTTTTGGATTGCCCCCTCAGCCCCTCCTGGTTCTCCAGCCCCTTCCCAGCTCCCTCAGCCCCTCCTGGTTCTCCAGCCCCTTCCCAGCTCCCTCAGCCCCTCCTGGTTCTCCAGCCCCTTCCCAGCTCCCTCAGCCTCTCCAGCCCCTTCCCCAGCTCCATTCCCTTCTCTGGACCCTGTCCAGCCCCTCCAGGACTTTCCTGCCCGGAGCTGTCCCCAGGTGTGTCCCTCAGGGGACAGTCCCTGCCCTGAGGCTGTGCCCATGCTGGGGCTGGCACAGCCCAGGTGCCATCAGCCTCTTGCCCACCTGGGGACATCCAGCCACTGTCACCAGCACCCCCAGGGCCTGTCCCAGCTCTCCAAGCTGGAGCATTCCATGGGCATGTGAGCCACGTGCAGAACCTGGCTGAAGACCGAACCTGCCCTGGCTCAGGAGTGGATCCCTGAGCCTCTCCCAAGTGACCTCTCCGTGTTGCTCTGTCCCAGGTGTGTACAGAGGTGGCTGTGACGTGCTGCTCAGGTCCAGGCTGGCCCTCGGGGACGGTGTGACCATGCAGGTGACAGTCAGGAGCAAGGACGAGACGTCCGTCGATGTCATCCTGGCCTCCGTGGGCTGAGGCTTCCAGTGAGCTCCTGGAACTGTCCCTTTGTCCCGCTGTCCTTCTGCACGGGGTTTTTATTCCTCTGTTTGGGAAATCTTTTCTATGCTGTCCATTAGTGGCTGGTACTGAGCCATGCCCGTGTCCCTTCCCTCACTGTCACACCGTTCCCACCTCACTTAGGGCATCTCAACCAGGGAAGAGAAAAGATGCGAGAAAACGGAATCAGATTTTTGTCCAAATTGCTTTTTATTAACAGAAAATAAACACTGGTTCGAGTGGTGGAATTCATATGAATTCCTGTTAATAAAATAGAATTTTTTTGTTCTAATTCTGTCTGCTCCAGTACAGAAAAAATATCCCATAAGGGCTATTTATAAAGCAAAAACCCCTTATTCCTAAAGGGATGCTATTAAATTCCCAACATAAACTGGTAAAAACCACCCCAAACCTCCAGATTTGCAATATTTTTGTGACCATCTCTTCTTCCACACAGAAAAATCAATGTACAGAGAGAGATTAAACTCCATCTCTTGAGGCAGATTCAGTTCTCTGAGCTTTATGTCAGGTAACAAGCAAACCTCAGGGCAGCCTTTTCCTGGGTTCAAACTGGGAAAAATCCCATCTGGAAAACGGGGAAGGGAAGGGGATGGAGGGATTTTGTGAGGGAACTCCTGCCTCTCCCTGCTGATGAAGTGGTTGTTCCTTTCCAAGTCAGGGTGATGAAGGAAGTAAGAAGTTCTGATTTCACGTCGATTGAAACTCTTCTGAGTTCAGCTGGGCGAGAAGGGGAGTGCAGGGCTGGAAGAGCTGTCAGAATCCTGCTTTTCCCCTCATTTTTCCAGCTCTCCAAGGATTTCACTCAGTTTGGCAGCCCAGGATGAAGGTGTGAGCACAGTGTTGGATTGGGGAGAGAAAAATCCACGTTTTTTCCTGCTCCCAAAGCCTGACTCTAAGCAAAGAGTGAGAACGGAGCTGCAGCAGCTCAGCAGGAGTTGATGAAGTTCAGGTAGGCATTCAGAAATGCCAGGGCATCCTCCAGCTGGGGGTAGTGGCCAATGTGGTCATCCAGCAGGGACACTGTGGGCACGGGAAGCACCTTCCTGGTGGGAAAACAGAGCAAGGCTTAAGCACAGGAATTGCTGCAGACTCAATTGTGCCCATTTTGGGGATAAACAGCCCTGGAGGCAGCTCCATCTGAGCCCTTGCAAGTGCTGGATTTCCTTCGGGTCAGTTTGGAGGAGATGACTTGCTCGGGAAACAAATGTTCCCCGTGTGGTTTTCAAATGGATCGTGACTGAAAATCCTGGTTTTGGTGCCTAAAATGCAGAAGCAACTTCCCAAGTGCTCTGACTGAAGCACCTGGCTGTGCAGGTGCCAGTGGGAATTAAAAACAGCCTCCGTGAGGATGGAATGGAGGGAACAGCCAGGTAAAATAGCCCTTGGAATGAAGCCCCAGCTGCACATTCCCATTTTTGACTGACTTGTAAAGCTGGAGGAACTCTGGCTGTGGATTCACAGGGTCCAGGGGCCCGTAGATGAGATGCACTGCAAGGGAAGCACAGACAGAGCTTTTGTAGCCATCAATTAACGGATTCATTAATGAGAACATCCCCAATGAGACCTGCAGGAGTGTTCCCTCCTCACACAAAGCTCGGGAAGCTTCCAGTGGAGCACTGAACAAAACAGCTCTGAATGGGCTTTTGCTGGGCTGCCCTGGGGGCAAGTGCAGCCTCCAAGCCCCAAATTTTTCCCTGGTTGCAACTTTTTGGGCTTGAAAAGCTCCTCAACTTGCCTGGAGCAGCACTTAGAGAAACATCTGTGAAGCAGGGAATGTTATCTCTGCCGCACAAGTGGGTTTGAGCTCAGGATCATGAGAGGCTGATGAGTGGAAAGGAGCCTGGAAGCGAGGGGGGCAATTGCCAAAACTGCTGAGCAGGAAAGGAATGGATTCTTACTCACATGGGAGTGAGGGAGAGATCAAAGCTCCGAGGCAGCGCTCTCTGTGCTTCTTCCTCTGGTTTATGTACTGCAAAATACTGAGGGGGAAAGGAAAGGAAAGGAAAGGAAAGGAAAGGAAAGGAAAGGAAAGGAAAGGAAAGGAAAGGAAAGGAAAGGAAAGGAAAGGAAAGGAAAGGAAAGGAAAGGAAAGGAGGAAGGAAAGGAAGGAAAGGAAGGAAGGAAGGAAAGGAAGGAAAAGCCCTTGTTATGCAGTGGGTGCTGCCCACCCTGGAATTTGCTCCTGGGGCTGTGGGCACAATGGGATCCAGGTGGGATTTGCGTCTCCTGTGGGAATCCAGCACCACACCGGCATCCCTGGGCTCTGGGACTCTGTTCTCCCACTGGGGAAGGGGATACAAGGAGCTCAACTCAACCACCACCAACTCAAGCACAAGAGCCTTCTAAAAGCCACAAACTGGACAAAACATGTCCTTCCAAAATTGCCAGGATGAAGATTTGGGATTGGGATTTCTGGGAATGGCCCAGAAGGTTCAAATCCAGAGTCAAATCTTTCCTGGGACAATGCTGCTCAAATACCTGCCAAATAGAGATTGAACTCTAGTCCTTACCAAAACTCCCCCAAATCCAAACCTTTGACTTCCAAAGGAAAAAATCCACATCTCAGATCCAACTCCAACCTTGCATCATCCCAGAGAATCCTCACTGCATCACCCCCAGCTCTTTCTTGGGATGTAATGTTGATCTCCAACGAAAACAAGCATCTCCAACAAAACACTCCAAGGGGTGTTTTCCAGCAGCAGCTGGAAGTTCTGGGGAGCTCTGGGCTCCTCACAGCAGGTGTGACACCCAGCTGCTGCAGGATTTCATGCCAGGTACCTGTCCCTGACGACGTTCCTGTCGTCGTTCCTCACTGCTGTCCACGTGTCCCAGAGTTCTGCCTGGGAGGGCTGTGTGTAGGGCCCAAAATCTGCCCCGAGCCTGGAAAACCATGGGATTAGGAGAGACACAGCAGCAGCTGTGTCAGGGAACCACTCAGAAACTCCTCCAGGGCAAAAAATTCCAGTGGTTCAGTTGCCACAGCAAAACTCCAAGTGCCGAGATGTCTCCCAAATAAGTTGGGATAAGTGTTGGATGGACTCAAAGGGCTTTTTTGGAGGGGAAAAAAGGGGTTTTAACACTGCTAAAAATACAAAAATCTAATTGTGCAGGAGTTTTGTTGCCTCTGAAATGTGTAATTCCAACACTTGTGGAAAGGAGGATTCCAATCTCCAGGGAAAAGTTGTTTGGTTTATTATTAAACTGAAGTGCTTGGCCAGTGTGGAGAGGGAATGGTCCAGGTGTCAATCCCACCTCCCCAGAACCAGTGCCAGGGAATCTGCTCCCTGCCAAATCCCTGATTTATGGAACCATGGAATGGTTTGGGTGGGAAGGAATTTAAGGATCATTGACTGCCACCCCCTGCCAAATCCCTGACGTAAGGATCATTGCCTGCCCCCCCCTGCCAAATCCCTGATTTGTGGAACCATGGAATGGTTTGGGTGGGAAGGGATTTAAGATCATTCACTGCCACTCCCTGCCAAATCCCTGATTTGTGGAACCATGGAATGGTTTGGGTGGGAAGGGATTTAAGATCATTCACTGCCACTCCCTGCCAAATCCCTGATGTGTGGAACCATGGAATGGTTGGGGTTGAAGGAATTTAAGGATCATTCACTGCCACTCCCTGCCAAATCCCTGATTTGTGGAATCATGGAATGGTTTGGGTGGGAAGGAATTTAAGGATCATTCACTGCCACTCCCTGCCAAATCCCTGATTTGTGGAATCATGGAATGGTTTGGGTTGGAAGGAATTTAAGATCATTCACTGCCACCCTCTGCCATGGGCAGGGACATCTCCCACCATCCCAGGCTGCTCCAGCCTGGCCTTGGACCATTCCAGGGATCCAGGGGCAGCCCCAGCTGCTCTGGGAATTCTATTCCAGGGTCTCCCCACCCTTCCAGCCAGGAATTCCTTCTCATTCCTGCATTTCCCCTTCCCCACTTGGAAGAGGAACCTTATGGATTGTGCCCAGCACCCCCGAGACCCCACTCACCCTCCAGAGAAGAAGTTCATGAGCCTCAGGAGGAGGGGGGACAGCAAACCCCCATCCTTGAGGAGCTTGGGAAGAAGGGAAAAAGGAGGGAGCACAACTCAGCATTAGATACATGAATAAATCCATGGAGAGCTTCTCCCATGAGGCCCAGACCCTTGAGGTGTCCATGGGGTGTGACAGCAGCGCTCCAAGGGGTGTTTATTTGGGATTTTGGGGTTCAGTGTGACTGGAGAGGGGAGCAGCTCACCAAGGGGTGTTTATTTGGGATTTTGGGGTTCAGTGTGACTGGAGAGGGGAGCAGCTCACCAAGGGGTGTTTGTTTGGGATTTTGGGGTTCAGTGTGACTGGAGAGGGGAGCAGCTCACCTTCTGGATGAAGCGGGGGTAGTTTGTTTCGGGAAAAATCCCTGGAAGGACAGCAAAGACCAGAGCTGTAAGGCTGGAAGGGTTTTGCTGCACATCTCCCAGGCTGTCCCCCTTCACTGTGCCATGCCAGGGAGCCCCAGGATTGATGCTCCTGGTTAATTACAGCACCTTGATTGCAATCCTTGGGATTTGGGTGGTGGAGATGGGAAAGCCAATCCATCCCATGGGTTCCCATCCAATGGATCCCCATCCTATGGGTTCCTATCCCATGGTCCCCAATCCCATGGGTTCCCATCCAATGGACTCCAATCCTATGGGTTCCCATCCGATGGATCCCCATCCTATGGGTTCCCATGGGTTCCCATCCCATGGATTCCTATCCTATGGGTTCCCATCCCATATATCCCCATCCCATGGATCCCCTTCCCATGGATTTCCATCCCAAGGGTTCCTATCCCATGGATCCCTATCCCATGGATCTCCTATCCCATGGATCCCCATCCCATGGATCCCCATCCCATGGATCTCCTATCCCATATATCCCCATCCCATGGATCCCTATCCCATGGATCCCCATCCCACCCTGCACAGACCTTACCTCCTTGGACAAACAGAGGCTGTTGATCAGGATGCTTCCAGTTCTGTTGTGCTCATACCTGGGGACAGCAGAGAAGAAGGTGAAACACAACCAGACCTCTCCAGGCTCTGAGAAAAGACCAAGCAGGAGCTCCAGTTGTGTGGGATCATCTCCGTTTCCTTTGGGAACCAGACGGGTGGAAGTCTTGGGTGTGCCCTGAGACACCTCAGGCACAAGGAAACGGGAATTCTGCACCACATCCTTCCACTTATCTGCTGGAAATCATCTTGGTGGGGACAGCAAAGGGCAGGAGGGGTGGCAGGGACCTGTGGAGCAGCTCCTGGGCCACCGTGTCCCCGTAGTCGTGGGACAGGAGGTTGATGCGCTGGTGCCGCAGCCCAAGGTGGCGCAGCGGCCCCTCCACGATGGTGGCCTGCTCAAAGATGGAGTAGCTGTGGGGCCTCTGCAGAAAGGGGGAGAGGGGTCCCAGTGAGAGCCTGACCCAGCAGGAGCCCACAGCTTCCAGAAGAAATGCCCCAAGGAAGGAATGTGGAGGTAGGGAACATGGAAAGCAGCAGCTTGTGAGCCCAGACCCAGCGGTTGGGATGTCCACAAGGTGATGGGAGCATTGTCCGTGCTCCAGAGGGGTCAGAGTGCATTTTGGAGTCCTATCAAACCCATCCACCACAAGCCTTCCCCATCCCTTCCACTGCTGTAATGACTTATCCCTTTTCCAGAGGGAATGGGAGGAGAAAACCAATTTTTCTCCTGGATGGCAAAAAGCAATTTTCCAGAGTGCTGGGCTGAAAGCAACCATGAAAATCCTCATGTCAGGGTACTCACAGGCTTGTCACTGAATCCCAATCTGAGGAAATCCAGGGCAATCGCCCGGTGGAAGCGCTGGGTCAGCCCCTCCCAGATCTGGGAAGAGGAGAAATGCATTTGAAAAGCATCCAGTGGCAGCAGAGGATGGAAACATCGGCAGGGTGAGCAGCCATGGATGGACGTGCTCCTCCCCAGCACCCCACAGAACATGCCAGCTCCAAGAAAACAGCAGCAGGTCAAAATTCCCCAATAAACAGCCCCACCATCCCCCCCAAAAAAGCCAAGGAATTCTTGTGGCTGTTTTCCTGTGGGATGTGGCAAGAGCTTGGATTTCACACTGGGAGAGGAGCAAGGTGAAATCCTGGAGAACGGCGATACCTCGAGCAGAAATCAGGAATTCTCCTCTGCAGCATGGCCCACCCCTCCTGTGCTGCCTGCTCATCCCCAGGAGCTGAAAATCCTGGGATGTGGGGTCAGATCCCACTCCCTGAGCTTGCTCCAGTCGTAGCTGGACGTGGGGAAGCCGTGCAGGAGCACCACGACATCCGAGCTGCCGACGGCGCCGCTGGAATCTCTGGGGACAACGGGACACCCCGGAGCCAGCCCTTCCCAAAATCCCTCCCTTCTAGGACAGGAACTGAGTCCATCCCACTGGGAATCCACCTCTCCCTCTGCTCCCCAAAACTAAGGATGGGTTTGAGTCCCACCACAGCTTCCCTTTGGAAACCTCACCAGCTCCGTGATCAACCCAGGGATTGATTTCAAATCTATGGGTTTTTAATTGACACAAGGATTTAATTAGCCCAAATTAACTCCAGCAGCCTCTGTGCTGCTGCAAAAAGGGTTTCCAGTGTCTTTTCCATGTTGTGTCCCAGTGATCTCCATAGGAAGGAAAGAACTGAGCCCCAGAGTTGCAGGGGCAGCCACCAGAGGCCAAGGCCAGCCAGACTTGCTGGTACTGGGAGATTTTGCCTGGGAGCAACCCTTGGATGTTCAGAATTTTGGGGGTGGAATCCCAATTTCAGCCATGGACACCCAGAGGAGAAGGACAGATCCATCTTGGGATCCTTCCCACCAAGGTACAAGATCCAGCTTTCCCCAGTGAAACGTTCTGATCCATCCCCAGGGTCCAGGATGGCAAAAACCAGGAGGGATTTGTCACCACCTGGCCCAGGTTTGGAATGTCCCCGTGGCCACTGAGGGATGGGTGGCTCTGTCACCTCTGTAGAAGATGTTCAGGTCCTTGTAGGTGAAGAAGCTCCCGGAGGATTTCCAGGAGCGGAGAGCTGGGGGGTGGGATGTGCAGGCAGGCAGCGAGGAGGGGCACGCCCAGCAGCCCCACCTGCAGCCAGCACTCCTTCATCCTGGGGGACACGGGGGGACACCGGGGTCACCCCGGAGCTGCGCACCCCCACTGAGATCCCCAGGTCCAGAGAAACCACCTCCATGGCCCCAAAACCCCCATTCCCATAAACCTCCATGGCCCCAAAACCCCCATTCCCATAAACCTCCATGGCCCCAAAACTCCCATTCCCATAACCCTCCATGGCCCCAAAACACCCATTCCTATAGAACCTGCATGTCCCCAGGGTGGCAGATGCAGCAAACATTTGGGGTCTGAGAGGGAAGGTCGATCTCATTTGGGCTCTGAGGGGGACTGTGAGGCCATTTGGGGTTTGAGGGGGAGCAAAGGTCCACCTTGGGGTCTGAGGGAGATTGGTGGGCTATTTGGGGTTTGAGGGGGAGTATGGGGTCATTGGGAGGCTGTGGATCCATAAGGGGTCTGAAGGGGGGTTGTGGACTCATGGGGTTCTGAGAAGGGGCATGACCCCACTAAGAGTCCACAGGGGCCATGGGGTCCCTGGGGGGGCTTCAGTGGGGCCATGGGGTCACTGGGGGGGCTCCAGTGGGGCCATGGGCTGTGGGAGGCCTGAGGGGGCCATGGGGGGGTCAGGAGCTTATTGGGGTCTGCGGGGTCATGACCCCAACGGGTTTAGGGAGTCAATGGCGGTCAAAGGGAGAGGCCACACCCACTGAGGGGACACACCCACCTGAGGGGACACACCCACCTGAGGGGACACACCCACTGAGGGGACACACCCACCTGAGGGGACACACCCACTGAGGGGACACACCCACGGCCCCAAACCTCCCATTCCCATAAACCTCCATAGCCCCAAAACCCCCATTCCCATAAACCTCCATGGCCCCAAAACTCCCATTCCCATAAACCTCCATGGCCCCAAAACCCCCATTCCCAGAACCTGCATGTCCCCAGGGTGGCAGATGCAGCAAACATTTGGGGTCTGAGAGGGAAGGTCGATCTCATTTGGGCTCTGAGGGGGACTGTGAGGCCATTTGGGGTTTGAGGGGGAGCAAAGGTCCACCTTGGGGTCTGAGGGAGATTGGTGGGCTATTTGGGGTTTGAGGGGGAGTATGGGGTCATTGGGAGGCTGTGGATCCATAAGGGGTCTGAAGGGGGGTTGTGGACTCATGGGGTTCTGAGAAGGGGCATGACCCCACTAAGAGTCCACAGGGGCCATGGGGTCCCTGGGGGGGCTTCAGTGGGGCCATGGGGTCACTGGGGGGGCTCCAGTGGGGCCATGGGCTGTGGGAGGCCTGAGGGGGCCATGGGGGGGTCAGGAGCTTATTGGGGTCTGCGGGGTCATGACCCCAACGGGTTTAGGGAGTCAATGGCGGTCAAAGGGAGAGGCCACACCCACTGAGGGGACACACCCACCTGAGGGGACACACCCACCTGAGGGGACACACCCACTGAGGGGACACACCCACCTGAGGGGACACACCCACTGAGGGGACACACCCACCTGAGAGCACACACCCACTTCGGGGACACCCCTCGAGGCCACACCCCCAACAGACCCCGCCCACAACCCGAGCCCGGGACCCCCCATCCCCCCTCACCTCAGGCCACGCCCCTTTCCTGAGGACGGGGCGGAGCCCCCGCGCGCGCTCCCGGCG
>NW_005054430.1:1444666-1452450 GCF_000277835.1 Geospiza fortis | reverse complement strand
CAGGGGTTTTCCCTTCTCCACAACCTCCAGGGAGCGAGGGGAACACGGGGCAGGGCCGCGGGGATGGTTCGGGCAGCCCCCGCAGCCGGGAGAGCTCCGCGCGGAGAGCAAACGGCAGAAATTCTCCTTTGGAGCCTTTAAATCAGCGGGGTTTATACCGCCCTGGGGATTCAGGAATCTCGCTTGTCTTTCTGTCTCGTAAACCCCTTCAAATCGCGTTTTATGCTCATTTTTCTGATTTTTTTTTTAATTTTGTTTTTTTTTAATTTTGGCTTCTCGTCTTTTCCATTTTGAAACAGTTTCTAACCCGGCGCATCCCCCCGAATCCCAAGTATCAACATATTAAAACTCGTCTGGATACTGGTAAGTGAAATTCTTGTGGTAAATTATTTTTCCTCTTATGATAAACCCAAAATTGGTTTATCATGAGAGGAAAAATATAATTAATGTCCTAATTACCTCTGCCCGGAGCTAATTAATCCTAACACTGCAGAATCCTTATTGTAGTTATGATTAGTCTCACCAAATATTATAAAAATTTCCTATTCACAGTTACAAAAATTTCCTGTTTGCAATTATAAAAATGTCCTATTTATAATTTCTTTCAAATCTGAAATATGAACAAGCACGAATTATACACATTTATGTATATTTATATATATTTTTAATGTATTTATGTACATTTATCTTCACACACCACCGTGCACCCCCCTGAAAATTGAGATTCAATGCTCTGTGTGTAGATGACCACATATTTAAAGTCTTTATTGTCTCAAAGCTTATTTATTTTTTTTTTCTCCTTTTTAAAAGAAGAATTTGGGGTTTAAATAGGTTTAAACTGGGTCAGGCTCTGTTGTGGTGGTTCCCATAGAAATTTTTGGTCTTGGAATTTCTGTCCATGGATTTTTCCTGTGGCTTATCAAGGGTGTGAGCCAAGATCATTATTTGGGGCTGTCTTTGTGGGGTTTTTTTATTGTTGATAAGGCAGCTGAATTTTATCCAGTAACATTATCTTGTAGCATCCTCCCCAAAATGTTGGGAAAGGAGCAGCAAATCCTCGGATTTCTCTGTTTAATTCTACTTTCCTTGAGAGAAAAGAGGCAAATTGTGGCATTTTTATACCTTTTGTTGCCCCTGTGAAAGAGGCTCTGCAACAAACAGCTGCTTCCTTCAAAGCAATTCAAATTTAAGCCTCAGTGGGCCTGAAGAAAACCTCTAAGCAATAAATAATTGTAATTAATTGATTTTTTGTTGTTGTTGTTGTTGTTGCAGGAAATAGTTTGTCGAAATACATGGAAAAACTGGAGGAGATCAAAAGAAGTGAGTACCTGGGGAGGAGCAGGGTGGGTTAAAAATGGCTTGGTGCAAAACTCAGAGGGCAGGAGATGAATTCCTGGAGGTTTTCCTTGGAAATCTCCGCAGATTTAATTGAAAAATCCAAGCAGGAACCATCCAGATCCTTCTTTCTTATTGGATTGTGTTGTTGGAAGCCCTCTGGGCTAAGAAATCCAGGCTGGACTGATCTGGGAAGATTTCTGGATCATTTCTAAGACTTTTATTTCACTTTTAAGTCACAACTTGGGCTCTTTTATGTTTATATAATTTAAATTCCTCTCTAAATACTCCAGAAAAGATAAAAACCAAGCTCATTCCTTGTGTTTCCATTGATTTTACCAGCACTAAACATTGGTATTTTGAGGACTTTGTGTTGTTCAGACTAATGCAAACCTAAATTACCTTTATTTCTCTATATTCCCACCAAACCCAGGCTTTCCAAATCGATTTTTCCCCATAAAACCAGCGATTGATGACTTTATTCCCAGATTATTCTCACACAAGGAGCCAGGAAAGCTCTTCAGCCTCAAAGCTGCATTTCTGGAGGTGGGAAAAAAGCCTGAATTGGGATTTGAACCGTTCAGCTTTAGTTCCCAGCCCCACTTTCAGAGGGAATTTCTTGGTGCTAAACAGCCCCTTGTTTGTTGGCTTTGCGTTGGTTTTTTCCCAAACACTGCAGGTCTTTTGTTGGGGAGGGGGAGAAAATGAAAAGAGGAATGACCTTGAGCTTTCCAGAATGCTCTGTTGACTGAGATTTCAGTGCTGGACACTGCCTGGCTTTTTATTTCTGTTGAAAATCTTGGGGTTTTTTTTTTTTTTTTGTTGTGCCTTTCCAATCTCACCGCAGATCTGTTCCGTGCGCTTCTTTTATTCCCTCCTCTCTCTCTGCTTTCTTTTTTTGGAGGAACTTTCTCATTCTCTGCAGCCTGAATGGCCACCTTGTGTTCCCAGGGAGTGGAGGAAGTTCTCCCCCTTGGTTTCTCAGGGATAGATGACACCCTTTGGATGCAGATTGCAATCCCCAGCACAGGCACCTCTCTGTCCCTTATGTAACCTGAGAGATTTCGATCCGCGCCATCAAAAATGCAACGGCTGCGCCCACCGCCGGCCATCCTTGGGAGGATTCATTGGCTTCGGGACGCACAGGAGGTCTCTTCCCTCCTCTCTGCTCTTGTTTCCCTCCTCTCCAAAGCCCTGAGGAGCCCAGCCTTGGAAAACAGAATCATTCCAAGCAAAACCATGTCAGAAAATCCCAACGGATCCGCCAGGACCGGACCGGGTACGTGGGGCTGCTCTTGGAGCTGCAGGCAGCACTCCTGAGCTCTCTGGGACGGTATTTTGGGTGAAAAAGGCAAGATCTAGCGAGAAAAAGGCAAGATCTAGGGAAAAAAATGCTTTTTTTGGGTAAAAAGTTCTTATTTGAGGTGGGAAGGAGCCATTCAGGACCACACCAGGTACGTGGGGCTGCTCTTGGAGCTGCAGGCAGCACTCCTGAGCTCTCTGGGAAGGCATTTTGGGTGAAAAGGGCAAGATCTAGCAAGAAAAAGGCAAGATCTAGGGAAAAAAAGGGGTTTTTGGGTAAAAAGTCCTTATTTGAGGTGGATGGGAGCCATGCAGGAGCTGCATCCTTGTTTGAGGTGGGAAGGAGCCATGCAGGACCAGATTGGGTACCTGGGGCTGCTCTTGGAGCTGCAGGCAGCACTCCTGAGCTCTCTGGGAAGGTATTTTGGGTGAAAAAGGCAAGATCTAGCAAGAAAAAGGCAAGATCTGGGGAAAAAAAAATGGTTTTTTTGGGTAAAAAGTCCTTGTTTGAGGTGGGAAGGAGCCATTCAGGACCACACCAGGTACGTGGGGTTGCTCTTGGAGCTGCAAGCAGCACTCCTGAGCTCTCTGGGAAGGCATTTGGGGTGAAAAAGGCAAGATCTAGCAAGAAAAAGGCAAGATCTAGGAAAAAAAGGCTTTTTTTGGGTAAAAATTCCTTGTTTGAGGTGGGAAGGAGCCATGCAGGAGCTGCATCATTTGGCAGCAGCTCTGCTTCGTTTTTATCCATCCAGCCCTTCCCAAGCTTTGCTGCTTTTATTTTTTGCTGCTTTTATTTGGCCTTCGAAATGGAGTTGATTTGCCATGACAGAAGGGCTCTTTTTTGGCCTTTGCTGGGCAGTTTAAATCCTTGAGCAGATGAAAGGGGAAATAATTACAGGAGATAACAGTTGCTGGGGGTTTTTTTGGAGTTAAAGGAAGATTTAACAACCTCTGCTGAGGATTGAAACCAGGTGGTTTTGCAAGAACCACGAGGCTCATTTCCCAGTTAATTGACATCCTGAAATTGAGTTTCTGCATCTCCTCATCCTCCAGGTCATTTTCTGCACCTCCTGTGCTTCAGCCCTGTGGTTTGGATGGGCACTGGATGTTTTGCAAGGGCTCCTTTTCTTCCCTAGGACAACTTGTGAGGAGCAGAGAGCTGCTTGTTCTGCGAAAATCGAAATGATTTAGGGTAGGATGTTGAATTTAGGAACTGTGAATGTGTTGGGAAAGGATCTCAGCCTGCAGCATTCCCGTGGCTCTCTAAACACAACTCAGCTGGAGAATTTCCACGAGCAAATCCCGCAGGAATTTTTGGGTGTGGTGGCTGCAGGAATGTGCAGGGGAGCCCTTCCCCCTTCTCCCCATCTCCCCTAAGCTGATGGAGCCTTGAGCAGATGGTTTTAGAGGATTTAGAATCCTTGAACTGAGTGGATTTGCCAAAGATCCTGAGCTCCACTGTTATCCTGGGAGCTGGGCAGCTGCAGAGGGAGCAGCTCCATCCCAGCCCCATTTCCCAAAGGACAAAGCTCCCCAGGACAGGTCGTTTGTTCCAGAGCAAGATGTTCCTGCTGGTACCCACCCTGGCCTCTCTTTCTCCTCCCCACAGCTTTTGTTTCTCTCCAGGAGGTTTTTCCCTTCCTCTGCAGGATCTGGATGGGATCAGGCTCCCACCTTGGCTCTGGGAGTCTCTGCTCCGGATCTTTGCCAGCAGCCCTGCTCAGTTTTCTTCCTCCCTAAGCTGTGTCTTCAGGATTAAGATTCAATTAGGCCAGTTTCTTGTATTAATTACCCATTAAGACTCAATTAGTCCAGTTTCTTGTGTCAGTTATCCGTTCCTGGAGAGATCCGTGTCACCAAGTGGAAAAGAAATCAGAATTTAATTGTCAGATAAAGTAAAACAACTTGGATTTCTTAATTGTTAAGATGAAACTTGTGTGTTTAGCTTGGTATTTGCAAAGACACGATGCCCCATGCTCTGATACTGCTGTAATTTACACGAATTAAAAATTAAGGTAAATTAATCTTTTGGTTTAAGGAGCTTTGTGACTCCAAGGGGCTCCAAAGAGCAGCAGGGAAAGGGGGAAACCCTGCACTGCTTCCTGCCCCAGCACCGTGGAAAACACAAATTCATATTTGAGTCTAAAAGCAACTGAATCTGCCTCTTCCACTTCATCATATCTGCACCAGATCTCTCTTGATAACTGGCATTAATTCAAATCTCTCTTGATAACTGGTATTAATTCAAATCTCTCTTTATAACTGGCATTAATTCAAATCTCTCTTGATAACTGGCATTAATTAAAATCTCTCTTTTTTACTGGTATTACTTAAAATCTCTCTTGATAACTGGCATTAATTAAAATCTCTATTACTGGTATTACTTAAAATCTCTCTTTATTACTGGTATTACTTAAAATCTCTCTTTATTACTGGCATTAATTCAAATCTCTCTTGATAACTGGCATTAATTAAAATCTCTATTACTGGTATTAATTCAAATCTCTCTTTATAACTGGCATTAATTAAAATCTCTCTTTTTTACTGGTATGACTTAAAATCTCTCTTGATAACTGGCATTAATTAAAGTCTCTCTTTATAAAACTGGGATTAGTTAAACCTTCTCTTTATAACTGGTATTAATCAAACCCTTCATTTATAACTGGCACTTCACAGCGTCTCCAGGTTTGCTGCTCTCATCCTTCAGCACAAACCTGCCCTGAATTCCTGCCTGGCTGCAGAAGAGCCTCAGAGAAAAGCTGGGATTGAGCCATGACCTGGTGTCTAAAAAAAATGGGAATGAACTGAAAATTTATCTTTGTTTTGTTTTTGTAGATTACAGGTACAAAAAGGATGAGCTGTTCAAGAGGCTGAAGGTGACAACTTTTGCTCAGTTGGTAGGTACAGATCCCTCTCTGGCCTCCAGAATCTTTTAGGAGCAGCGTTTTCCCTTGGAATAAAAATTCCTCTGTAATTATTTAGCTTTAATTGTAATTATTCTGTCTTGGCTTCTTCCTGCCTTTAATAAAAGCAAATCATTCATTTCCACAGGGGCCAAATGCCTTTAATTACAAATTAAAGTTTGTGGTGACCCCATCTTTGAGATTTGTTCCTTATTTGATTTGTCCATTAACTTTAAAAGGATCTTCAAGCATCTTGCAAAAGAAAAGGGCTGTGTAAAACAGCACCTAAATCTGAGTTTTGTGTCTGCAGCCCTCCCTGACCCCAGGTTTAACTGCAGAAGGGGGCAGCTGGGATTTCAATGCTGTCTGTGCATTATTTTATTTAAAAGTAGTGAATCATCATATTAAAAAATGAAAAATTGATCATGAAATAAAGAGCTGGGGAGTGCTGGTTCAAGAAAACTGCTTCAAACTAGGAAAAAAAAAAAAAAACCCAAACAAATTGTCTTCTCAGGAGAGAAGGAAAGGGAAGGTTAAACTCAGGGATGTGAAGAGTGGGATCCTGCAGAGTTGGGATTTTTTTTTCCCTGGATTGTCTTCCTTGAGCTGCTCCCTGCTGTGGGTGTGGGATCAGTGTCTGCTTGTTTTTGTGCCCTGCAGGTTCTCCAGGTGGCCTCTCTGTCCAATGAAAGCCTGGAAGTGACAAACGAGGAGCTGCACAAGCTGCAAGGTGACAGCGCCGACGGCAGGGACAGAGCGGCAGAGCTGAGGGCACTGCCGGGGGTGAAGTGGCAGATGGGATTAATCAGGAGGGAAAATGGAAAAATCAAACTTCACCCGTGGCCTGGGAGTAGAAACACTCCTAAAAAAAGAAGGGTTTGCAAGTAGGAAAGGCCTCGTGCTGGCAGTAACATAATCCACATCAAAATTCTGCTTTATTGACTTCTTCAAATGAGAGCTCAAGCCCTAAAAAAAAAAAAAATCTGTTGGCTCTTTATTATTTTCAATAAGGAGGCTCTGGGTAAATTCTCCTGCTTAAGAGGATGAAGCTAAAGCTGTCACACTTTTCTTTCCAGGAATAGCAACTGCCCTTAAAAGCTGCTCGTTTACCTCGTGCAGCTCCTTAGCTCCTGGTGCCCTGTTCTCCCCGCAGGTGCTGGTGCTGCAGGTGACGATGGAGCAGGGACAAACGGCAAAGGGAGCCCTGAGGGGACAGCCAGCCCTGTGCTGTTCCTGAACGACTCAGGAGCCGGGGAATCCCTTCGCTCCACGCTGCAGAGGTGCCTCACATCGACACCCTTTCCTTCCTGTCTTAGCTGATGAGTATTTGAGCCCAGCTGCTGATTTTAAATCGCTGCTAAGGGGTTTTATCCTGTGGTTCTCATTAAAGCCTGGCTTTGTAGGTGAGAGGGAGGGGGTTGGCAGGATTTCCTGTTGGAATGGGTTTGGATTAAACAGCAAGCCAAGATTGTTGTCACTGGTAGTGGTCTGACAAGGAAATGTGTTTGTGGGATTCCATCCAGGCCCCCACAATGCAGAGTTCTGGGGATAACACAGTGCTCTGGTCAGCTCAGTCATGTGCATTCCTGTTGGTGATGGTTTTGTGTGGATATGGAGGGACAGGACACAGGGAATGGCTTCAGGGTGACACAGGGAAGGAATTCCTGGCTGGGGTGATGGGCAGGGGCTGGAATAGAATTCCCAGTGAAGCTGGAGCTGCCCCTGGATCCCTGGCAGTGCCCAAGGCCGGGTTGGACAGGGCTTGGAGCACCCTGGGACAGGGGGAGGTGTCCCTGCCCATGGCAGGGTGTGGAATGAGATCCTTAAGGTCCCTTCCCACCCACACCATTCTGGGATTGAGAATAATTCCAAACCCCCCTGTGAGGGGATCCCAGGATGGTGCTGGAAGAGCTTTAGGCCAGCTCTTCCCCAGCTTTGGGAGTGGTTGAGAGGCACAGAAGCATTCCTCAAGCTGCCCTTCCCTTTGCAGTGTGATCAGTGGGGTCGGGGAGCTGGACGTGGAGAAGGATTCTCCCAAGAAGGAGGACAAGGACAGCCAGGCCAGGGAGAGGCCCTACCCCGACTGCCCCTTCCTGCTGCTGGACGTGCGGGACCGCGACGCCTACGAGCAGTGCCACATCGTGGGGGGTGAGCACCACGGGCACCTGGGCACGGACTGACCGCAGCCCCGGGCATGGACTGACCGCAGCCCTGGGCATGGACTGACCGCCGCCCTGGCCACGG
>NW_005054430.1:1440503-1443954 GCF_000277835.1 Geospiza fortis | reverse complement strand
GGGCAGGGACTGACCGCAGCTCTGGGCAGGGACTGACCGCAGCTCCGGGCATGGACTGACCTCAGCTCTGGGCAGGGACTGACCGCAGCTCTAGGCAGGGCCTGACCGCAGCCCCGGGCAGGGCCTGCAGCTCTGGGCAGGGACTGCAGCTCTGGGCACACCCCTGCTGCAGTTTGTCCCCCAGCTGGGACATCACTGCATGCTCCCAGTGTTTATCCAGCACATCCCTCCTTCCTGGGAGGGATGTGTTTGTGAGCTGATGTTAATCCCATACTCAGTGGGTTCTCAAGGCTGTTGTATCCCAGGATGTTGGTGTTCAGCCTCTGGGTGATTTGCCCTCTTTTTTTTTTTTCCTTTCTGCAGCTTATTCCTACCCCATTGCAACGCTGTCAAGAACCATGAATCCCTATACAAATAATATTCTGGAATATGTATCCTTTACATGGCAGCATGGGGGGATGTTGGTGGGGGCTCCCAAAATCGACTGGGGCGTATCCAAGCAAAGTTAGGGTGGGACAGGAGGTGGAGTTACCTGGTGCAGCTCCACTGCCCCCATCACATGCTGGATTCTGCTTCCTCAAGGTTCCTCTTGACTCCAGTGGGGGCTGCCTGGATTTGGCATTTCCCAGGATTTTGGCTGCTGGAAGGCCAAGCCAGACCTGGGCACTGCTCTCGTGCTGCTGCTCCAGGGATGCATCCATCGAATCCTTTGGCTTCCTGTCAGCACCTTGATGGGACTGGGGACAGGCAGAGGATTATTAAGGGGGATTAGGCTGATCATTCCCAGGCTGTTGACTCTGAGGGGAGGTTGTAAACAAAGGGGCTGTTGCCATTGCCAATCTTCAGGCAATGCTGGATCCAGTGGGAATTAAGCTGTGTCTGGCAAGCCTCAGCCACTGGGAATTCCTCAGGGAGAGCATTCCTGATTGCAAGCCAACTATGGAGTCTTTCCCTCCCCAATCCCATTTCTCTCTTTTGCTTCCTAAAATGTTTCAACATCCCTTAAGTTCAACAGTGACTCCTTAACAATTCCCATGGCAGAAAAACGCCCATGGCAAAATCATCATCGTGTACGACAACGACGAGCGCTTGGCCAGCCAGGCAGCCACCACCATGTGTGAGAGGGGCTTCGAGAACCTTTTCATGTTATCTGGGGGTAGGTGGGGCTGGGAGAGCTCCCCCACAGCTCCCGGGGAAAGGGAGCAACTCGTGGGAGCTGGAGATGGGAAACATGGGAAACAACACAACAATGGGTTGTGCAATCACAGGGTGGTTTGGGTTGGAAGGAAACTGAAGGATCATCCAGTCCTGTCCCTATGGCCAGGGACACGTCCCACCGTCCCAGGTGCTCCAGCCCCAGTGTCCAGCCTGGCCTTGGCCATTGCAGGGATGCAGGGGCAGCCCCAGCTGCTCTGGCAATCCCAGCCCAGCCAGGAATTCCTCATTGCCAAGATGCCATCCATGCCTGCCCTCTGGCAGTGGGAGCCATTCCCTGGGTGCTGTCCCTGCAGGCCTTGGCCCCAGTCCCTCTGCAGCTCTCCTGGAGCCCCTGCAGGCCCTGGAAGGAGCTCTGAGCTCTACCTGGATCCTTCCCTTCCCCAGGGGAACATTCCCAGCTCTGGGAGCAGCTCCAGGGCCTCCTCTGGACTCTGTCCAGCAGCTCCAGATCCTCCTGCCATTGTCCCCAGAGTCCATGTGGGATCTCACCTGAGCAGGGCACAGGGACAGAATTCCCCCTCTCCTGCCGCCCACATTTCTCCATCCAAACTTTGGACCTCCAGCTCCACAAATCCCTTGTGACTGATCCCTCCTGACCCATCCAGCTGGGTAAGAGCTGCTCTGTGTCCCTGCAGGCCTCAAGGTCCTTGCCCAGAAGATCCCAGAGGGGTTGATCACCGGCACGCTGCCCGTGTCCTGCCAGGTGACGGCTCCCACAGGAACTGCCCGGAGGAGAACGACCCCCAGGGTGCCACCCACACGTGCAGAGAACAAGTGGAGGTTTTCTGCAGATGATCTCCAGAAGTTGAGGCATTACCTGGCTGAGGAGCAGATGCCTTCAGATGCTGCCAGTAAGAGACCAGTGCTGCCTTTTTGGGCTTGCCTAGAAACAGAGGCTGGATTGCTGCCTCAGGGTTTAGCTTTTCTATTTTTCCCATTCTGTGCTGCTTTAGTGTGTGGGTCTGAGCTTCACATTATGGGATGGTGAGCTCTGTGCACAGAGCAGGGAGACAAACCAATTCCTGCTCCAGCTGGGCACCAAGGACAAATGACCCAAATCTCAGCCCAGGAGCACAAACCCCGTGGGCTGGAGAGAGAAAAACAAGCAGGGTGGGACTGCAGGGGCTAAAGCTGGGATGGGACAATGAACTGCAAGGTGCAAATGGAGCAGAACTGATCCCAGGGAGAGACCCCGGGAGCGCTCGTGCATTTTGGGGCCATTTTGGTTCATCTTGGGTGCAGCCCTGGCTGGGCTCTGGTGCTGCCCAAGGTGCATCCATGGAGGAGATCCTTTCCATAAATCCCTGCTTCATTCTTTAGCTCCATCTAGGTCAGCCTTCACAAGGCATTGAGGCAAAGTTAAAAGAATAAAAGGAGATAAATTTAATGTAGGATCTTCAGGTACATGAAGGGCAGATGAAGTTAATTAACCTTTCACGTGGAGTTTAGTCATGCACTAATGCAGTACAGGATTTGAAAAATAGAAAAGCTAAAATTCTAAGGCATCACCAGAATGTGCTTCAACCTCATCATGGAATGGTTGGGTGGGAAGGTGTAGGCACAGAGTTTGTGGTGACTGGGAGTGGAGTTGCCCCAGCCTCATCAATAATTGCCTCCAGCTGTGAGAAGCAGGTGAGCAGCATTGAAGGTGATGAGCCATGGGGTGCCCAGGTGTGCTGAGCAACCACAGAGGGAACAGAGGGCACACAGGTGCACTGCATGAACAGGAGGGCATAAAAGGTTGGGCTAAAAAATGAGAAGGGCAGATGCTGCAGCCTTCTGAAGTGGGGTGGTGTTACTGTGTATGGGGTGAATCCTTCTGATATTGTATGGTGGCTGTCTCAACTGTGACATGTGCATAACAATAATGCAGTACAGGATTTGAAGAATATAAAAGCTAAAATTTATGCTAAGGCATCACCAGAACGTGCTTCACCCTCATCATGGAATGCTTGGATGGGAAGGGGCTTTAAACCCCATCCATCCCACCATGGGCAGGGACACCGTCCCCTATCCCAGGTTGCTCCAAGCCCATCCAGCCTGGCTGGACACATCCAGGGAAGGAGCAGCCACAACCTGTGCACAGTGCCTCAGGGTTTAGCTTTTCTATTTTTCCCATTCTGTGCTGCTTTAGTGTGTGGGTCTGAGCTTCACATTATGGGATGGTGAGCTCTGTGCACAGAGCAGGGAGACAAAACAATTCCTGCTCCAGCTGGGCACCAAGGACAAATGA
>NW_005054430.1:1439198-1440424 GCF_000277835.1 Geospiza fortis | reverse complement strand
ATGGGACAATGAACTGCAAGGTGCAAATGGAGCAGAACTGATCCCAGGGAGAGACCCCGGGAGCGCTCGTGCATTTTGGGGCCATTTTGGTTCATCTTGGGTGCAGCCCTGGCTGGGCTCTGGTGCTGCCCAAGGTGCATCCATGGAGGAGATCCTTTCCATAAATCCCTGCTTCATTCTTTAGCTCCATCTAGGTCAGCCTTCACAAGGCATTGAGGCAAAGTTAAAAGAATAAAAGGAGATAAATTTAATGTAGGATCTTCAGGTACATGAAGGGCAGATGAAGTTAATTAACCTTTCACGTGGAGTTTAGTCATGCACTAATGCAGTACAGGATTTGAAAAATAGAAAAGCTAAAATTCTAAGGCATCACCAGAATGTGCTTCAACCTCATCATGGAATGGTTGGGTGGGAAGGGGTAGGCACAGAGTTTGTGGTGACTGGGCGTGGAGTTGCCCCAGCCTCATCAATAATTGCCTCCAGCTGTGAGAAGCAGGTGAGCAGCATTGAAGGTGATGAGCCATGGGGTGCCCAGGTGTGCTGAGCAACCACAGAGGGAACAGAGGGCTCACAGGTGCACTGCATGAACAGGAGGGCATAAAAGGTTGGGCTAAAAAATGAGAAGGGCAGATGCTGCAGCCTTCTGAAGTGGGGTGGTGTTACTGTGTATGGGGTGAATCCTTCTGATATTGTATGGTGGCTGTCTCAACTGTGACATGTGCATAACAATAATGCAGTACAGGATTTGAAGAATATAAAAGCTAAAATTTATGCTAAGGCATCACCAGAACGTGCTTCACCCTCATCATGGAATGCTTGGATGGGAAGGGGCTTTAAACCCCATCCATCCCACCATGGGCAGGGACACCTTCCCCTATCCCAGGTTGCTCCAAGCCCATCCAGCCTGGCTGGACACATCCAGGGAAGGAGCAGCCACAACCTGTGCACAGCCAGTTTGTGATTTGGGGCTGTTTCTCCCACAGGCCGCCTTACCCGGGGGCTCTCAGGCCACGACTCCAAACTCTCATCCGTGAGGAGCAACCGCAGCCTGCACAGCTCTCCTCGCAGCCTGGCGTCCCTGAGCAGCCGCTCGCACAGCAGGACCAGCATCCAGAACAGGCCCTGGAAATAAAGCAGTCTCCAGGTTTTGGGAACGCTGAGCAGTGCAGCCCCTTTGTGGTTTTAGGAATCGGCAGGGAAAAGCAGCCCTGGTGAGAACTGGCAGC
>NW_005054430.1:1415183-1439126 GCF_000277835.1 Geospiza fortis | reverse complement strand
GAACTGGTTTTGTAGGGGAGGGAGAAAACTGCTAGTAAAGGCTGGCACCAGTAGAAACTGTCCCACAAAGTTTTTAGTCCAGCTGAAGGAATTTGTGTCCGTGACATTGCCAGGCCATGCCTGGAGCTGTGAGGGTGAACAGGCCACAAATCATCTGTGAGCAGGAACTTTGGTGGTTTTAGCAGAGATAAAGACATTCAGCAACTTGCCAAAAGTGAGAGAAGATCCTGGAAGGGTTGTTTGTTGGTTTTTTAAAATAAATTATGATAATGAACAGAAGTATTTGTAATAAAGATGTTTTTTATTGCTCAGTTGGTGCTGTGACAGTGGTGCTTGCTCGTGGACACTTTGTGAATAGTCGTGTCTTTTTCAAGGTGACCTGGAGGAGAATAACTAGAATTCTGGAATTTTGTTTTTCCAATGACTCCTTTGCCAGTGGTTTTTTAGGAGTTTTTTTAAGGTTTAGGGTGGCTGAAGGAAAATTTGCTGCTTCTGCTACACCAAGGTCCCTAAAGCCCAGCAGGACCCTGGAATCAGGAACTGAACAGTTGGAAAAGTGAGTAGCACAGTTTTCCTCAAATTGGTGCTTCTGGATAACCTGGGAATCCTCTGATTTTCCTGAGCTACCTATGGGGAGTGATTTTGGAGAGATTCTGCTCTCCAGTTTTTCCATCTGGCATTGCTGAACCTGGTCCTGCTTTGGTTATCGTGGTTTTGTGGAGTTTGTGTGTATTTTTGGATTCAGTGGTTTTTTCCCCCCGTTTTTGAAGCAGACAATTTTCAACACATCCCAAAACTCACCGGTGATTTTGGGATAATTCTGATGAAAGGACCAAAAGTAGGAGAAATGGCACATAATTTCCTGTTTGGGAGATTAGGACTCAACATCCCTGAGCACATTTATCTTGTATTGTGACTGTGAGTGTGAAATCAGACCGTGCAGATTGCAGGACTGGCAGGTTCAGTCTGATAAGGTCCTGCTGCTGTGGGAGTAGATTTTTCCAGCTCCATGAGCTCTTGGCAGTGTCATTGCATTGGCTAAAATCCTGATTTTGCTGTCCAGCTGTGGGAGACAGATCCAGAGTCCCTGGCTGCTCTGTGCTGCATGAAAACCTCCTGGTGAAACTGTTGGATAAAACTGGCTTGAGTTGTTTGTGATACTCCAAATCCAAGGAATCAAAGCAAGGACTGGATGTACTTTCCCACCATCTCGATGGATTTGTGTGGATTTGGACTCTTGGTGTTGTTTGGAGCAGAGTCAAACTCCGTAGAGGCTGAGAGGTTTAATTTAATAAAATGTAAATTACAGCATCTGTTTGGGTGATTTATTTGCAGCTTTGAGAGCTGTGGAGAGCCTGGAAAAGCTGGGAGTGAGCAGGGGCTCAGCTCCCCATTCCCTAGGGATTGCAGCAGGTGAGGAAGGGTCACACAATCAGAAAGGTTTGGCTGGGAAGGGACCTTAAAGTCCGTCCAGTTCCAGCTCCTGGACACCTCCCACTATCCCAGATTGTTCCAAGCCCTCTCCAGCCTGGCCTGGAAAACTTGCAGGGATGCAGGGGCAGCCCCAGCTGCTCTGGCAATCCCAGCCCAGCCAGGAATTCCTCATTGCCAAGATGCCATCCATGCCTGCCCTCTGGCAGTGGGAGCCATTCCCTGGGTGCTGTCCCTGCAGGCCTTGGCCCCAGTCCCTCTGCAGCTCTCCTGGAGCCCCAATAAATCCTGCTGGCCTCATGTCCCAGAGCCCAGTTCCCTTCCCATCCTCTGCCAGATCAAAGGGAAAACCACCACCTTCCTTCCTTTTTGTTCCTGCTATTTTCATGCCCTTTCAACCAATTCCTTTTCCAGGCCACTGACCCAGCACACCCTGTTTGTGCTGGCTCCAACTCCCAACTCCGAAAGGGCTTTTCCACCCAGTTTGGGAAAAAGGGAAAACCAACCACAAGCTTTTCTCATCCTTCTTTGCATTTATTTACTCATTGCCTTCTCCCCTCTCTCCAGCTGCTGCAGCCTGATCCCAGCTCAGTAGATGTTGTCCCTGGCGTGCTCCATGATGACCTTCAGTGCCAGCCAGGTCTCCTGGGCGGTGGGGACGATCTGCTTGGCGGGCAGCAGGAACCCATAGCGCCCCGTGTCCCGCAGCTCGAAGGTGAAGGAATATTTAATCCCCTGGTTGTAGGTCCAGTCCACGGTCGATCCACTGGCTCTGTCTGGGGGAGGAAAAAATGGGGGAGGATTCAGAGCCTTGATTGCTTTGTACAGTGTCTCTGTCTCTCTGGGAGCCTCTCAGGAACCCTGGGTTGGCAGACAGCAGGGGGACACTCTTGTGCCCCGAGGGTACTGAGGGCACCTAGGCTGGTCACCTTTGCAGCAGGAGAGACATCAGAGATATTGGTAGAAGATAAAGGGCCAACTCTTAGCAGGGGTTAATCCAAGTTTTATTCTAGGAGTTCCCTACGCCTCAGGGGGCTCCTGCCGAGAGCCCCGGGAGAGGTGCCAAGGTTACAGTTAAAGGGAGGTGGAAACCAAAAGTAGATAACATTTTACTGACCAATAAGTGACCCTGAGGGATGGGAACTGGGGGATAGACATTTAGGACAGCATATGGGGTTGACCTCTAGCCTCTGGCTGATCATTCGATGTCCTGGACTGAAACTTCTAGATGGAGGGGGTGGGATGCTGAGTGATTGACAGAGAGCCAGGGTGGGGGTTTGGGGATGATCTCAGCAGAGGGATTACACAGGTAAAGAGAGGGGGTACAATCCGGGGTAAACCATTTGGGAAAAATACGGGGATACAAAACCAAAACTGTTACCAAGTATAAAAACACACTACAACAGTACAGGAATCCCATGGGATATTTGGCCGGTGTGAGGGATGGTTTTGGGATCTGGGGGGTTTGGGGCTGCCCCAGCACTTACAGATGGTGGTGATGATGCTGCCGTAGGTGAACTTGGTGCCGTACAGGGAGGACAGAGCTGCCACGGCCTTGGCAGAAATCTCGTTCTGGGAATACAGGGAACAGGGAAAGATGAGGCAAAGAAAGTAAAAACTGTGAGGTACAGCTTTTTTCTGGGTGCAACAAAGCTCCTCCCAGCTGCCCAAGGAATGCAGGACAGAGGTGGCTCCCCCTTGGTGCAGCAAAAGAGCTCCACCCCATGCCAGCCCCTCAAAGCACATGGGCCTCACCAGTTCCTGCTCATCTGGCGCCGGGGTCTCGGTGTAGCCGTAGGGGTAGAGCAGGAGCTGGGAATAGCTGTGGATGGAGACAAAAGCCTTGATGTTGCCGTGGCTCTTCACAAAGTCCACGATGGATTTCACCTCGGGCTCTGAGTTGGGGTAGGGTCCGTGGTACGTCTCCGAGCAGGAGTTTGCGCTGGCTCCGGCCTCTGCGGAGAAGAGGATGGTAAGAACACAGTGGGAATTTGGGGGGATGGTGAGAACACAGTGGGAATTTGGGGGATTCCAATCCCAAGATGTTTTCCCACCCCTCAGCTCCTTGGTGGTGATCAAGAGATGCTCCTGGGGCATCTGCTCCTAGAGATTTTTACGGTGACCTTGATTTGCCACCGGGGGACATCGAAGCCCCAGTGGAGCCCAAACCCTTGGCTCTGCCACAGAGAGCAAATCCCACTCTTCCCCAGGGGACATCAACGGATCTTTGAGCCAGAAACAGCTTTGGAGCCTCCAGCTGGAGAGCAGAAGCGCTCCACAGGGGCAAGGGGCCAGCTCTGACCTCCAAAACCTGCGTCCCAGTTGCGGTTGGGGTCCACTCCGACACAGATGGCGCCCGCGTGCTTGGACCTGGTCTTGCGCCACATGCGGTTCTGGAAGGGCAGAGCCACCTCAGCTGGTGCCCAGGGCTGGAGGGAGCTCCACAGCTTGTGGTGGGCCCCTTCCCACCCCATGGAAACGTGGGTGAGGAGGCTTTGCCCTCTCAGGGATGTGCAACCCCCCAGATCCTCCCCAGCCCCATCCAGAGCAGCTGTAGGAACCAGGGGGAGGAGATCCAGGGCATTACCGTGGTGTGGGTGTAGGCAAAGCCATCTGGGTTGGTGACAATCTCCAGGAAGATGTCCATCGTCTCCAGGATGGAGGCCACACCTTCGTTATTCGCGTGATCCTGGACGATCTAGAGAGGATGGAGGTTTGGGGCTCCCTGTTCTCCCTGTGGGATCACCCACCTGGATCCCACAGCTCCTGAGGACCCTTTTGGGATGTGTCAGTACCTTCTTGGCGAACCAGACGCCGCTGGCCTGTGTCACCCACTCGCGGGAGTGGATCCCGGTGTCGATCCAGATGGCCGGGCGGTTTGTGCCTCCTGTGCTGAACTGGGACAGCAGAGACGGGGGGTTGGCTTTGTCCCTGTCACCCCTTTCCCCTCTGGATCACGATCCCCAAATCCTCACCTTGAGCACGTAGAGGGGACGGTTCTCGGTCGAGCGGCCAATCTCCAGCTTGCTCACCAGGTTGGGGTTCTCGGCCACCAGCAAGTCCATGAAATTGTAGATCTGGGAATGAGAGATGTGGGGGTCACTGCCCTGCCCAAGAGCAGACTTTTCCCCCCAAAATGCCCCAAATCTTGTGCTTTCCCACCTCATCTATGGTGTGGTAGGCCTCGTAGTTGAAGGTGCTGGTGTCGACCGACCGCTGGCGGCTGCTGCGGAGCATCTCCATCTGCTCTTCATCCAGCAGGGCCTGTGGGACACGGGGTGGGGTGAGCCTCCTTCCCACTGATGGGATCCCACCTCTCCCTCACCTCCCTTGTGGCACTGCTGACCTGCACATCCTCGATCATGATGGAGTAGGAGACCCCAGAGGCCTCCAGGTGGGCTTTGACCGCCTGCAGGCTGCGGAAGGGCACGCGGATGTCCACGGGCAGGCCGAGCCTGCGGGGAGCCAGCCAGAAATCCAGCTGGATGGGGAAAAAATGGACATGAGGGGTGAGATCCTGCCTTGGGATGCGCCCCCAGCACCAGCCTGTCTTGCTTTTCACCGCTTGGTTCCCATAATCCCACATCCAACCCCATCCTTGCTTTGCTTGGGGGTGTCCCCCAAAATCCACCCCCACACCCAGTACCTGCAGATGCTCCAGGTCCTGCAGCTCCTGCACCTTCTGCAGCTCCTCATTGCTCTGGGGGACGACACGCAGCACCTGGTGCCTGTGGGGTCAGGGGGTGCTGAGGGGTGTGGGACGAGCTCCAGCCCCATTAGTCCGACCTAACCCCACACATCCATCCCCCCATTCCAGGGATTTCCCCTTCACCTTTTTCCTGCCCCACCCGGTGCCACTGTCCCCATCCTGGCCCCTTACCCAAAGAAGGTCTCGGTGCAGGTGGCCACTGCCACCAGGGCAGCCAGGAGCACAGGGAGCCTCATGGTCAGCAGGGACAGCCGGTCTCACATCCCAGCAGTGCCCTGGGGCCTCTTAAATCCCATGGGATGATGGCCCCAGCCCGGCCCCTCCAGCTGTCCCTTTTCCCAGGGCCCTGGGAAGGCTCTGGCTGCCACCAGCCAAGGTCAGGGCCTGCTGTCCCCATCCAGGCACTCCCAGTCCTGGCCAAACCTGTCCCAGGAACCAGCTGGGGCCCTGGTGAGTCAGCTGCCAGCAAGGTGAGACCGGGAGGTGCCAAAATCCCACAGCCTTCAGCGCTGGCTGAGGGGAGGGAAAGGATCAGTTTGGGTTGAGAATGTGCGAAATGCAGATTTCCACTTGGGGCTTGGTGAGCTGCACCCCTAAACCAGAGCGGTGGGGAAACTGGTTTAAAATTTGGCTGAGGAAAGTGGTGTAAAGCTTGGCCCAGGACAAAGGTCAGGGCAGGTGACAGTTGTCCCAGTAGCCAAAAATAAACAGCAAATACCCTGAGGGTACCCCATGTCCCTCCCTGTAGCCCCCTGGGAAGGGATGATGCAGCAAAGCTGCTCAAAACCCCACAAATTTGGGGTTGCTTGCCCCAAAAACCCCATCTCCTCCCATGCTGGCTGTTAGCTCCAAAGGATGGGGACTTTGAGCCAAAGTCACGAGGGGAAAATCAACACCTGCAGGACTGGGAGTCCTTTTCCACCCTTTCTTTGGAGATCAGCATGAAAAAAAATGAGGGTGCCTGAAACCACTGAATGCCCATTTATTGAGAGCAGGGAATGCTGGGGGAGGTGCTGGGGTCAGTATGGATGCTCCAGGACGTGCACCATGATGTCCAGGAGCGCCGGCCACGTCTCGGTGGCAGTGGGGACGATCTGGGAGCTGGGCAGGAGGAATCCGTAGCGCCCCGAGTCCCTCAGCTCCAAGGTGAAGGAATATTTCACCCCGTTGTCATAGGCCCAGTCGACGGTGGTGCCTCCTGCCATGTCTGCAGGGAGAGGAGCCCAGGTGGGAGCCCATTCCCGAGGGATTTGCTGCGGGGTGAGGGAGCGACACTCACAGATGGTGTTGGCGATGCTGCCGTAGGTGTATTTTGTCCCGAACACGGCGGCCAAGTCGCTCACGGCCTTCTTGGCCAGTTCATTCTGCAAAGGAACCACCAAAAGTGGTGGGATCTGGTGGATCATGGGGATCTAGAGCCCATCATTCCCTATCCCTTCTGCTCTAGATTTTCCCAAAAACCCTTAATTTTTGAGCTTTGAGGTCCATCTTGCAACCACTCTCCAGCTGCAGGGGTTCTGTATTTGGGTTGCATCTAACAAGAGGAGCAGGGGAGCTACTGGGATGCTCTGCCTGCCTTTGCCAGGTGGTCCCAGCCCCACGTTTTGGGGCCATCTCACCATCTCCTGGTGGTCGGGTGCGGGCGCCCTCCTGTATCCGTAGGGGAAGAGCAGCATCTGGGAGTAGCTGTGGATGGAGATGACGGATTTGACGTTCCCGTGGGCGCGGATGAAATCCACGATGGCTCTCACTTCCCTCTCGGAGTGGGCGTGAGGGCCGTGATAGATCTCAGAGCAGGGATTGCTGCTGGAGCCGGCACCTGGAGCAGGGGGAGGAGGAGATCCAGAGAGGATCCCTCAGGAAGGGTTTCCATCCCTGGGTTTCTCCACTCTAGCAGAAAGTTTCGATGTTTTGAGGCACAAACAATGCCCAGGCGTGGGGACCTGGTGGCCAAGGTCTCACCTCCAAACCCAGCATCCCAATTTCGGTTGGGATCCACTCCCACGCAGCGGGATCCAGCGTTGATGGACCTGGTCTTGCGCCACAGGCGGTTCTGGGAGCACATGGAGAGGAGACTGGAACAGGGGTGTGAGTCCCAATCCCTGCCCAAGCATCTCCAGGGATCTCCACTCACCGCCCCACATGGAGGAACATCCCTCCCCACCCTAAAAACACAGCCGTGGCTGGGGACAGCGCTGGGACAAGATCCCCCCGTGGTGTCCCCGCACTCACGGAGCTGTGGGTGAAGGCAAAGCCATCGGGGTTGGTGACAATCTCCAGGAAGATGTCCATGCTGTCCAGGATGGCCGTGACAGAGGGGTCCTGCCCGTATTCCTTGGCGATCTGTGCATGGAGAGGAGCAGGAGCTGCCCCGGTGCCCCTCGGAGATGAGGGGTGGGACAGATGCGGGGTAAGAATTGGGGTCCCACATCCCAGATGGCCCCAAGGTGACCTTGTTGGCCGTCCAGACACCGGTGGCTTGGGTGATCCATTCCCGCGCGTGGATGCCGGTGTCCAGCCAGATGGCCGGGCGGTTCGATCCCCCAGTGCTGAACTGTGCGGAACCACGGGATCATTGAGGCTGGAAAAACCCTCCAGGATCATGGAATCCACCCTGTGCCCCATGCCCACCTTGTCCCCAGCCCTGAGTGCCACCTCCAGGAGTTCCTGGGACACTCCAGGGCTGGGCACTGCAAACCCCCCTGGGCAGCCCCTGCCAAGGCCTGAGCCCCTTTCCATGGGGAAATTGCTGCTGGTTCCACCCTGAGCTGCCCTGGCACAACCTCTCATCCTGAGGGCATTTCCAGGGCGAGGCTGCCCCAGGACCCACCTTCAGCACGTACAGGGGCCGCTGCTCGTAGCTCTGCCCCATCTGGACCTTGCTGACCAGCTTGGGATGATCCTCCACCAGGACATCCATCCACTCATAGATCTGCAAGGAGGAGCTGCTGGCTCAGGAGCCTCAGCCTGGTTCTCACCTTTTGCTTTTGAGATGCAACAAGCAGAGCTTCCCTGGGGAAGATCCGGTGCTTCCCTGGAGAACTAGAACTCCCCTGGAGAAGACCTCATGCTTCCCTGGAGAACATGAGGTGGCTGGGGCTCTGTGTGAGCAGGGAAAGGCACATGCCAACATTTTTGGAAAAGTAGAATGAATGATGAGGGGAAAAGTTCTAAGACCCCCCAACACCACCACAGCCCTCACCAGTCCCAAACTGGGCTCCAAGCACCCCCAAAGTGAAGCTGAAAGTGTCTTCCACAGGGTGGGAGGTTCCAGGAGTGGCCACGCTGGATGTGGAAGGTTTCCCAGTCTCCCATCTCAGCTAAAAGCTCCACCAAGGAGGAGAAACGTGTCCCAGGGAGGTCTCACCTGTCACCAAGAACTCACCACGACCTTCACCACACGGATGTGACCCCAGCAGGACAAAGCCAGTGCTCTGCAGAGAAAGGTACCTCATCTATCGTGTGGTAGGAGGCGAAATCAAACATCCTGGAGCTTCTCTTTACCCTCCTGGACCTCCTCATGCTTTCCTTTTCTTCATCCAATAATTCCTGGTTAGGAGGCCAAAAAACCCCAAGATCAAAAAGGCTGGAAGGAGGAGGGGGTTGGATTTTTCTTCTTGATTTCCAACTTTCGAACTTTCTCTCAGGGCTGAGCTGCAGGAGCTCATCCTGTTCCCGTCATAGCCATTACCTGCACGTCCTCGATCATGATGCTGTAGGAAAAATTATGGGAATCCAGGAATTTTTTGACTCCTTGGAGGCTGGGGAAGGGCACCCGCAGGTCCACGGGGTGGCCAAGGCTGTTGGGGTGACGCCAAAAATCCACCTGGGAAGAAGAAGTTGAGCTGAAAGGCAGAACTCGGCCCCATCCTGTGCTGGTGCTCATCCACGAGCTCCCCAACACCTCCAGGGGTCTCACAGGAATTTCCATGAAGCATCTAAAAAGATTTTTGGGCAAATTTTGGGCCACAGATGGATGTCTGGATAGGGAATTACAGAAATGTTTCAGCCCAAGTTGTTTGAGTAAGTATTTGTGGGATGTTCCCAGTTCATACAAAACAGGAGCTCTGAGCTCAAGGAGCCCCAGGTTAAATTCGCATTTATATGGTTCTGAATTATACAGCTCCAAAATGGGGAGGAAAAAGGATGGGATGGCAAGAGAAGGAGGGAGCCCTGGGTTCACCTGGGTCTGTGACCAGGGGGTGCTCAGGGTCCCTCAGAGCTCACCTGCAGCTCCTCCTGCTCGCCCAGCACCCCGAGCAGGGTGATGTGCTCCTCGTTCCTGGCCGTGACACGCAGGACCTGGTCCCTGCAGGGAGGCAGAGGGGTCACAGGGAGGAGACTCTGGCCTGGGGGGAGGCTGGGGAAGCTCCACACCGGCTCAGAGGGTTGGAAAATGCATCGATTGTTGGTGTCGAGAGAAAAAAAATGCAGATTCAGAGCAGCCATGATGGGAAAAGAGCAAGTGCTGGGGGTCTGAGGTGATCTCCAGCCTTGTTTGACCAGCTCCCAGGATGTTGGGGAATATCTCCCATGGATATGTTCTATATCTATGGATGTATTCCCTAGCAGAGGTCCCAGTCCAGCCTGGCTGGGCTCCCCAAGGACAGGCACAGCCCCTGGAGAGGAGGAAATGTTCTGTGGGAGAGACGTTTTCCCATCTTGGATCAATCCTCTACCTCCAACCTCTCCTGCTGGCCAGTGCTTAAAGCTGCTCCCAAAATGGCACAAAATTCCTTCACCTTTCCCCTTTTGTACTTTTCATCCTCTTAACTCCCATTTATCAGTTTAACCACCTCCCCAGGGTGGTAACAATTCCCATTCTGTGCCTGGGGGATGCAGGCAGGCATTAAATCCTTGTGATTTTTCCAAAGTCAGGGAGCAGCCCTGACGTTCCCTGGACAGACTTGGCTCACAGCCACCCAAGTCTGGAGGAGAGTGATGGGATCCTGGATGGATCCCTCAACCCTCATCGTGTCCCAGGAGGAAGGAAAGCAGGGAGGAAGGTGGGTCAGTCACATCACAGGATATCCTGAGCTGGAAGGGGCCCACAAGGATCAAATCCAACTCCAGGCTCTGCCCAGACACCCCAACAATCCCACCCTGCCCTTGAGAGCGTTGTCCAAACACTCCTGGAGCTCTGGCAGCCTTGGGAATGTGACCATTCCCTGGGGAGCCTGGGCAGTGCCAGCATCCTGTGGATCAGGAACCTTTCCTGATATCCAACCTAGACCCCCCTGGCACAGCTCCATCTGCCCTGGGTCCTGAGAGCCCCAGCTCCAGTGTCAGTCCAGCTGCTGGGATGTCCTGGGGGTACTTTTTTATGGATAAGTTTTCCCTACTCTGAACACAGAATTCGCACTTTCTCTACAAGTTAGTTCTCATTGCCAGTCCATTCATTCAGACCTTTCTGGAAGCTTTGGGAGTTTTGGGTTGTCCTGACCACCCCCCAATATTCCATGCCCCCTGCTCAGCCTCATTCCTGCACTGGTGCTGTTCTTATCTGCAGGAGCTGCGACCAGGATGTTCATCCTGGAAAAGTGCTGCCCTCCCTCCCCAGGGCCCCTTCTCCAGCCACATCTTGTCCTTTCCCACGGCATGTTATTCCCATAAATCCTTGGTTATTCCCAGCAATCCTTGGTTATTCCTAGCAATCCTTGGCTGTTATTCCCAGCAATCGTGGTTTTTATTCCTGACAATCCTTGGATGGCTCCACAGCCATCGTCTTTGAGCCCTACACATCATCCCCTGATCCTCTGGGATTCCCCACCCTGGCAAAGCTTGGAGCGATGCCCTCAGGCTTCAGCATTCCCTGATTTCTACCTGCTCCAAACCTCCCTCCAGCCCTGGGGTGAAACCAAACCTTTCCCAGCTGGCAAAAACCCTGTTGGATTTCCATCCTTGGGGATGTCACCCTTCAGGCTGACCCTGAGGGACAGTGGTGGGGACGGGCCATGCCCATCCCAGCCGTGGTGTCCCACCACCCCCTGCCCCAGCAGGACTCACCCCACGAAGAGCTGCTCAGTGCTGGTGACCCCCAGGAGGGCGAGGAAGACCAGGAGGGTCTCCATGGTGGGTGGGAGCAGAGCACAGCCCCGAGGACGGACAGAAGCCCCTCGGTGGTCGGGGTCCCTCCCAGAGCTCCTCACCGGGGCCGCATCCGCCGCCCCCGCGGCGTCGGCAGCGACAAACAGAGCAGGCAGGAAGGGCTCCCAGAGCCCAAATGTTTGCTTTATTTGGCAAAGTCAACACAAGAGCAGCCAAATTAGGGAGGATCTGATAACGTCTCCCTCGGTGAGTGGGTCCTGGATGAGTGTCCCTGCTCCCAGCCCCGAGCTGCCGTGGGCACGGGCGGCTCCCAACCCACGGGCGTGGGGCGGTGGGGATGGCGTGGTCACAGGAGCCCCAAAACCACAAGGAAACACCTCTTTGTTTCCATGGATTTCTTCATTACACATTGCTATGAGTAAGCCAATCATAATTATGATTAGTAATGCATGTGTAATGACAAGCTACTACAAAGTTACACGCAGAAAAAACAAACATTTAAACGTAGATTTATTTATTATTAATTAGTTTATGCATACATGTATATAGATATAGATACAGATGTATAAAATGTAAGATATATTGTTCAAATTATTCATCAAACCATTCCCAGGTCACTTGATGGTGGATGAAATCTCACTTCAAAGCGGATGGAAGTCGTGGAGCTCAGAGGTGCACAAGGACGTTCAGCTGGGGCAATGTTCAGAGAGAAAGGCTCATTTTTGGGTAGAAAATGAATTATTTTTATGTTTTCAGTGTAAGCAGTGGCTGTGGAGCAGCTGTCACTGAGTGGGGCTATCCATGAGGTCAGTTTGTCAGAGGTGTCTTTGTTCCCCAGGTAAAGCAGTGTCTTTGTTCTGCAGGTTACAGCAGGGCCTTTGTTGGGCCTTATCTGCGCTGCCCCTGAGCTCCCACCGTGCTTGTCAGGGATGCTCTGGGTTCCTGGGCTGTGTTCCCAGGCTGGCAGGCACCTCCCAGGGCAGCTTTTTACAGCTCACATCCTCTGACCGTGGCTTTCTCCATTGAATCCAGGGGCTTCTGGCTGCACCAGGAGCAGGAGGTGCCGTGGGAAGGTGCTGGGGTCTGCTGGGGCTTTGCGGTGCAGAACTGGCGTTGACGGTGGTCACAAGGGTGTTTGGGGATGAAGGAAGAGACAAGATGGGCTCCGTGATCAGAAGGCTTGATTTATTATATCATGATATATACATCTATTTAAACTATACTAAAAAGAAAAAGAAAGGAGAGTTTCCAGAAGCTGCTAGCTACCTGAGAATAGAAAGCAGTTGTTTTAACCCCAGCTATGTCTGCTTATGTTGATTAGATAGAATCACTGTCAATATGCTTTCTCTCTGTGTAATTGGCTAGGATGAGTATTTGGTGACTTGTAACAAGTGAGTTTCTTTGGCTTGCTGCTTGGATGCGAACTGTCAGGATCTTTGCATAGGCAAAACTATGTATTATAAAGATTCTGGAAAATAAACGGTTCTGACACATCTATCAGTAGTCCCGTCCCGTTCGTGCTTGTATATAAACTGCCGGCGCAAGCAGGAAAATCCTAAGAGAGGATTTTTCGTAAAAGAAATGTCTGTGACAAACTGGTGCTGTTGCTGAGGGGGTTCCAGGACCGTGGGGTGGTTGAGGTGGGAAGGGACCACGGGAGGTCTGTATCCAGTGCCTGGGTGGGGCATGGGCAGCTCTGGGGACCCACCAGGGCCCTCCTCTCTGCATCTTGGAGTCCTCCAGAGATGGAGGCCGCACAGCCCCGCTGGCACCAGGTCCTGCTGCTTCTCCTCCTGGTGAAAAGCATTTCCTGATGTCCCCCCTGGCTCTCCCTCGTTCCAGGTGAGGCTGTTGTCTCTCCCATCACTCTCTGTGGGGAAGAGCTTGGCTGTTTCCTCAATAATCTCCTTCCTTGGGATGGGAAGGTTCCTGTTAGGTCCCCCCACCCCAGACCTGTGTCATCTCCAGCCCATCTCCCTCCTTGTC
This sequence comes from Geospiza fortis, assembly GCF_000277835.1. Taxonomy (NCBI): domain Eukaryota; kingdom Metazoa; phylum Chordata; class Aves; order Passeriformes; family Thraupidae; genus Geospiza; species Geospiza fortis. Next base: position 1,425,952 of record NW_005054430.1, on the reverse strand, counting down.
CCACCATGGCACGCACCCTCCTGTTCCTCTGGGTGGCATCCACTGCTCTGGCTCCAGATCTCTCTGGAGTCAGGGCTCCAGACCTGCATGAGCTCTCCTCACACCAGGCACTTAGGGAGGAGGGGACAGGGGGAGCCCTGGATGGTTGGAATGAGCTTCCATGCCAGGACAAGGTCACAGTTCCACACCCCCAGCCGAGGCTCCTCAGGCTCTGCAGTTCCTGCTCTGGAGACAAGAGCTCCTCCAGGTCCAAGAGGCAGCTGTCCCTGTCCCTGGGATTTACCATCAGTGGTTTTTAGTCACCAGGCAGAGGATGGGGTTTTGGAAAGCTGGGTCAGTTTGGAAAGCAGGTGCCACTGGACAAGGCCCTGAGCAGAGGGGACAGGGACACAAGTGCAGCGCTGGCTGCCCCAGGCATGGTTTGCTTTCCAAAACAGCTGCTTTTAACCCAAACCCAGCCCCCTGGGCTGCTTCCCTCAGCTGCACCTTCCCCTTTTCCTGCCAACAGCTCCGAGCCCGAGTCCGCAGGGTTTTATCGGACACATCAGCGCTGTTTGCTCTCCTGCCAGCCTCTGAGGGTGAGTAACTCACCAGCTGCTGGGGGGTCACAAGACACCAAGATAAACCTGTTAGACTCGATAATCACCACAGCAGCAGCAGCCAGAGCTAATCTCTGATCCTTCAGGGCCTCCTGAGCTCTTTGCTCTTAATCCCCAAGAAATTTGCAGGATGAAATTGGAACAAGGGGCTCCTGAGGGACTGGGTGCTGGATCAGGGGAGGTGTCCTCTCACCTCCATCTTCCCTCCAACCATGTCCCCTGGGAACATGTGGGAGAGAGAAAAGGGGCAGCCAAATATATGGGGGTGTACATTTGAGGACAGTGGTCAGGGGCCTGGCAGGGTCCTGGGGCTTGTTAAGGGAAATTAAATTCCTTTAATTAGTTCCATAGCCTGGATTACGCTGGTTAACACCAGGCCTTCTGCACCAGCCCCTCCAGCCTGGAGAAGGCTCCAGGGAGAGCTTCCAGCACATTGCAGGGGCTCCAGGAGAGCTGCAGAGGGACTGGGGCCAAGGCCTGCAGGGACAGCACCCAGGGAATGGCTCCCACTGCCAGAGGGCAGGCATGGATGGCATCTTGGCAATGAGGAATTCCTGGCTGGGCTGGGATTGCCAGAGCAGCTGGGGCTGCCCCTGCATCCCTGGCAGTGCCCAAGGCCAGGCTGGACACTGGGGCTGGAGCAGCCTGGGACAGTGGGAGGTGTCCCTGCCATGGCAGGGGTGGCACTGGGTGGTGGGCAGGGAGGGTCATGTCCCAAAATCTCCTCAGGGATGTGTCACACACAAGGAAGACGTGGCAAACACCATGTGGGGAATGCACAGGGGTTTATTCAGCCCTTTCTATGACAGCCATCATGGAGGGTTTCTGAGCTGTGCTGCAGAGCTGACTCCCAGCCCCGCTCTCAGGAGGACTTGTCCCTCACGTGCTCCATGATTTTCTTCAGGCCCAGCCAGGTCTCCTTGGCAGCAGGGAGGATCTGGTTGGCGGGCAGCTGGAATCCATAACGCCCCGTGTCCCTCAGCTCGAAGGCAAAGGAATATTTGATGCCGTTGTCGTAGCTCCAGTCAATGCTGCCTCCACTGGCTTGGTCTGGAAGGGAAAGGGAGATGCTCCAGAGGGGGAGGCAGAGCAATGGTGGAGTTCTGTCGTTCTGCTGTTGGTGTTTTGGGGGACAAGGATGAGGTTTGGATGGGAACACTCAGGTGTGATGTGTGACCAGCGGTGTCACTGCACAGGAGCACTGTGGCTTCCAGCAGGGACTCACCCTGTGGGGAGGACAGGGATTGGTGTCCTGGGACAGCCCTAAAAGCTCTGGGTGGCCAAATACTCACAGATGGTTTTGCAAATGGTGCCCACTTGAAAGGTGGTGCCATAGAGGGAGCGGATGGAACTGGCAGCAGCTCTTCCCAGAGATTCCTGCAGGGGAGAAGATGAAGGGAAAGTCAGGAAGCAGCCACATTTCCTGAGATTAAACACTGGGATTTCACCAGAAATCTCCAAACTGCTTTGGAGGTGATTCACACCACCAGCAGCCACAGCTTCCACAGCATTTCTGGGAGGTGCCACTGCAGGTGAGTTAACTTCCAGCAGGTTCTGTAAGTGCTCATCCCGTGTTTATCTCACTGGCTTGTCAAGGGAAGGCTCCAGAGATACCAGAAATTCCCAAGGCAGCTGGGATCTTCCAATACTCCAAGGTCAACTTTGTGCTCAGTTCAACTACGTAATGGGGGGCTGGATGGAAAACAGAGCTGTGTTTGTGAAGGGGGAAAAAGGCAAGAAATTCCACAGGGGAAATGCATTTAGGTATTAGGACAAAAAAATGCCCATGAGGTTAAGGAAACTTTGGGATGAGCTTGAAAAAGCTGTGGAATTCTTCTTTAGAAATATCAAAACAATCCAAATTCAGTCTGAAATTGGCTCTGGCTCCAAAGCCCTTTCAGCACAGGGTTAGAACAGAGACCTCCAGAGGTCTTTCCCATTGGAATTACGGTTGTGAGATCCACATAGCCTCAGAGATATTATTCCAGCTGTGGTGCTGTCATTAGGGAAGAGGAAGGAAAGCACAGAAAAGCAGCTGGACAGAAGAGAGGAAGGTAAAACCAAGTCCTGCTGTCTCACCAGCTCAGCATAATCGTCTGGCCTGGTGCATTTGTATCCATAGGGATACATCAGGAGCTGGGAATAACTGTGGAGGGTCAGGAAGGCCTTGAAGTTTCCACGATTCTTGATGAAGTCAACGACAGATTTCACCTCCACCTCGGAGTTGGCGCTGGGCCCGTGGTAGGACTCGGAGCAGGGGTTGTTACTGGCTCCAGGACCTGGTGGTGCAAGGAGGGAACAGCCCCGTGAGGAGTGGGATTCCTGGGAGGTCAGGGCAGACCCCACAAAGCTGGGCTTTCCTAAGGACAGGGCTGCAGCCAAAGCAAGGCCTTAAATGCTGATAAATGCTCAAACAGCAGCGACAGAGTGTGAATGTCCAAGGGATGCGCTTTGAGATGATGCAACCTGGGACAGGCTGCCCAGCAATGCAGGAATCCACATTCCTGGGGGTATTCTGTGGTTGGATGGGGCTGGGAACAACCTGGGATAATGGAAGGTGGCTTTGCCCATGGCAGGGAGTGGAACTAAATAATGTTTTGGGTCCTTCCAACCCAAACCATTCTGTGATTCCATAATTCCACGATGCTGCCTCATCCTGTGCTCCAGGGTGATTAATCCCCTTTCTAAAGGCAGCTGCTGCTTCTGTGTAACAGGATCCAGAATCCAGAAGGCTCATCCCTACCTCCAAAACCTGCATCCCAGTTCCTGTTGGGATCGACTCCGACGCAGATGCTGCCGGGAATCTTGGAGCGGGTTTTCCTCCACATGCGATTCTACAACAGAGAAATGCTCAAAAGGGGCCAAATCTGGGCGCTGGCACCAAAACTGCTCCCCATCCATGGGGGATTGATCCTAGCCATGATCCCAAGAGTATTTCTGACTGCCAAGATGGGCCAATGGTCAAAAATCAAATGTATTTACTAAAAATGGGTAATTACAGGGGGTTAGACAGAGAATGAGGATCTTTGTCTGCCCAACTCTTTGGTAACTCCTCTCACAGCATTAAGAGTTTCAGAGCCCACTTCCCTCATGTTTATTATTTCTTTGGAATCTCACTGAGCTCAGACAGAGAGCTGACCCACCGAGGTGTGAGTGTACACAAATCCATCAGGGTTGGCGACTGGCAGCAGGAAAAGATCCATCTTGTCCAGCAGGGAGGTGATGGACTCATCTGTTCCATAGTCAGAGGCAATCTAGGCAGACACAGAGCACACCCTGCTTAGCAGAGCAATTCCTTCCCAGATGTTCATTCCCTCGTCGTTTGGGACACAGGAAAGGCTGGCTTTTGGGGCAGGGAAACAAGGAACATCCATTATCTGTGGGCCATAACTGTTCCTTGTTATACATGGGGAGTGAGCAGTGAATCTGTTTTATTATTTTATTCTGAAGTCAAGAGGTCTTTAGAATAAAATGGAAGAGGATAATAAAATTTCCTCCTCCCTGTCCCAGAGGACAGGCCAAGGCTGGCACTAAGGCTGAGATGGAAGAGCCAGGTTGGGAATTGCCAACTGAGCAGCACTGACAGAGCCCAAGGAGCTTTTGGACAACACTCTTGGGCACAGGGTGGCTCCTGGGGACGGTTCTGTGCAGGGCCAGGAGTTGGACTCCATGATCCTGGTGGGTCCCTTCCAGCTCAGCTTCTTCTGTGATCCTGTGACTTCTCTGGTGGCTCAGTCACTTCCAGCAGGATTTAAATCCTCATTTATAGAGAGCTGGAGGTCTGGGCATTTGTGGAAGGAAACCAACCCCACTGCATTTCTCTGGGCGAGCAATACAACCTCAAAGTCTTTGGTTATTTGTGCAAGAATTTCACCTGAACCACTGCATTCTGTCTGCCTAAACTCAGCTGTTCTAACAGGACAGAGGTTCCCAATTCCAGGCTGAGGCAGCCACCACATCCTGAGAGAGTTAGCCGCTTTTGGGAGGTGAATTAACTGAACACACAGAGGGGTGATATCCTCTGAAAGAGCAGCAAACATTGCCCAGAGAGGCCCGAGATGAATCCCAGCTGCAGAACCTTGTTGGCGATCCACAGGGCGCTGGCCTGGGTCACCCACTCGCGGGAATGGATGCCGGCGTCGAGCCAGATGGCCGGGCGGCTGGAGCCTCCGGTGCTGAACTGGGAAACCAAACACAGCGTCTCAGACTCTGGCACCTCACAGCCCAGCACATCCCATAACAGACTGGGGTGCTCTGGCCTGTGCTGTCATTCATCCCTAGGGAGGCATTCCATGGTACTTGTACCTTCAGGACATACAGAGGCCGCTTTTCGTAGGATTCCCCGATCTGGATCTTTTCCACAAAGCTGTACTCAGATGCAAGATGGTCCAGTTCTGCATTAATCTGAAACGCACGGCCATGAGGACATGACCATCATCTTTGAGGACATTAATATCACATTTATGTGCTCTACCATTCGTTGGAAAGCCCATCCCATTCCACCCACCTGCCACAGGCCGGGACACCTTCCACCACCCCAGGCTGTTCCAACCTGGCCTTGGGCATTTCCAAGGATGGGGAAGCCACAGCTTTATTTCTTTTTAGTTCTTTATTTCCCATTTTCAAGATCCCCTTATTTCTCTTTCTTTGGAAGGATGGGTTTTGACAGAGTCTGCAGGAGAGTTTATGGAATTTTGATCAGCGCTGGCTGATTGTTCTGAGCACAAAATTAATACTGCAAAAAACAAACCCACATGCCAGAAAAAGCTGCAAGGACATTTTGGATGCTAAGATAGGATGTTGAACTGAAGACAGCATGCAAAAAGACCAGAAAAAATCAGAATACTCTTCCCCTGAGGTACTCACATCATCCAGAGTGTGGTAAGCACCAAAGTCAAAGGTGCTGGTGCTGCGCTGCCTTTGGGCACTCTCAGCCATGTCTTGCTTTTCTTTATCCAGAACATCCTAAAATAACATTCAAATGGTGAGAAGTGTCTGCTTCACTTGCTAAAAGATAAAGAAATGAAAAGGCAGTGAGTTAATGCTGGTTTAGGTGCTCTTTGGGGATTACTGCTCATGAGGAAATGTCAGATCAGTGCCCAAGTGGGTGATTTGTATCCGTAACTACTCTCAGCAGAGTTTACTGACTGATCAGTAACTTCAGTGCTGGGATTCCCACATGTCTGGGATCTAAAGTCCACGTGTAATTCCTCAGGGGCTGTCAGAAGAGCCCTGTGGAGTTCATTGATGTCACCACTCAGGGAACACCTACAGCGATCCATGGGTTGTCTTTGAGGAATAATCCACAGCCTACAAAAATGAGGGGAGGATCCCACAGAAAACAGAGTATGGGAAAGTGGGAGCAAGGCCAAATTGTCAATCAGTGTTTCCAAAAGATGTAAGAAATAGGTGCCCACCTGCAGGTCTTCAATCAGGATGGAATATTGAATGCCCTGGGATTCCAGGAAGGCTTTCACTGACTGGACACTGACAGCAGGAATTCTCACATCCACAGGGAGGGCAGGGGCAGAGGGGTTGATCCAGAAATCCAGCTGGAGAGAGAAAGGAAAATGGATTTGGTTTGGGGAAGGCATCCTGCAAACAGCTCTTGCAGAGTTTTAGAAATGCTGATTTCTCCCCAGTCCAAAGGCCCCCGCAGACAGGAGCCTTGGAATGCTCCAATCTCTGTGGCCTCACCACAGCCTTGTATCAGTTCCTCTGATAAACTCAATAAAGTAACAAATACCAAAGGCTTGAGTCAGTTTTTCACTGACTTCTAGGCTTTGGTCACACAAACAAGAGGAAATTTTAATTGTCTCTGATGACTATTTTATTATTCTCCCTTTTACTAGAAATAATTTCAAGAAAAGCTCCATATTCCAGTCTTAGGTAATATGAAACCCATTGTTTTCATTTCTCCTTTTATCTCTCCTTTGGTAGGACTTTTCTAAATTTTAATTTCTAAATTATCCATAATTTATTTTTTAAGCCAGAGATTTTAACAAGTGGTGTTAAAAATTCTCACCAATGGCAATAAGAACTGTAATAACCTGGAATTTTACATTGTGTTTTCCTGTTTCAATGCAGTGCAGACCAACTAATAAATTCCTTCCATAACTCTGGGAGACAAGACATTGCCATTCCCACTGGAAAAACAAGTTTTTCAACACTGACATTAAGATCTAACAATTCAAATATGATGTAAAACCAGTAGGAAAAAAAATTTATCAATTCTGGCCCTCCTGAACACTGAGCTGGTACTCGAACTTGCAGGTCAAATTTAAAGTGTTGCGAGAATAAAATTATTTATGGCAGCTGCCCCAGAGTGATGGGAACCCTCCAAACGAGATGCAGATTCACAGCCTGACCTGTTGTGAATGAGATGCAAATCCAAAAAGCCTCTGTGGCCACGACCCACCTGCAGGTGTTCCAGCGATTCCAGAAGTTGCAGCTGCTTGACCTCCTCCTCATTTTTGGTCTTGATCCGGAGAACCTGGTGCCTGCAATAAATCCGTGTTTTCAGAAGCAGTCTCAGAAGGGGGCTGGCTGAACGCGTTTGTTCCTGGGGCCGTTAATTCAGTGTTAATTGCGTGTTAACGGCTCCTTTCATCAGTTGATTTGGAGTCACCCAAGAGTTCAGCCAGCCACCCGCACCTTCCTCGCAAACCAGACAACGTGGAAGGGTTTTAAATCACAAGGATCAATCCTGCATCCTTCGGGAACTTTTGTGGGACAGTGATATTCCCGTTGAGCTGGGGAGGGATCCAGTGTTTGGGGAGCAGAGCAAACAGCGGGACTCGTTTACGCCTCGTTTACGCCTCGTTTACACCGCGTTTACGCCGCGTTTACGCCGCGTTTACGCCTCGTTTACGCCTCGTTTACACCGGGATCCTTCATTAATATTTTATTACTTTATCCATAAGCTTTATCTTAGTGTTGGATTCTGCTGTGAATTCACCACAGCTGCTGAGGAACGGAATAAGCAGAATTCAGTTCAGGATTAAATGAAAAATAGCCCCTCAAAATAGCCCCTCCTGGCTTTACAAATCTCCGAGTTTTGGGACATTGTTTATATTAATTTTTTATTCTTAATCCTTAAACCTTCATGCACAGATTTACTCACTGGAATCTAGTGCTCACTTCCTGCAGCTCAGGATTTATCCAGTAGGATTTCATAATCTTTAATTATTAAAGCTCTTCCAAGGTCAGTGAGGCTGTGAGGAAATACCTTGTGGGATAATTTTTGCAATGCAACACAAAGACAGACCTAGAGAATTTAATGGTTGGAAATCAGGATTTTAAATGCTTAGAAAGAAGGAAAGAAGAGCAAGAAAGAGAAATAAGAAACTTGGGGAAAAAAGGGAAAGTGGTGAACTTCGTGCTGTGAGGACAGGTTCTGGTCTTTCAGCTCTGCTTTTGCAGTGAGGTTCAACTCAAGCCAAAATCAAGCCTTGGATGAACAGGAATTGAGGATCTCAACCCCACAGCTGGGCCCTTCTCCTTAGAAAACCCAAACAAAAGTAAAGAAAGATTCCCTCAGACACCAGAATAGCAAAGCAACGAGAACAATCAGTGGCAAAAACCAAAAAAATGCGCCCCGAGCAGATTTTGTGAAGGCGAGACCATGAAAAACAGCAAGAGGATACCAGCCCTAAATGAAAGGTTTCCCACAAAAGTGGAACTCACCCCACGAAGGTTTCCAGGCACAGGGAAGCCCCGATGAGGGCACTGAAGATCAAAATCAGCTTCATGTTTGCGGCAAGTTCAGCTGGGCCTGGCCAGGGGCAATTTATACAGAGCTTTATTTTTCAGATCAAACACATCTGATAGCACCATCAGTCCATGTGATCAAGTTCTCACATTTATCAGAGCCTTCAAGGCCACCAGCAGGCTGATTTCACCTCCAAAAAAATATTTTCCACTGACATCCAAACCAGGGTGGGGGGAGGAGTCGGTCCCGAAGCTCTGACCACAAAAATGTGTGTGTTCTTTAGGGCAGAGGAAAACAGGGACAAACTGAGCTCATCCCAGCTCTCACTGGGGGTCACGAGCTCTGCCAGCCCACGCCTGGTTGGGATTTTGAGCTGTCCATTCCTGGTTCCAAAGGACGTTTGAGGAGTTGTTATCCACGTGGGAGGCAGAGTCCTGCCTGAGCTTTGGGAATATTCTCCTGTGGGAAGCCCCAGCTGTGGCTGTACACACGGGGCTGCTGGATAAACTTGGTGTTTATCCAAACCAAAAGGATTCCGAGAACAGGCAGGAGCTGCCCCTGCTGGCACACCTGGGGCTCCTGGGGAGCAGAGAGAGGGGAGATGTTCAGCTGCTCAGTCCACCTCAGGAGAACGGGGAAAGCAATTCCCAGAGGAAAGTTTTAATAAAGATCTCTGTTGTATCACTCAGCATTTGTCAGCACCTCCCGAGGAGTCTCCTCTCACCTACACTCCCACCCCACTCCTCCCCAGGTGTCCTGTTGGGTTCACAGTCCCAGGCAAGTCCTTTGTCTCATGTTTTTGGGAACAAGGGGAGCCCCAGGCAGGGATTAGTCCTGTTTTGGCCTGTAGGATTGAGTCACCGTGTAACTGCTGTGTCTTGGGGGCACAGGAGAACTGCTCTGGTCTCTAAGGTTTAACCAAACCCAGTCCCTGGGCAAAAAGATCTCCACCCCCTCAAATTAAACCAAATAATAAAAATTTATCCCAAAGACAGGAGCCATCACAGGAATTTCCTGCTTCTGGAACTACAGCAGGAGCTGTGGTGGGAGTCAAACCCCAGCTGCAGCTTCCCGACTCCAATATTTCACAAGGAATCAGCTGACTGCCCACACGACCAGCTCACTCTTTGCAAACAGGAAGAAGGGATTTAATCCAGGGCAAAATTAGAGCTGGTTTCATTACTCATGCTACATCCCACATGGATTTAAGGGCTGCCAAGAAACCCTGCCAAACCTGATGGCAGGATCCAAACTATCCCAACAAGCTCTGAGTGCCCTGATCAGCATCCTCTGCGGCCTCCGCCCAGGGCATTTCATAAAACCCAAACCTTGGACTCACCCCTCATCCCTGGGGGGCTGCAATGACCACGAGGTCCTAAAGGGTCTGGAGATCAGCCCTGAGCCATGGGCATCCATGCCATTGGAGTGAATCCAGAGGAGGCCCCGGAGCTGCTCCAGGGCTGGAGCCCCTCTGCTCTGGAGCCAGCCTGGGAGAGCTGGGAATGTTCCCCTGGAGCAGGGAAGGCTCCAGGGAGAGCTTGCAGCACATTGCAGGGCCTGCAGGGGCTCCAGGAGAGCTGCAGAGGGACTGGGGCCAAGGCCTGCAGGGACAGCACCCAGGGAATGGCTCCCACTGCCAGAGGGCAGGCATGGATGGCATCTTGGCAATGAGGAATTCCTGGCTGGGCTGGGATTGCCAGAGCAGCTGGGGCTGCCCCTGCATCCCTGGCAGTGCCCAAGGCCAGGCTGGGCACTGGGGCAGCAGAAGGGTTGGAGCCAGGTGGGTTTTGAGGTCCCTTCCCACCCAAACCATTCTGGGGATTCCAGAGGCTGCAAAGCTCCACAGTGCTGGCCCAGGGAGCAGCGGGGAGGCCGAGGTGACCCAGCAGGGCAGTGCAGGAGGGAGCTCACCAGAAGCAGCAGAGCCCCACGGGATCCAGCCAGCAGCAGAGCAGGTCTGGTGGCACCGAGCAGGTCCTCAGGGCAGCTCCACAGCCAGGATGTCACCAAGCACAGCCCCAGGTCCCCCCTGAGCCCGGCGCGGCTCAAACAAGCCCCAGAACAACTGGGCTGAGGCTCAGAGCAGCTCCCCAGGCGGGCGGGTGGGTGGAGGGTGTGTGGGTGAGGCACGCAGGGCTCTCCCCACTGCCCTGCAGAGCTCTGCTGTCACCCCGTGACTCAGGGACAGCCTGGGGACACCCGCGCGACACAAAGGCCAATCAGTCTCAGCTGCCGAACCCCCTCCTCACCTAAAATCCCTGCATTGACACAGATTTTCCCTGAGAGACACCAGAATGGATACGTGCCCCCAACAACAACAACAACTAGAAAAGCCTCAAAAATCATTAAATTTCAGTGGGGTCGGTCCATTTTTGTAAAATCCAGACCCTGTGCTGTTGCTGCCCCAAATGATGCGAACCAAGATCCAGTGTTGTAGCCTCTCCTGTCATCTGTAGGGA
>NW_005054430.1:1413518-1415148 GCF_000277835.1 Geospiza fortis | reverse complement strand
TCACTGGCACGGCAAAGGGCTCCACTGGCAGCTCAGCTCCTGGATAATCAGAGTTAATTGGCCATAACGCCAATTTATTTTGGATTACTGATGGGGGAATTATTATTTCTGTAAATGATGGATTGCCTCCATGTCCCTAATCCCCCTTGGAAATGCCCTGGATAAGGAATGAGTAGGGATTTCAGTATGTGCTTCACCACTCGTACACCGAGAATTCTTTTTGGAAGCAGAGCCCATATTTTTGATGTTTCTGGAAAATCTTTAGGCTTTAGGAAAATCTGAGTTTATGTCAGTGTAATAACCCTGGCTGCAATGGAGCCATGTATTTCCAACTCAGTTCTCCTTAAATTAGGAAATCAAGATCCTCAAATGTGGAGGGTTATCCTCACACAACCCTTTCCATTAACAGCATTTCAGAGCAGAAAAATGAAGTTACACCTGGATAAAAATTTGAAGTCGTGCATGTGTTGGAAATGATACAACTTTCCTAATTTTTAGTTGGTAATTTTAATGATTTATGAGCAGCACCCACTTTTAAAGCTCTAATAAAGCTTCTCCACAGACATTTATTATTACTCTGATCATGAAATCATCAAATAAGTTTGTTAAAGCAAACCTGACAAACTTCAATGAACAAACCCAAAGAATTTGAAGGCTGGGCATGTGGGATCTTAAATGTATGGCACTTCAAGGATATTGGAGTAACCAGAAAATAGAGGAAATTAAGGCCTGAAAGCTTGGAGACTTCATGTCTGAGAAAAAGATAACAAAATTACTAAATCATTTGGACCAGATCAGTCTAAAAAGTGAGGAAATGAATAGGGAACATTTATTATAATAGTAACTAATGAAGAGGATTATGCAATTTAGAACCAATGAACATTAATTTGTTTGTTAAAATGCATAACAATGTGAAAAATGCATATTTTATGATTGGCTTTTCGCAAATATTAAAATGAATATTATATGAGTTGTGTTAGAAAGTGATGCTGTATTAATTCTCTTAAGTAGTGTGTTAAATAGAGTTTGAGGTTATAAAAAATGTTAAAATAGAAACTATGCTGTGTAGGATACCTTTTAAAAGAAAGGACTCGCAGTGAGATAGCAGCCACAGGACACCTGAATCTTTCAGAGAAAGAGAATTTATTGCTCCATTATCAGAAGAAATGAACTTTTTCCTGCCTCAAAGGCGCTGTCAGGATTCACAGGAAGAAGTTGACACTGCCCAGACAGAATCCTGTGTTTGAATGGAATTTATGCATCATGGATGAGGTGTATGAATATGCAACAGGCTGTTGTTTTTAAGGGTTAATCCTCTGTTAACGTGGGTCCTTTTTCGGGCTTATTTTGCCCAGAAAAGGTACCAGGACTGTCTGTAACCCTTTGTTTCTATTGTCTCATATTGCCCTAATCCAAACTGTCCAAATTATTATTACTCTACTTGTATTACTATTTTTATAACCATTTAATAACTATTAAACTTTTAAAATTTTAAAGAACAAGTGACTGGCGTTTTTCACGGTAACTAAACAATTTAGCGATAAAGACAAGTAAAAAACCCCACAGTGAAACTGTGAGGGCTCCTTCGCCCCCCCCAACATGGCGGCCCCCTCACGCCCTTCCCGCCAAA
>NW_005054430.1:1404727-1413486 GCF_000277835.1 Geospiza fortis | reverse complement strand
AGGTGTGGGGAGGGGGAGCGGTGAGGTTTGGGGAGGGCGGTTGGGAAGGGAGAAGGGAGGTTCGGGGAGGGGGATCAGAGAGGTTTGGGGAGGAGAAGAGGGCAGGATGAGGAGGAGCTTTGGGGAGGGGGACAGTGAGGTTTGGGGAGGGGGATCGGGGAGGTTTGAGGAGGAGGACAGTGAGGTCTGCAGAGATGAAATGTGAGGAGGGGGATCAGGGAGGTTTGGGGAGAAGGACATTGAGGTCTGCAGAGATGAAATATGAGGAGGGGGATCAGAGAGGTTTGGGGAGGAGAAGAGGGCAGGATGAGGAGGAGCTTTGGGGAGGGGGATCGGGGAGGTTTGGGGAGAAGGACAGTGAGGTCTGCAGAGATGAAATGTGAGGAGGGGGATCAGGGAGGTTCTAGGAGGAGGACATTGAGGTCTGCAGAGATGAAATGTGAGGAGGGGGATCAGGGAGGTTTGCGGAGTGGGAGGAGCAGAGGTTTGGGGCGGGGAAAGAAGGGAAGTGTGAGAAGCGGGAGAGTTTAAATTTGGAGAGGGGATCAGAGAAGTTTGAGGAGGATCATCGAAGAGGTTTGTGCTAAGGGAGAGGAGAGCTTTGGGGTGGGGGAAAGGTGAAGTTTGAGGAGGGGACAGGAGAAGTTTGGGGAAGGGGTTGAGGTTTGGAGGTGATGTGAGGGCTGCCTGCCGGGGACAGGGTTGTCTCCTTCACATAAGGTGTTACTGGACATAGAGGAGGAAATAAAATCTGTGGGTTTCATATGATAGAAAATACTCTGTTGCCTACTGAAATAAGTGAGAATTTTTGCTAAAAGCACTGCTCTTGCCTGCAGGAGGCAGGAGTTTTTTCTCCTCCTTTTGAAGGACGTTATTATTCAAAAATGAGGCAGGAGATGGACACTGTTCCTCAGTAACCTGGCTGAGAACCTTCCTGTTGATTAAAATTTCACAGATTTTGCCTTTTCCCTGTGTTCTCACAGACAATGACACCGAATAAGAGTCCAGACACTTCCCTCATCGACCTGGCTGTGAAGATGAGGAAACAGGCTGAGACCAGGAAGGTGGTGCTGGCCTGGGGACTCCTCAATATATCTGTGGCAGGCATGATCTACACTGAAATGTGAGTTAACTGTTCCGTCTGATCCAAACCAGCAAAGATTCCACCACGTGGAGCCCTAAATATCCCCCAGGATGGAATTTCTGCTAAATTCTCCCTTGTTTTGCTTTTCAGGACTGGGAAACTCCTAAGCACCTACTACAACATCACCTGCTTTCCACTCTGGTACATTGGTGAGTCGTTGCAGCATTTAAATCAAATTTCAGGATTGTTTTTTACTCATTTTTATTGTTGGGAGATTGTTTTTAAGGCAGGGTTGGTTTTTTTTCTGTTTGAGTTTTAAACTAAAACTTTGTTTTCCTTTCTGTGATCTCCCTTGAAACTGCTGGAGTTCCATTCTTTTTAGGGGCAGATAAGGAGTGTTAACAGCTTTTTCTGTATGGGAAATGGGCAGGAAGGACTTAATTAATGTGTGAAATCTGTTTTAATGTGTGGATTAAGGCTTTAGAAAGCCTTGATTTATTTTCCTGCTGTGTTGTGCTCTGGGTGTGGGTGATATTTTACAACAATTCAAGTCGGTTTCAGAGGAGGTTTGGGGAGAAGGACACCCCAAGCTCTGTCAAGCAGGATGGAAAGAAGCAAGAATCATGAGATTTCTTTTTTGGAAAATAACAATTCCGTTTTAAAAAATTAAATTTTTACATGTATACATTAATTTCAACGGTGAGGAAAATTATCTCCAACGGTTCTTGCCTAAGAAAGTGAAGAAATCTTGGATGCTTCCCCAAACTGGCAGCACTAATAATGACCTGTTTTAAATAGACATAGCCTGGTTTTGCCAGTAATGTCATTTTTGCTCAAACCATGACAGAAACTCGTGTGTTTCTTGCAGAATTCGCCCTGGCAGCCCTGTTCAGCCTCAATGCCCTGTTTGACTTCTGGAGGTACTTCACCTACACAGCAGCACCAGCCAGCTTGGTGACGAGTCCCAGCCAGCAGATCACGGGCTGGCTGCACAAGGCAGGTGGGGAATGAACCCTCTTTTTGTTCTTTTCCACGGTTTTATTGTTGTTTCTGCAGTTCTGTGTTCTTTGTTCTGAATTGTCTCCTCTGACAAGAGCTGTAAACTGAGCTGGGTGTTTGGGGTTGTCCTGTGCAGGGCCAGGAGCTGGGCTCCGTGCTGTGGTTTAGTTTGTGCCATTTGAGGTGGAACTAATTGTGTTTTAGGTAATTGAGACGTTAATTAGTGTGGTACAGATGGGAGCTGATGGGATATTAGAGAATCCCCCAGCAGGATTTATTCTGAGCTGGGCTCCCAGGTCTGTGTTTCATCTGAGTTGTGTAGGGACCAGCTTTGAGCGTGTCTACAATGGCAGTAATTATTTTTCCAACGAAGAAGGGCACTTTGGTGACGTGCAGGTGCTTCCCTTGCAGCCGGACAGACGAGCCCTCCCCGGGAGGCCGCGGCCAAGCGGGTGCTGTCCCTGACGCCGTCCCCGCCCACGCAGGGCCAGTGCGTGCTCAGCTACAGCCCCTCGCGCTCGCCCAGCGCCAGCCCCAAGTTCTCCGCGGGCTGCCTGAGCGGCTACAGCCCCCAGCTGCAGGCTCTGCCCGGGGCCAGCCCCTCCCACAGCCCCTCGGGCACCTACTCACCCAGCAGCAGCTACACCAAGGTAACCACCAGCACGCTCCCAGTGGCACAGCTTCAGCCTTGGAAGTGGAAATATATTAATTCTTTTTTTGTTTTCTCCCAAGGTTTCCAGCTTCGGCCACTCTCCCAATGGATCTCCCTATTCCATGAGTGTGGGGCCTGTGGACAGCGCTGGGATCAGGTCTCACTACCGATTCTCCCCCATCCTGTACAACAATTCCACCTACAAAGACGACTGCATCACAGATGTCAAATCCCTGGACACCTTCCTGAGGAACGAGGAGGAGAAACAGCACCGAGTTCAACTGGGTAAACTGGGGGGGGTTTGCTGGGAAAGGCTTGGCAGGGAAGAGGAGTTGGTTTTACCCAGCGTTGGCTTTTGTGATGGGAGAAGTAGCAGTAAAAAGGCACCACTGGATTCTGGATCACCTGGGAGTTGGGGTGTGAGGTAGAACCCCATTGTTTCCCCTTCAGGCAGTTTTCCTCCAGTTATTCCTTGGAGCAGGAGCTAAGCATGGCAGTGCTGCTGGATTATCTGTGTAGCACTTGGTGGCTGTAATGGACTGAGATAAGATCACCTTGATAAGAGGGGGATTTTGTCCAAGTGGTTTCAGATAAGGGGCTGAATCCAGTACATTTTTCTCCTGGGTCAATCGAGATAAGGGGGGACAATCAAGATAAGGGTTTCTGCAGAGTGACTGCAGTGCATTCACTCACACTGACCTGTTGTCCCCGTGCTGTTTCTCCAGAATCACTTGGCAATAATTGAACTTCTTAATGAATTAATCTTTCCAGGGAGCTCGGATTCCAGCTCTCCCTCCAGCAGCCCAACGTTTTGGAACTACAGCCGCTCCATGGCTGACCACGCACAGATCCTGAGGAAGTTCCAGTATCAGCTGGCCTGCAGGTCCCAGGCTCCTTCTGCACACAAGGATGAAGCTGATCTCACCTCCAAACAGGCTGCAGAAGAGGTAAATTCCACCAAAAAATGGTCAAGAGGGAGAAATGGGATTTTAAAATGTACCTTTGTGCAGAGGTTTGGATTTGAGCTGGGTCAGTCCTCCAGCATTCAGCCAACTCCTTCCTTTTGCCAGCAGCAGGAAATGTCACAGACCCTAAAATCTTTGTGAGGTTCTCATGTGGATTTAATAAACCTTCCCATAGGTTTGGGCTCGGGTGACAATGAACCGGCAGCTCCTGGACCACATGGATTCCTGGACAGCAAAATTCAGGAATGTGAGTGCCTCTCTGAGGAGTTCCAAGTGGGAAAATTCCTCCATGTCCTGTGTGCCTGCGATGGGAAGGGGTGCAGTGCCTGGCTGAGGGTTGGGCTGCTCTGTCACACACAAATCCCACACATTTCTCATCTCCCTGCTGCCCTCAGCCAAACGGGAGAGGGACTGCAGCCAGCAGTCTGTGCTTGCAGGGCTGTGGTTCATAATCCCCTTTCCTCAGTGGCCAGAAAAGCTTCACCTGATACAGATGGGTTTTCCCAACTCCTTTACATTGAATTTTCTGCCTTAAGGGGTTACTTAACTTCTGCCTGGCTTGACAAATTAAATTAAATTATTTCTCTCTTTGATTGGCTTCAGTGTTTCTGTTGAACTGCCTTGTGCTTGTGGTGGGGATGATTGCAGGGTGTAAACGGAGGGGTTTATTAAACATTCCTGTTGCTTCTGAGCTTGAATTTCCCCCTTTTTCCCTCCCAGTGGATCAATGACACCATTCTGGTGCCACTGGTGGAAGAGATGGAATCGGTGAGCACTCAGCTGAGGAGGATGGGCTGTCCAGAACTGCAGATTGGAGGTAGGATCAGCAGCCTGGGAATTCCTTGGAATGGCTGGTACATAAATTAGGTCTGGGAAATACTTTTGTCCCATTTCTGCTCTCTTTTGGGGTTGTCTTAGTTCCATCTCCTGCATTTCTTTAAGCTGGGAAGGTTTTCTGTGATACTTCTATAAATATCAATGCTTGGACACTTGGGTACAATTCTTAAATTCCTCTTTTTTTCTCCCATAAATTTAATTTTACAGCTCACGTTATCATTAATAATAATTGATTATTAATCATGCAGAAAGCATTTCAAAGACAGATGTGCTGTAAATTCTCAGTGTCTCCCAAAGTCTCACTGTCTCCACTGCTGTGTGCTTTCCCAAGTTCTTCCTTCAATTCACCCACTTCCTGAAAGAACTGGGGGTTTAAAATTCTGATGAACTGGGGTCTGGTTTTCATGTCAGGTTAGGATTCTGTTGAATCCTGCTGCTTCTCTGGTTGTTTCAAATTAACTGAGAAGTGGCTTTGATGGCTTTGAATTGATTCTTTTTGGCTTGTCCTTAGAGTGTTTCCTCCAAAGCTACTGTTGCAAAGTGCTTAACAAACCTGTAGGTGCTGCTTTTGTTTTCACTGTGTTTCCGCTGTTGTTTCCGCTGTTGTTTCCGCTGTTGTTTCCGCTTTGTTTCTCTCCTGCTGCTCTTAAGTTCCTGTTGCTTCCTTGTAGCTGATGTGAAGGGGATTTGTGCTACTTTGTAGTGCCTGGGCGGTGTTTGGGGTGTGAATGTTCCCAGGCTGGGCAGGGAGCTGGCAGTGCCCCCCTGAGGCTGAGTCTGTCTGTCTGTCTGTTCCAGAAGCCAGCATCAGCAGCCTGAAGCAGGCAGCCCTGGTGAAAGCTCCGCTCATCCCCACCCTCAACGCGCTGGTGCAGTACCTGGACCTCACCCCAAACCAGGAGTATCTGGTGGAAAGGATCAGAGGTTTGTGGTGTTTAAGTTCTGATTGCAAAACATTTCCATCCTGCAGGGAATTTGCTGGTTCTGTATTCCAGAGAGCTGTGCCTGCATCCCTGCAGTGTCCAGGGCCGGGCTGGACAGGGCTGGAGCACCCTGGGACAGTGGGAGGTGTCCCTGCCATGGCAGGGGGGGCAATGGGTGATCCTTCAGTTTCCCTCCAATCCAAACCAGTCCGTGATTTCCTCCTGCCTGCTCAGGGTGAAATTGAATCACTTCAATATCCACAAACAAAAATCCTCCTGTAACTTCACCTCTTGGATCAATATCTTCTCTACCTATTTGAATTGTTCCCATTTTCTACACCAGAACCTCCTTTGTTTAGAGAGGCACTTCCAGCCCCCAGGAAGTGCAAACTGCAGTCATTGCAGTGGAGTGCAAACTGCAGTCATTGCAGTGGAGTGCAAACTGCAGTCATTGCAGTGGAGTGCAAACTGCAGTCATTGCAGTGGAGTGCAAACTGCAGTCATTGCAGTGGAGTGCAAACTGCTGTCATTGCAGAGCTCTCCCAGGGAGGGTGCATGAGCTCCTTCCGCTGGAACGGAGGAGGGGATTTCAAGGGCCGCAAATGGGACACGGACCTTCCCACCGACTCCTCGGTGAGTTCCAGCACGCCTGCATCCCAGGGATGTTTGCATTTCGGGGTAGGGTTTGGAGGGAGCAGCCAGGAAGCCTTTGAGGAGCATGGGGAAATCTGAAAATGGAGCTTTGCAGCTTTGCTGCTGGATATTTAAAGAGATTGGAAAATCAACCTTGAAATAGGATTTGGTTTTCTGGTGGTTAAATATTCGGAATTGTCCAGCTATGGAGCAGCTCTGAGTGTCCTGATAAACAGGAAAAGGGCAAATGAAGAAGTTTTGACATTAATTTAAGGTTATTAGAAAAAAAAATTTAGACAATTTCTTATTTTTATTAAGTGTGGGTAATAAAATGCTGTGAGGTCCAAGGTGCATCTCCCAGATTTTTTCAGATTTGTGGTATTGTTTTTTAGCAAATCCTCCGTGCTCCCTGCCAGACAGCTCCTGTTGGGTATAAGGAACACAGAAAGCACCAGATCAATTTGCTGATGTTACCCACATAAAATATTGAGAACTCTCCAGAAAGGGTTGAGCCAACCCTCAGGCTGCCCCAGGTCTTTGTTTCACAATGTTGGCATGATAAGACTTGTGGGCAGCCCAGGCTTTGCAGGGATTGCCATGAGGGAAAGGGAGAAGGTTCCTTGCTGGGTGTGGGGTGGGCAGAGCTGTTTTTTGAGCTCCTCTGCTGTTCTCAGCCAATCTGAAATCGGTGATTTAGGCATGAAGCTGCTCCTAAGCCTGGGGTTAAGCCAGCATTGTAACTGCAGTATCAAAGACTGGGATTAACTGCTGGGATCAGGAAGCTGCTGGGTTTTGGAGCATTGCAGTGAGATTTGGTTGTGTTTGCCCAGATCCTGATGCACGTGTTCTGCACTTACCTGGACTCCAGGCTCCCACCTCACCCCAAGTACCCCGATGGCAAAACCTTCACTTCCCAGCACTTCATCCAGACTCCAGATAAACCAGGTATGGGCTGGCCTGCAGCTGCTCTTTTCCTCTGGGATCACAGCAGCACCTCTGAAATCTGTTTTTTAAATCAATTTTGAATTCAGACACTTCAAACGAAAACGTGTTCTGCATCTACCAGAGCAGCATCAACCCTCCCCACTACGAGCTGATCTACGAGTGCCACGTCTACAGCCTGCCCAAGGTACAGGGCTTTGTTCTCCTCCTGCTCTCAGGAATAATTTCCAGGGCTGATTTGGGCTCTTTTTAAATCCTAGACACGTTTCTGTCCATTGACACAGAGGCTGGTCCAGCTTGGTCTTTGCCCAGCACGTGGTGCTTACTCTGCTGCTGAATTCTACCTGTGGTGTCTGTTTAGGAGACAGGATCTCTTATTTATTTTCTGCCAATTTATTGTAAAACCCCAAATCACAGTCCCTGGTGTCACTGATGTCACCCCTTGAGGCCCCTGCACATTCCAAGGGGCAGTTCCAAACTAGGAAAATCCGGAGATTTTGAATTGCTTTGATTTCTAAATCCTTATGTCTCTCTGTGGCTCCAGGGCAGGAATAACATGTTCCACACCTTGCTGATGTTCCTGTACATCATAAAGACGAAGGAATCTGGGATGCTGGGGTAGGTATCCCATGGGACCAAGGATGGGAACGGTGGGCTGATAATTATCGGTGCTAAAATCGAATTAACAGCAGCTTTTCAATGGAAACGGCTAATTGTGATCCCTTTGGTTTTGCAGGCGTGTGAATCTGGGATTATCAGGAGTCAACGTCCTGTGGATCTTTGGGGAATAGTGGGACACAGCTCTGGAGGACAGCGCTGCTGCTCTGAGGGATCAGCTGGGACTGAAACGTGGATTTGCTGCAGACCAGGACAATTAAAGCTCAGCTCTGTGCACAGAGGGAGCAAGTGCCTGTGATTCCCCCGTGGATTTTGTCAGGGCACTACACAGAATGTTTCACTGTGGGAATGAACTCTGGGCAGGAGTTCTCCTTCCTGCTCCTCACCCCAACCAGTGCTGTTTAAACTGAGCTTTGCTGATCTCAGACTAAACTAAACTAAACCAAACCTTTGAAGGTGCAGCTGGAACAGCCCCCTAGGGCTGTGCACAGCTCTGAGCACTTGCAGGGATTAAACAACTTGGACAACTTCAGGATCCAAGAAATTCCCAGTCTGGAAGCTCAGACTCAGTTTTGCTTCATTTTATTCTGCATGATAAAAACCCATTATTTTTATCCCTGATTATTGGTGTAATTGTGATTTCTGACCCCTCAAGATGTTCCTGCAGCTGAAGAGGAAAGACAAAACCATGTTTGTCTTGCTGAGTTCAGCAAATAAGAATTTTACTTCTATTTTTAATTTTTATTTTCATTGTTTTGTACGAAACCAGCGTGGCCTCCCCTCTTAGGGAGCCTTGAGAGCTCTGAACTCCCCAGGTACCTTCACTGCCACCAACTCTCACCTGCCTTTGCTTTTGAATTTCATTTTCCTTCAGCTTTTTTCACTAATCACCACCTAATTTGGGAGCTTTATGCACCTTGGTGGGACACCAGGCCCTACACACGCACAGGTTTTTGGGAATGTACCTTTTTTGGTAAAAACACTTGAATTTGTGTCAAATAAAGAATCAGTCAATATTTGTCATATTTCTCAAAGGGGCAGGGGGAGGATTTGTTGTAAATTCTGGTAAATGAGTATTTTAGAGGTGTATATAGGACCATAAACAC
>NW_005054430.1:1403159-1404707 GCF_000277835.1 Geospiza fortis | reverse complement strand
GAAAGAGGAATTTTTGGAACTTTGCTGTTTTTTGGTGTGAACTGACTGGTTTTGGGGACTCTGTCTCTCTTCCCTGGGGGACCTGGATTTTTCCAAGAACTGGTAACAAAATGGCTCATTTGGTTCTTGTATTAAATGAGTTTGTTTTATCCAACACTTTCTGGGGTTTTTCTTGTGTTCAGCATGACCACATCTGTCCATGTACCACAGGAATGCTCAAGAACCAGGTTTAGCTGGGTTTTACCCCAAAACTCTCCCCTTCAATGAGCTCTGTTAGTGTCACATTCTAAAAACTTGAAGTGCAGAAATCCCCTATTTCACCAAAAAGTGGGGATCCTCAGGAAGAGCCCATCCCACAGGGCACCCTTGGGTGACCTGGGCTCTGCAGCCCCAGGACCCTGCACGTTTTTGGGGTACCCAAAACCCCACATCCCTCTGTGCTCCCAGGATCCTGCACAGCCTCTTCCCACACAGCCCCCACATGGATCCCTGTGCACCCCAAAGGATCACAGACCCCAGTCCCTGTGCACCCCAAAGGATCACAGACCCCAGTCCCTGTGCACCCCAAAGGGTCACACAGCCCAGTCCCTGTGTACCCCAAAGGATCACAGACCCCAGTCCCTGTGCACCCCAAAGGGTCACAGAGCCCAGTCCCTCTGTACCCCAAAGGGTCACAGAGCCCAGTCCCTGTGCACCCCAAAGGGTCACACAGCCCAGTCCCTGTGTACCCCAAAGGATCACAGACCCCAGTCCCTGTGCGCCCCAAAGGGTCACACAGCCCAGTCCCTGTGCACCCCAAAGGATCACAGACCCCAGTCCCTGTGCACCCCAAAGGGTCACACAGCCCAGTCCCTGTGCACCCCAAAGGGTCACAGACCCCAGTCCCTGTGCACCCCAAAGGATCACACAGCCCAGTCCCTGTGCACCCCAAAGGATCACAGAGCCCAGTCCCTCTGTACCCCAAAGGATCACACAGCCCAGTCCCTGTGCACCCCAAGGGATCACACACTCCAACAAATCACACCCCTCAGCCCCTGTGCACCCCAATACACTGTGCACTTCAATGCACTACACACCCCAGTCTTTGTGCACCCCAATACCCAGTGCACTCTGCTGCCTGTACACCCCAATACATCACAAACCCCACTGTGCACCCCACAACCCAGTCAGGCCCTGTGCCCCTATTACCCATCCACCCTGCTCCCTGTGCCCCCCAGCACATCACACACCCCAATACATCACAGCCCTCAATCCCTGTGCACCCCAATAGATCACATCCCTCAGTCCATGTGCACCCCAATACGTCACACCCCTCAGCCCATGTGCACCCCAATACATCACAAACCCCACTCTCTGCTCACCCCAATATATCTCACACCCCAGGCAGGCCCAGTGCCCCTATTACCCATCCACCCTGCTCCCTGTGCCCCCCAGCACGTCACATCCCAATGGACTCTGCACCCCCAGTACAGACCCCAGACTGCTGTGTACCCCAGTCCTGGTGCCCCCTGACACCCCGTGCACCCCAAATTCATTGTGCACCCCATT
>NW_005054430.1:1402327-1403132 GCF_000277835.1 Geospiza fortis | reverse complement strand
TCACGTTCTGCACCACAGCCCCTGCTCCCCATGAACCTCCTCCTTGTGCACCCCAACACTGCACAGCCCCTGCTCCCCATGTACCCCAACACTGCACAGCCCCTGCTCCCCGTGTGCCCCAATATATGGCAGACCCCTGTTCCTACAGGCCCTAACTCTGCACCCCACATCCCCGTGCACCCCGATTCACGGCACAGTCCAGATCTTGTTCATTCTCATCCCTGGGCACGCTCCCTACACCATGCACCCCAATTCCCGGGCACCCCGATATACCACACACCCCATATCCCTGTGCCCCCTGCACCCCAATATCTGCACCCTCTCACCTGTGTATCCCCATATACCGCGCACACCTCTTTCTCTGCACCCCAAACACCGCGAACCCCGCTCTCACTGCACCCCGTTCTTCCACGGACTCTGCTCTCTCTGCACCCCAAAACTCCGCGCACTCGGCTCTCTCTGCACCCCAAAACTCCGCGCACCCCGCTCTCTCCGCGCCCCGTTATTCCACGCACCCCGCTCTCTCTTCACCCCAAAACACCGCGCACCCCGCTCTCTCTGCACCCCAAACACCGCCACCCGGCTCTCCCTGCACCCCGTTACACCGCACACCCAGTTATTCCACGCACCGCGGTCCCCGCGCATCTCGATCCCTGCGCACCCCTTTCCACCCCGCACCGTGATCCCCGCACACCCCAATCTCCGCACGCTCTCCCCAGCGCACCCCAAACCACCCGCACACCCCGCACACCCCGCTCCCCATTCCCGCCCCGTTACCGGGCGCATCCCCCGCGCCGGGGGCGGT
>NW_005054430.1:1400661-1401759 GCF_000277835.1 Geospiza fortis | reverse complement strand
ACCTGCCCTGTCCCCGTGTCCCCCCAGGTAGGCTGGCGTTGGGAAGGGCTGGGGATGGGGCCCTGGGGGGTCCCACAGCCGCTGTGACACCCCCGTGTGTCACCCACAGCCACGTCCACCCCGTCCTGCTGCCAGCAGCACTCGGAGGAGGTGTGTGAGAGCTGCCTGGTGAAAACCACCCTGACGGCCGAGAACGCTGTGGAGGCCAACAAGCTCTCCAACAACTACAAGGTGGGTGGGGGCACCCGTGGGTGCTCCTGGAGGTCTGTGATGGGGTTTAATTTTCTTCCTCTTTGCTCATCCCCAAAAAAACCCTCCTCTCTCTGCAGTTTGGCTTCAAGAAATGGAAGAGCCACGTGACGGCGCGGCCCTGGGAGGACCGGTCCGAGATTGTCAAGGAGCTCTACTCTGACCTCAACATCGTCCGAGGCTCTGGAGGTGGGTGGCCCTGGGGACAACCAGTGTGGATTTGGGCAGCTGCAGGTGACAGTGGTCCCACCTGGTGCCTTCCCTCCCGCAGGGTCCACGCTGACGTGTGGGAATGTCCTTTACCTGCTGCTCTTTGGCTGGTGGCTCTCGCTCCTCTACGTCCTCGTGGCTGCTGTGATGTTCATCACCATCATGGGGGCTCCTTATGGTGAGTTCCAAATTTGGGACCCCCACGTGAGGGCTGGATGAGCTCAGAACGGCACCAGTGGGGTTTGGGGTCTCCTGGGTCCCTTCTCCACAGAATGTCCCTGTAGGTGGAAGGGACACTGATGGCTGTGTCCCCACAGGGAGGCTCTGCTGGGACCTGGCCGGGTATTTCCTCTGGCCCTTTGGCAAAGTGATCCAGAAAGTGGAGGTAAGGGTGCTTTGGGAACCCCTGGGGGGTCTTGGGGTGCCCTATGCACACCCTGACATCCCCCTCTCCCCAGGTGCCCAAATCCCATCAGGCATGTGAGGCCGGCGTGGGGGAGAGCTCAGCCCTGCTCGGGGGTCCCACAGCGCTCCGGTGGCGCCCGCGGTGCTGGCTGGGCACTGGATACTGGGTGAGCCCCATGCTGACCCCAGGGCCATCACCCCTGGAGCCCCCAGTGCGGTGGGCAAGGTGCCCAC
>NW_005054430.1:1384317-1399312 GCF_000277835.1 Geospiza fortis | reverse complement strand
CGTGTGGGAAGTTCCTTTCCCTGCTGCTCTTTGGCTGGTGGCTCTCGCTCCTCTACGTCCTCGTGGCTGCTGTGATGTTCATCACCATCATGGGGGCTCCTTATGGTGAGTTCCAAATTTGGGACCCCCACGTGAGGGCTGGATGAGCTCAGAACGGCACCAGTGGGGTTTGGGGTCTCCTGGGTCCCTTCTCCACAGAATGTCCCTGTAGGTGGAAGGGACACTGATGGCTGTGTCCCCACAGGGAGGCTCTGCTGGGACCTGGCCGGGTATTTCCTCTGGCCCTTTGGCAAAGTGATCCAGAAAGTGGAGGTAAGGGTGCTTTGGGAACCCCTGGGGGGTCTTGGGGTGCCCTATGCACACCCTGACATCCCCCTCTCCCCAGGTGCCCAAATCCCATCAGGCATGTGAGGCCGGCGTGGGGGAGAGCTCAGCCCTGCTCGGGGGTCCCACAGCGCTCCGGTGGCGCCCGCGGTGCTGGCTGGGCACTGGATACTGGGTGAGCCCCATGCTGACCCCAGGGCCATCACCCCTGGAGCCCCCAGTGCGGTGGGCAAGGTGCCCACCGGCCCCTTCCCTCCCCTGGCTCGGTGGTTTGGGGGGCAGTCCCTGAAGGTGCCCCCCTGTTCACAGCACCACGCCAGCACTGCGGTGTGGCTGTGCCTGGGATACCCAGTGCTGGCTCTGGCCCACGGGCTCGTGTGTGTCACCGCCTGGCTCCTCATCGTCCTCATCCCCGTGGCCAAGCTGAGCGCCCGCGCCACCTCCCGCGTGCTGCTGCTGCCCCCGGAGCGCGTGCTCATCCGGCCCCTGAGGATGGTGAGTGGCTCTGGGCAGGGCCAGGGTCCCACACCTGCTCTGGGGGGATTTGGGGCTGGGGGTGACCCTCCTGTCCCTCCCCAGACAGAGGTGCCTCTGGAGGGAGAGGTGATTCTCTGCTGCTACCGCGCTGCCAACCCCTACTACTACAAATACGCCGTGGATGGCATCAACGTCTTTGCCGTCAGTATCCTTCTGGCAGCTGCAGTGGGACGGGTGGGGGTGACCCCAAATCCACCCCCTCTGCTGTGTCCTTGACTGGCTGTCCCAGACCTGCTGCCCCTGGTGCTGGTGACGCTGGTGCTGGGCTACGTGGACAGCCCCAACCACCTGACGGGCTCTGCTGTCAAGTTCACGCTGGCCCTGCTCTCCATCATGCCCCTCTCCTACTACATCGGCATGGCCATCGCCAGGTGAGAGGCGACGGGGGACACTTGGTGGCCAAGTGGGGACACTCCAGCCCAGCTGTGCAGCCCTTTTGCTCCCTTTTGCAGCATCTCGGCCCAGAGCAATTTCGCGGTGGGGGCGGTGGTGAACGCCACGTTCGGCTCCATCACCGAGCTCACCTTCTACATCACCGCCCTCATCAAGGGCTCGCGCGAGGGCAACCGCTGCTACGCCGAGGTGGTCAAGTCAGCGCTGACGGGGACACTGGTGGGCTGTGTCCTCTTTGTGCCGGTGAGACGGGTGGCACTGGGAGCTGGGAGGGTGCTGTGAGCAAAGCACTGATGGGGATTTTCTCTGGGGGGTTTTCCCGTCCCCAAGGGTCTGTGCATGGTGATCGGGGGCATCCGGCACCAGGAGCAGCGGTTCAACAGCCGCTCTGCGGGCGTCAGCTCGGCCCTGCTCTTCCTCTCCGTGGGAGGTGAGTTGGGGACAGGGCTGTCCCCAGGGCTGGGGGTCCCACCAGGGTGGGTGCCTGCTCCATGTGCTGTCCCTGCAGGCGTCTTTGCCCCAACGCTCTTCTCCAAGGTGTACGGGAAGCTGGTCTGTGGCGAGTGCCACAACGTCACCCAGAACCCGCTGGGCCACTACCTCTGCCACAACTGTCACTTTGACCTGGTGAGTGGGGACCTGGACCCCAGCAGGGGGGATTTGGGGTCAGGGATGCTCTGAGCCCCCCGGCTCTTGTGCTGGGTGGTGGCTGTCCCTTGTCCCCTGTATCCCTGTTGACAGGTGCTCTCTCTGCAGATGGACAACAACGGCACCCTCTACTACAGCCACGTCCAGTGAGTGTCCATGCAGTGGGGACAGGGCTGTCCCCACACTGGGGTGGCACCCCCTGGGTTTGGCCATGTTCCCGCATCCCTCCCAGGGCCCCTCTCCACCCCAATGATCCAGTGCCCCATTTCCTCATCCCCAGGGGAAGTCCCCTGGGTGTCCATGCTGGACCCTGGTGGCATTGACAGTGTCACCTGTGTCCCACAGACCCCTGGTGTACACGGTGTCCATCCTGCTCCCTGCTGCCTACCTCATCGGGCTCTTCTTCACCCTCAAAACCCACACGCACATCTACGACATCCACATCAGCGACTGTCACAGTGAGTGTCCCCAAACGTCCTGGCTGCAGGGCTGGCTCTTGTCACTGCTCTGCAGTGTCCCACACGCCTCTGCTCTCTCCCCAGTGCCTGGCCACCACCACAGTGCCGTGGTGCACTGGTCCCGCTGGCGGGCCCTGGTCATCCTCCTGCTCTCCACCCTCTGCATGTCGGCCTGTGCTGACCTGGCCACGGAGCACATCAGCCCCATCCTCACCAACTCCACCATCTCACAGGTGAGCTGCCTCTGGCTGTCCCCGAGGACCAACATGTGCCCTCCAGGGATGGGGACCTGCCCTGGCTGCAGCTGGAGCTCCAGAAGGAGTGGGGGAAAGGTGCTGAGATGCTCTGCACAGTTGGCCAGGGCCTGGATGTGGTCAGGCCCAGGCTGATGTCACCTCTCCCCTGCAGTACTTCATCGGTGTCACTGTGCTGGCAATGGTGCCCGAGCTGCCAGAGATTGTCAATGGCATCCAGTTTGCCCTGCAGAACAATCTGAGCTTGAGGTGAGATGGCTCCAAGGATGAGTTTTGGGGTGGTTCCTGTGCCCTGTCCCAATCCCATTGCCTTGGTGCCATGATGAGCTGCCCAGCCACTGGTGGGTCAGAGTCCGTGTCAGCTTGTCCTCAAGGAGATGAGTCGCCCAAAAAGTGGTGTCAGAAGTGGGATGGGCTCTGTGGTTTGGCATTTTCTCACCCAGACACAGCTCCTAAGTTGTCCTTCCTCCCCAGCATCGAGATCGGGAACTGCATTGCGGTGCAGGTCTGCATGCTCCAGATCCCCATCCTGGTGCTCTTCACCATCTTCTACGTGAGTAACCCCAGGACAGCCCTTGGGGACCTCCTGCAGCAGGGCTGGGGACACAGTGTCCATGGGACATGGAAAGGACACAGCTGCCCTGGCCAGTGTCCCCTCTGCTCAGTGCAGGGCAAGTGGGGTCAGATGTCTCCTGGTGTTGTCCCCACCCTGGGGACGTGTGGCAGAGGGGGTTTAGGGGGTGACACACACGTCCCCAGACAGAGTCAGTGTGGGCTTGTCCTGGTTGGCCATAAACCCCAATCCTCCTCCTCGCAGCCGACCAACTTCACGCTCGTCTTCAGCGACCTCCACGTCTACGCCAGCATGTTCAGCGTGGTGCTCATGAACTACATCTTCATGGATGGCAAATGTGACTATTTCCAAGGTGAGCACCTCCCCCAGGGCTGCTGTGGGGCTTGGAGCATGCCTGTATTCCCTGGGATGTGGGATGGGGGGCTCCTGGCTCCAGCCCTGGCATCATCTGCTTTTTGGGGCTCTTGGCGTGTGGTGACCTGAGCAATCCTGGGGTCTTGGTTGACCATCTTGGAGCTGTTCCCCTGCAGCGGCTCCAAGGGGCATCACTCCCATTTCCCCCATTAAACGCTTTTAAACTCCCTTTAATGGACATTGTGTAGAGAGCCATGGAAGTCCTCTACAGGGGGCTAATCCAGACCACTCCAGGTCTAAACCCGTGTCCCTCCTTGCTCCAGGGAGTAACTCCCTCCACCCCTGTCTGTCTGCCCCAGGCACGGTGCTGGTGATGGTTTACTTCATCCTGCTGGCCGTGTATTTCTTCGCCCCGTCGCCCAGCGGCTGCTGAGGTTTGGATTCTCCTGTCTCCAACCCCCTCGTTGGGATCAGCACCCATCAGGACCTTTTCCATGTCTCAGGGACCTGGCCGGGCTGGCTCCGGTCTGCAGGCGCCGTTTCCCGAAGCTCCTGCTGCTGCTGGGCTCCCCCGTGGGCCTTCAGGGATGGAAGGGTGGTGGCAATGGGATGGCTCCCAAAGTGAGGAGCCTCAAAGGCAGAGCACGTCACACGGGCATCTCCAGCCCACACTCGAGTGGCTGGAAGGAAAACTGTCCTTAGAGGAGGGTCTGGAAGGGATTTCTGTGTGTCTCGAGGACAGAGCCCTCCCTGGGATGTGCTGCACTGGGAGGAGGTGCCTGACAAGCCCCTCACCCTCCCAGGCCTGGCAGGGGCCTGGGAATCGCACACGGGATGTTTGATGGCACCAGAAATGCATCCAAAGGTATTTTCAGCTGTTTTGTCATTAAAGCACTTTTGTACAAATCAGAAACAAACTTGTTTCTCCTTAAATGAGCCTCAGGCACCAGCCTGGGCCCCTGTGTGGCCACCATTCCCTGTCAGAGCTCTGTCACCTCACCCCAGGGACAGAGCCAGCAGGGTGGCTGTGGGCTCCAGCTTTCTCCATGACCCTCCCAGAGCTCCAGCTCATCCAGCCTGTCTTCTCTGACTGTCTTTGGTCCTCCTGACTTTGAGGGCTGTCCCAGAGTCCTGAGAAGGTTCAGGGATGCTCCTGGTGTTGTCCATAGGGTGTGACAGGCTGGGGACATCTCCCTCCATGCAGGGAAATGCTGGTGGATGACGTGAGAGGACAAAGTTGTGGCTTGGATATATTTATTATCTTTAAAACAAAAACAATCCCAAAGCAAAGCACTGACAGATCATTAACACAGGCAAGGAGGCTCTGGTGCCTCTTCCCTCTCCTGTTCCTTCAGCACAAAAAGCAGGGAGTGCTGTCACAGCAGTGTTGGACTCTGACAGGATGGACAGCCCTGAGTGAGGCAGGAGGCGGCCTGGGACTGCCCTCCTCTGCAGGGAAGGCAGCAGTCATTAGTGATTCATGAAGCTGCTTTATTAAGCCTTTTGTTTTCCTAGGGAGGCAGCAGCAGGGCCAGTCCTGCTGTCCTTAGCCTGGGACATTTGGGAGCACTGCCAGGTGAGTGGCAGGATATGGAAAAGGGATGGGAGAGCAGGAGCTGTAGGAGAACCTGCTCAGGAATTCTGTTCTGAGCTGGCTTTCCCTGTCCCTTGCATCCTGTCCCCATCCCGGGCAGCGCTGTGGGTGCTCCTACCCCTCTCCATCAGTTGCTGAAGGTGCTGAATCCTCCCCCTCTCCTTTAGGGAATGTTTTAATTAAAGCTTTTACCCACAGGCAGTAGCCCAGCAGCAATTAAAGCCCCCTCAGCAGGAGCTCTGAGCTCAGTGCTTAAACCAGGTCATTTTTTCAGGAACAGCAGCCTCCAAAGATCTGTGGAGGTTATGGAATGGGCAAGACCCCTGGAATCCATCAGTGGGTGATGCTTGTATGGCTTTTATCAGCAAAAGTGAACTCCTTGGAGCTTTGTGGTTTTCTTGGTGATGCTTTCCCAGCTGCTGGGGGTGGAGGGATCCACAGGGATCAAGTCCAGCTCCTGGCCCTGCCCAGGACACCCCAACAATCCCCCCCCCGCCCTGAGAGCATTGTCCAAATGTGCCATTCCCTGGGGAGCCTGGGCAGAGCAGGACATTCCCTCCCTTGCTGCTGTCCCCGATGTCCCCAGGGCAGAGGTGTCCCTGCTGGCTCCAGGGCACTGCTGTCCCATCACCCAGGACCCCCAGGTCCCTTCCCACAGCTGCTCCCCAGCCTGTCCTGGATGCACTTCGCTGAAGTCTGCAGATTCCATCTCCTGGTTTTCCAGGATCATCCAGGTGGGTTGTAGGGTGGCCAAGCAGGACTTCCCTCTCCTGAGGCTGTGCTGGCTGTCACCCACGGCTGTGCTGTCCACCTGAGGTTTTTCAGTGTTTCCCAGAACAATCTTTTCCAGGGTTTTACCAGGCACTGAAGTGGGACTGGCAGCCCTGTGGTTTCCACAGTCATCCCTTGAAAACTGGGACCAGCTTCCAGCCAGCTGAGACCTCTCCAGAGTCCCAAGACTGCTCCAAAATCATCGACAGAGGCTTTGTGACAACCTCAGAGAAAGCTCTAGAGACTTCCAGAGTAAGGACAACCTAAGAACATAAGGAATGTGCTTGCTCAGAGATCTTGGATGGCTCCAGGATCACCTTGGGGATGAGGGCAGATGCTCTTTAAAGCAGCTGAGAGAAAAACCAGCACAGGGATGGCCAGGCTGCTCCAGGACAAAGGTCCCACAAGGCAAAGATGGAAGTGTGGATATTCAGCCTCAGTTTGGCATGGAAGGAGGAGCTGGAGAAATGGTCCTGCAGGTCACTGCAAGGCAGGGCAGCAGAGCAGGGAACCCTTCCCCAGCCCACAGCTGCCAGCAGGGTCTGGATTCAGCAGCCAGGGAGGCAGAGGAGGGATTGAAATGCACAATTCCTGTGAAGGTGCAATGCAGGAGATGGAGACAGCAGAGCTCCAAGCAGCTCCCACCAGTTCCTGTGGTCCAAGCACCTGAGAAAGCCTCAGCTGTGAGGTCCAGACTTTTTCTGAGCCTTGAGGGGGGAAAAAAGCAGCAACTGAAGCTGGAGAAAGAGGAAAATCTATTGTCAAGACCAGGGGAAGCTTAATTTTGGGACAAGGGGTGAGTTCCCTATGTGGGGGGCAGTGACTCCAGCAGGCAGCACCTTTGGATTAACAACATGAAGACAATGCTATGGTTTATTTAAACATAAATGCAATTTCTTAAAAAGAAACTAAAACCTCAGAGTGTAACCTCTGCCTTTGATGAAGAGGAAAGCATTGGGAAAAGCTGATTTTAAAAACAAAAGGCACTTAAAAATGGGCTCCAACTGAAAAGGATTTTGCACAAACCTCATGCCTGGAGCTGTTCAGAGTTCAGTGGCCACTTAAACAAATGCAGTGTAGAGAGCACAAGAGGACCAGAGCCACCCCTTCCTGTGCACAGACAATCCCTGTCCCCAGAAGGAGGGACAGTTGCTCCCTCTCCCCTTTCTGGGATGCTGTATTTCCTGGGCTGAGTGATCCACAAAGCCACTCCCCAAACTGACTTTAAATCCCATCTCCCACCCTCAGAGGAACGTGAAACAAGAAGAAAAAGGCCAATTTTTGGGATGTGTGGGAGGAAGGAAAACCAAAAGCTGGGAGACGCTGAGAACCATGGCTTGGCTGAGCAGGTTCAAAGAGCTCTGAAATCCACAGGGTGAGTTTTTGCCGTAGCTCGTTGTGGGTGCAAAGCGAGCCGAAAAGGTTAAAAAAGCCTCAGGAAAACCTTTTCCCTCCTCACCCCCAGTAAACTACACAGTAGTCCCCTTAAGTGGCAACTTTTTCCCAGTCTTCCAAGCAAACCTTTCAATGTGACAAGGGGAGGACACAGCCACTGCACCGGGGGAGCTGCGGGGGCCAAGCTGGGCTCACCTGCCCGGGCGACGTTCCAGCCGTCTCCGGAGGCTCGCGGTGGGAACGTGGTGGGAACATGCCCAGGGAACATGCAGGGCTGGAGAAAAGGGCTGGCTTTGGACAGGGAGCTCAGCTGGCTGCCAGGGATGGGGCAGCCACAGCTAAAGAGCAGCTTGGTGCCTGTTCTGCATCAAAGGTCCCTCGTTGGATGCGATGGTGGAAGTACCAAGGTGAAGGTGCCACGTTGAGCACGGGCTCAGACATTCATTAACCTCCCCAGTTAATTGCAAGCACGTGCTGATGACAGGTTGCTGGTTGGCTGCTTAGTCTCAGAAAATACTTTTGGATTAATGGTGTAACTTAAGAGCTCCATAAATAAAAAGGGGACTTTCTTTTTTTCCAATGACTAAAAGTAACCGTGTCTGGGAAGGCATTGATGTATTTGCTGAGTAAGGCCTTGAGCAGGTTCCTCCATGTTCTTAGCAAGACCATCCATGGAATCCATAAATAGGGGGTGGGAGGGGGAATTCTTCAACGTGGTGAGTCTTGGACAGAAGTGGGAGATTGCTCATTTTAGTCGCTCAACGAGTCCCTGCGTCAGTCCAAGGTGCAAAAGCTGGGATCTGGACAGAGTTGCTAGGTGAGGGAAACATTCCAGCAGCTTCTCCCAGCACAGTTCCAGCAGGCTGGGCACCACCAGCCACATTTTGAACAGGGAGCCAGTCCGTTTGTTTTCGTGGATGTTGACCACCCCTCCGTGGACGTACATGCAGCCAGCCTGGGTGGGGAAAGGGGGACAGGAGTTAGAGAGCCAGGAAAAGCAGGGCTGGCCTTTATTCCCACCTCCCACCCTTCAGCAGAGCTGGCACTGCCTCAGCCACTCTGGGATCCTCTGAGTCAAGGGAGGAATCACTGCTGGAGGGGCCATGTCTCATCCTAAACCACTCATCCACCACCTCTGAGTGCTTTGCTCTGAGGTTTGGGTGATTTCTATCCCAAGAAATCCATTTTAGGAGTGTGGCAAACTGTTAATAAAGTAGTACAGAGCCCTACTCGTGTTCCAGCTAAAAAGAATGTATTTTTAAACTCCACCCACCTCACACAGACATCCTGCATTCCCTTGGCTCAGCACAACCCTGCTCCAGGGATGACAGGAACACAGAGATGGGAAAACTCAGCTGCTGAGTGGGTATTTTATTCCACAGGCTGGCAAAGAAAGGGCATCCCAGCTGTCCAGGCAGTCACTGAGCTGCCTGGGAAACACCTTTATCAGACTTCCCAGGAAAAGCTGCATTTGTAACATTCCCCAAATCCAGTGACACCAAGGAATGTGATCTCTGCCCTGAGGAGCTGAAGGAGGTGAAGGCACAGCCAAAGGCACTTCTTGCTGCCTGGTAATTATCAATCCCAGGTCTCCAGATTTCTACTTAAGGCCAAAAGCTCTGGCAATACCAACATTCCTTAGTGGCTTCCAAAGGGTTGGAAACAGCCTCATCCAATCGTTCACCTCAGGCTGCTCTCACTAGCACAAAATCACTTTACTCAGGGAGTATTTGTGTTTTTTTTTTTCCTTTTACAAGCAGGAACTGCTGTTCCCACACAGACTTTAGAAGCTCAAATTCTGCATCATTTCTTTGAGAAAGCAAAATCCACAGTGTGGCTCCACTCTCCAAAGAGCAGCAAGAAGAAGAAAAAGCTGCTGCATCCAGTGGAGGTCACTTCCCTGGGCACATCAGCTCTATCTGCAGCCCACAGCAAGGTAAGAGTGCTTGGAGGAACAAAAGGAGTCACTTACTGGGGTGACAGCAGCACAGTGGAAGTACACAGGCTCTGGCATGGCAGCTGGGAGCTTGACCCACTGGAAAGTTTGGAGGTTCAGCTTCCAAACATCTCCCAGAATCACCTCTCCGTTGTAGCCCCCACACACGAACACATCTGCAAGAGAGGGGACGTGGGGAGCTGCCAGGCCCAGCCCTGCCAGGAACCAGGGACAGGCTGGGGGAGAGCTCAGGGATCCCCCTCCCCACACAGGTTTGGGATCAGAAACTGCTCCACCTCAACAAAGGCTCCCAGATCTCCCAAATCAGGCCCACCACAAAGCAGCGGCACCTAAAGATTCCCAGACTGGCTTGGGTGGGAAGGGACCTCAGAGCCCCTCCAGTTCCACCCTGAATTGGGCAGGGACCCCTCCCACCATCCCAGGCTGCTCCAGCCTGGCCTTGGGCACTGCCAGGGATGCAGGGGCAGCCCCAGCTGCTCTGGCAATCCCCGCCCAGCCCATTGCCAAGATGCCATCCATGCCTGCCCTCTGCCGGTGTGAGCCCTTCCCTCGGTGCTGTCCCTGCAGGCCTTGGCCCCAGTCCCTCTGCAGCTCTCCTGGAGCCCCTGCAGGCCCTGCAATGTGCTGGAAGCTCTCCCTGGAGCCTTCCCTGCTCCAGGGGAACATTCCCAGCTCTCCCAGGCTGGCTCCAGCCCTGGAGCAGCTCCATGGGTTCCTCTGGGCTCTCTGCAGCAGCTCCAGGTGCTGCTGCTGTTGGTCCCAGGGCTGGGGCAGCTCTGCACGTGGGGTCTCACTGAGAAGGGCAGAATCCCCCATGCCCTGCTGCCCACACTGGGGGTCAGGGTGGATTTCTGCCTCATGTCCCCCTTCCCAGCCTGCCCATGACCCCAGCCCACCATGGCAGCCTCAGGGCTAAATGCCACCGCAGGCAGGAGAGCATTCCCTCTTCTCACAGCCAGGACACCTGGGCTTGATCAGATTCCAGGGATTTTAAACCCCCAGGGAGCAGCCCCAGCTCCCAGTCCTGCCTTGCTCCCAGCTTTGCCCAAGTTCTCAGCTCAGGGGTTGCCAAATCCTGGAAGCATCTCCCAGCTCCTGCCTCACTTTTATTGGCACAATCAACACTCCCAGGAAATACAATGCAGCATTTCCCTCCACCCCTCAGCAGAGAGCATTCAGCCACTGACCTGAAGGGTTTGGAAAAGAGGGAAGAAGATTGTAACTGTTTTTTCAGTGCAGAAGAAGGAATGGTGCCAAGTGGGCAGCTTAAAGCCTGTCAGTGAGGAAAAAATCCTCTTCCAGAAAAGCCACGTGGTCCCTGCAGTTGTCTCCAACTCCCCCCTGTTTGGTTGTACAAGATACACCAATTTTCCAGAGGTAAATCTTACCATTTTTTATCTGCACACAGCTGTGGCATCTTCTGGCTGCTGGGAAGCCTGGGGAGAATAAATTTAAAAATATGTATCAGCAATAATTGTTTTAAAGTGCTTGTGCAAGTGGTGATTTTGTCTCAACATGAATCATGGAGTTTCATTTCTAAGAGGTTTTACTTTCCTGCTATCCCAGGTATAAAAAGTGCAATTTTAAGCAGCTGGGTCAGGTTTGAGTCCTAATTCCTCTCCAGGGAAGGAAGAAAATGCTGGAATTTTGTTCCCCAGAGTCTCAAATCTGGCTTGGTGAAAAGCAGCTGTGAGACTCTAGGGAAAGCCCAGGGCCTCAAAGGGAGCAGGGGTGGTTTGGATCCTCTGGGAGCAGATCCAGGCACTGCCACCTTTCCCAGGCAGGGAGAGAGGGAAGCCAGACTGCCAAGCTCCCCTGGATGGGTTCATCCTCAGTGCTGCAGCACAAGCAGGATCTCAAATCCAGATAAAGCCACATATTGAACAAGAAAACTGCACCCTCAAGCACCTTGGCCACTCTGGCTTCCAGGGAAAGAAGGGAAATCCCAAACTCACCGACTTTCTCGTGAGGCTTTGTGGTGATCTCCTCCCAGGTGTTGGTTTCCAGGTTGTAGGCGTGGATCTGGGGGAAGAACAGGAGCCATGAGACCTTCCAGGCCCTGACCCACTAGAAATAAATCCCTTTTTTCATTAAGTGGAAACCCAAAAATAGCTGATCCCAGCCAGTGACTAAGCAGGTCTAAAATCACCTTTCAAGCTCCATCCCAGCTTTGCTATTTCAGCCCTACAGCTGAAAAAAAGAAAAGAATATTGCTTTTGAAAAGAGCTGGACCAATTAAAATCCACACCCTCGAGCTCTCAGAAGGATTTAGAAATACCTTTTCTCCTGCTGCACACAGGGAGAAAAATGGGACAATGGAGAGATAAAATGTCACACAAAGTGCTGCAGACTCCACTTTTTTGGAAGCAGAGCACTATTTAAAGTGACCACAGATTCATCACCAGGACACTGTGTGGCAAATCCAGGTTTTACAGAAATAGGAGAACAATCTGCTCCCAATTATCTTTTTTTTTTTATTTTTCTTTTTTTTTTTACCAGGCTCTCCAGGCAAAGCCAGATGGCGAGGCTGTGCTGGTAATTCCTCAGTGTGGAAAATCTCCTGTGCAGGGTTCCAAATGCCTCACCTTATCCAAGGAATAAGCTGTCCAGGAAGTTCCACCTCCCAGGATATAAATCCTTTGACCATCATGAGCAATTTCATGTCTGTACCTGAAGGTGCAGAGCAGCACAATTAGCAACAACAAAAAACCTTTTGGCAATCACCATCAAATTCCAGGGATTTGAGCAGAAACTCCCAAGGCTGGCTCTGCTGCATCAGTCCCTCAGGCTGGGAGCATGCCGGAGATGTGGGAGTGTTCCTGAGCCCTCCAAGCAGCACCCCAGAAGTCTGAAAGGCATTTTCTGATTGCAGAGCAATTATTAAATAATGAAGTGCAAGGATTAGTGAGTACCAGGACAGCCAGCAATATTCCAGCCCCTTCTAAGGGAAGTGTCCAAGGCCAGGCTGGACAGGGCTTGGAGCAACCTGGGATAGTGAAAAGTGTCCCAGCCCGTGGCAGGAGGACACTTTATTTTAGATTTATTTTAAGATTTATTTTTAGATTTATTTTAAGATTTCTATGAACCCAAACCACTCTGGGATTCTTCCATTCCCAATTCCCTGTTCTCAGCTGGACACCAAACCACGGATGAGAGCGACCAAAATCCTTCCTGCCAATGCCACAACAACTCCCAGGCAAAGGAGGGCTGGAAATGGCAACCAGAGCAAGGTATCCCAAAGCTTCCCATTCCCTGCCTCCCACAAAAGCTCCCTGAGGCTGCCCAGGTGCTCACCTCTCCTCTGGCATGTCACAGGACATATTGTTTGGCTTCAGCTGGATCCATTCGCGGGTGTTGAGGTCCAGCTTGTGGAGGTCAGTGCTGTAAATGTAGCCAGTTGTTCCTCCAAACACGTAGAGACACCCATTGATGATGGCCATGGCCTGGCAGAGAAACCAGAAAGGATTTGGGGCACCTGGGGCTGGAGGAGAGGGAATTCCTGCTCCTCCAAAGCAGATGTGCACCAGGAAAAAGAGTCAGCCCTGTGGTGAGTGTCAATTCATTTCCTTGTCCACCTTGTTCATTTACTTTATGGGAAGTCTTAAAAGAGTCAGCCCTGTGGTGAGTGTCAATTCATTTCCTTGTCCACCTTGTTCATCCACCCAATGGAAAGTCTTAAAAGGTGTAATTCTAATATAAAGGAACCCTAGGAACTTGCATTTACAGTTTTATGTTTTAAGGGTTTGGACTACAAATCAGTCCTGAAATCCCTTTCTCATTTTCATTGACAGTTTTGGGTTTTGAAGGTTTTTGACTACCAACCACTCCTTAAATCATTTTTTATATTTTCATTTAGAACTTTGGGTTTTGAAGGTTTTCATTATGACCCACTCCTTAAATCACTTTTTTATTTTTATTTAGAGTTTTGTGTTTTAAGGGTTTTCACTACCAACCACTCCTTAAATAACTTCTTCATCTTCATTTAGAACTTTGGATTTTGAAGGTTTTTGACTATGAACCATTCCTTAAATCACTTTTTTATTTTATTTAGAGTTTTGGGTTTTGAAGGTTTTTGACTACAAACCCCTCCTGAAATCACACTTTTCTCATTCAGCTGCACCAGCCATTGAATGAACAAATTCTGCCCTTCTAACTAAGAGAAAACCTCCTTTCATTTGAAATCTCCAAGAACCAAGGCTGCTTCATTTCTTTCTGAAGGACACCTGCTTTCCCTCGTGCTTTTCCACAGCGGGAGCAGCTCTGCTGAGGCACAGAGAGGGGATTGGGGCGCTCTGAGCGCTCCCCCAGGGCTCCCTGGGCCCCGTACCTGGCCGTAGATGCGGTTGGGTTTCTTGCCGCGGCAGCTGAGCAGAGCCCATCTCTTGTACTTGACGTTGCACACGTGGACGTCGTTGCCGTTGCTCTCTCCAAAGGGGATCCCGGTGCCCCCAAACACCAGGAGGTTGTTGCCATGTAAAACAACTGGGGGAGAGAGAGGGGAAAACAGGGGTGCTCATTGCTGGCAGATCAGCAGAACAGGATTTGTCCAGGCTGGGCTGGCCTTGCAGCAAGCTGCTCTAGGGAAGGTTGCCCATGGCATAGGATTGGATGATCTTTAAGCTGCCTTCCAACCCAAACCATTCCCAAATCCTTTTTCCAGGACTGGCCTCGCAGCAAGCTGCTCTAGGGAAGGTTGCCCATGCCCATGACATGAGAATTGGATGATCTTTAAGCTCTCTTCCAACCCAAACCATTCCCAAATCCTTTTTCCAGGACTGGCCTCGCAGCAAGCTGCTCTAGGGAAGGTTGCCCATGCCCATGACATGAGAATTGGATGATCTTTAAGCTCTCTTCCAACCCAAACCATTCCCAAATCCTTTTTCCAGGACTGGCCTCGCAGCAAGCTGCTCTAGGGAAGGTTGCCCATGCCCATGACATGAGAATTGGATGATCTTTAAGCTCTCTTCCAACCCAAACCATTCCCAAATCCTTTTTCCAGGACTGGCCTCGCAGCAAGCTGCTCTAGGGAAGGTTGCCCATGCCCATGACATGAGAATTGGATGATCTTTAAGCTCTCTTCCAACCCAAACCATTCCCAAATCCTTTTTCCAGGACTGGCCTCGCAGCAAGCTGCTCTAGGGAAGGTTGCCCATGCCCATGACATGAGAATTGGATGATCTTTAAGCTCTCTTCCAACCCAAACCATTCCCAAATCCTTTTTCCAGGACTGGCCTCGCAGCAAGCTGCTCTAGGGAAGGTTGCCCATGCCCATGACATGAGAATTGGATGATCTTTAAGCTCTCTTCCAACCCAAACCATTCCCAAATCCTTTTTCCAGGACTGGCCTCGCAGCAAGCTGCTCTAGGGAAGGTTGCCCATGCCCATGACATGAGAATTGGATGATCTTTAAGCTCTCTTCCAACCCAAACCATTCCCAAATCCTTTTTCCAGGACTGGCCTCGCAGCAAGCTGCTCTAGGGAAGGTTGCCCATGGCATAGGATTGGATGATCTTTAAGCTCCCTTCCAACCCAAAGCATTCCAGGTTTCCCTGCTCTGGAGACAGCAGTGCTCAGTGCTGCTCAAATTCCCTACAATCCACCCTGGGCATTGATGGCTTTGAGAGGCTCTAAAGGAGAAAGGATCCCAACTAAAACCATGGTAACCAAAGGTCTGCTTTGAAAAATGAACAAAGACAGCTATTTTTGGATGCTTGGAGATGTCTGCATGAGGCACCT
>NW_005054430.1:1377331-1384307 GCF_000277835.1 Geospiza fortis | reverse complement strand
AAAGCACAGCAAGGTAAACACCTGGAAAACACCTCTTGCTTTCCCATTTCTTTCTTTCCCTCTGCCTCAACCGAGCAAAAAGGGAAAGAAAAATCCCAAACCCAACCCAACCTCAGGACCCACTTAGAAAAACAGCATCCAGATTTCCAATTCTTGCCTGGATTACAACAGGCAGGATTAAAACAGCTCCAGGAGCAGGCACAGGAGGAGCTGGATTTCCGTACGTACGTGACATGGAGGCCAGCTCCCTGGGCATGTAGCCTTCGGTGCCCATCTGGTGCCAGGTGTCTGTGGCAAAGTTGTACCTCCAGAGCTCCCTGAAGAGGGGGTAGTCCTCGTTCTCTGGGCCCCCAGACTCATCGTAGTCGGGATTGTAGCCCCCGAAGACGTAGAGGTTGGAACTGTCGGCCACGCAGCGATGGCCGCTCCTGGCCGGGGGGCACCTGTGGCCTGGAGGAGGAGGAGAAACAACAGCTCCACAAGAGCTCAGGGCGTGCCCCAGGGTCAGCAGGGCACCCACTGGGCTGGATCCCACAGGGAATCCACAGGGAAGGGCCTCTGCAGCACGAGGAAATGGCTTTGGAAGGACGAGCTGGAAAAGGGACGCGCTGTGTGTCACCAGCTCATCCCTGGACCACGTGGCAGTTCTTCCACTCCAGCCCCTTCTGAGGTACTTGAGAAAATCCCTCTTCTTTCATTCTGTTTGGCAAGTTTCACTCAGAAACAATTCCAAATGTGTGCATTTAGAGCTGCCCAACAGAGAAAAACATTAAGGATTTGCTTTCCCTCTGACAAAAACCTCTCAGCGACTTCCCTCTTTGCTCCTTGGATCTCAAGACTTCGTCTAAGTTACTAAATTTTCTGTCTCTAAACAGAACACTTCAGTTTAGTTTAGTTCTGTTTAGTGACAGAAAAATTTAGTGACTTTTGTCACTAAACAGCTCTGACAGAACAGGGGAAATCTGCTCCTGAATTAAGGTGTTTGCACTGGGAGGAGCAGGGAATCCAGCTGAGATCCTACAGAGATGCAGCCGTTCCCAAAAGGAATCCTCTGCCTGCCCACCCCTAAAAACTCAATGGAAATAAAAGCAGGGAGGACAATTCCAGCTCAGCTCTCAACTGGAATAGATAAAAAGATGGATTCAGCCAAGGAAAAACCAACCAGGAACATTGAGAAGTAACAGAAATCAAGGTCTTGGCTGACAACTGACCAAAACAAACCCAAACAAATCAGTGACCTTCACCTCCCACCTGCTCCCACAGACTTTTTTATGGATTTTAGGATAGAAAAGGAGCTAGGAAAGCATCTAATGAGGACCCAGCATGTTTTCTTCTGTTTTAATTCCCAGCAGTGAATCCAACACTGCAAAAAAAAAAAAAAGGGGTATGAAGCATTTTTCCTACAGGAAAAGTGAAATGAATTATTTGTCCAGACCAAATAATGAAGTTGAGCTGAGCACAAGCAGCTTTGCTTAATCATGTTCAACTCTGGCCCAAAATTAAGCTGCTCTCCAGGGTTCAGACAAGGTTTTGACAGATTTGGGGTGTTTCCAGGAATAACTGTGTCTCACAGCAATTCCCACTCAGAAAACTAATAAGCACTGGCTGAAAAAGAGGGGAAGAAAGTGAAGGGATTAAGGGGAAAATCTGTAGTGAGGACAGGGATGTTTGGGCACAGGAGAGGGGGATATTCCACTTCCTAATTTAAGAGGTGTTAAGGAATTAGGAGTTCAGATGTTATATTAAATACACATTTTATTTCCCTCTAGTTCTAGCACTTGCCATGAGAATTTTCCAGAGGGAAAAGAGGAGAATAAGGCTTGAGTTTTATATAAAGCAAATGAACTAAAGGTAAGAGGAGTAATTCTAAGAAAATAAATTAAAACAAACCACCCAGGAGGCCTTCACTGCCATCCACCTCCCAAAATCAAACAGGGAAGGCACCTGACCTGGCCAGAAATCCCAATTTTCAACAGGAAGGGATCCCACGTCCCTGGAAGGCTCCAAGGCCAGGCTTGGAGCAGCCTGGGGCAGCGGCAAGTGTCCCTGCCCATGGCAGGGGTGGCACTGGATGAGCTTTAAGGGCCCTTCCAACTCTGCCTTCAAAAGGAATCCTCCAGTTGTGTCTTTTTATGGAAGAGCTGGAAAAGCTGGAGCTGCTCAAGGGTTAATTCTGAGTTCCTTCAGCAGCCAAAGTCCACAGCTCCAATAAAGAGCTGCATTTCCATGTAACCAGGGCTTGCTGGATGATTCACAGCTCCTGCTGAAATTCAGGAGAGCTCTGCAGCTGCTTTTGCTGCCCATCCCACAGGTGTGACTTTTAGATGGGAAAATCCCAGGATTTGCTGAGGTTGGTCACGAGCAAAGCCCATTTTCCCAGAGCTGAACCCCAAAACACCCAAAGCTTAGGGGAAGTATTGTGTGAAAAGCTGGAATTCACCAGGTCCTGCTGGGAATTCCTTGATGCTGGGCATGGAAAGCAGCAGGATCTACCAGGTCTGGGGGAAAGAAGAGGTTGTGAAGTTAGGGAATATGGCTTTAAAATGGATGGATGGATGGATGGATGGATGGATGGACGGACGGACGGACGGACGGACGGATGGATATGATGTGGGAAGCACCCATTTTCCCAGTTTAAGATTCCAGAGAGAAGCAGGAAGGAAGGATGGGAAGGTGCATTTACAAGGAGGTTCTTCTTCCTCAGTCCTGAGGGCAAAAATGGGAACAGTAAAAATTTCAGGGAATAAGTTCCACCATCAGGATGAAATGTAACAACAGGATGAGAGGAAACGGCCTCAGGCTGTGCCAGGGGAGGCTCAGGGCGGATGTCAGGAGGAATTTCCTCATGGAAAGGGTTGTTAAACATTGGAAGAGGCTGCTCAGGGAGGTTTGGAGTGCCCGTCCCCACCTGGAGGTGTCCAAGGATGTGGCACTCAGTGCTCTGGGCTGGGGACAAGGTGACAATTAGTGACAGCTTGGATTGGATGTGCCTTTCTCTGCTCACACAGAGCCCCAGCCACCTCATGTTCTCCAGGGAAGCATGAGGTCTTCTCCAGGGGAGTTCTAGTTCTCCAGGGAAGCACCGGATCTTCCCCAGGGAAGCTCTGCTTGTTGCATCTCAAAAGCAAAAGGTGAGAACCAGGCTGAGGCTCCTGAGCCAGCAGCTCCTCCTTGCAGATCTATGAGTGGATGGATGTCCTGGTGGAGGATCATCCCAAGCTGGTCAGCAAGGTCCAGATGGGGCAGAGCTACGAGCAGCGGCCCCTGTACGTGCTGAAGGTGGGTCCTGGGGCAGCCTCGCCCTGGAAATGCCCTCAGGATGAGAGGTTGTGCCAGGGCAGCCTCAGGGTGGAACCAGCAGCAATTTCCCCATGGAAAGGGGCTCAGGCCTTGGCAGGGGCTGCCCAGGGGGGTTTGCAGTGCCCATCCCTGGAGGTGTCCCAGGAACTCCTGGAGGTGGCACTCAGGGCTGGGGACAAGGTGGGCATGGGGCACAGCTGGCACTGGATGGGCTGGGAGGGCTTTTCCAACCCAATGGATTCAGTGATTCCAGGCTGAAACATCACAACAGGGGCATCATTAAGGAAAGTGCTAATTAAGGGCTGAGCCATCCAGCAGAAAGGGGCTGGCTGGGCAGGGAGCTGCCAACCCCCTGCTCAATTCCCCTGAAGCAGGGAGAAGTGCCCTGATTCACCCAGGAGTTCTGAGGGAGCTGCTGCCCTGCCAATCCCAAACTGCTCCGAATTGAACTCCTCTCCTGCAGGAGCTGTCATTAGGACAGGGATGAGACAAGAAGGTGTTTCCAGGTGTGACACCAGAGCAAAG
This sequence comes from Geospiza fortis, assembly GCF_000277835.1. NCBI lineage: Eukaryota > Metazoa > Chordata > Aves > Passeriformes > Thraupidae > Geospiza > Geospiza fortis. The sequence goes on along the minus strand of NW_005054430.1, from coordinate 1,380,482 downwards.
GAGGCTCAGGGGCCCTTGTGGCTCTGCACAAGTCCCTGCCAGGAGGGGACAGCCAGAGGGGTCGGGCTGTGCTCCAGGGAACAGGGACAGGAGCAGAGGGAACGGCCTCAGGCTGGGCCAGGGCAGGTTTGGATTGGATTTTAGGGGAAATTCCTTCATGGAAAGGGTGCTCAGGCACTGGAACTGCCCAGGGCAGGGGTGGAGTCCCCATCCTGGAGGGATTTCAAAGCCCTGTGGATGTGGCACTTGGGGACGTGGGGCAGTGGTGGCCAAGGCAAGGCTGGGAATGCTCGGACTCAGTGGTCTGAGACCTTTTCCAACTGCAAAGATTCCATGATTCCATGGATGTGAGGTTGTTTTGAGCCTCCTGAAACCATCCTTGTTCTTATGACTGTCAGAAACCCTAAACAATTCCATTTCTATCTCAGGGGTCGGTGTGGAGAGGAATGGGGCTGGACTGCTCAGTGACAGGAGAAGGGACAATGGGCACCAAGTGAAACAGGAAATTCCAGCTGGGTATGAGGAAAAACTCCCACTTTGAGAATGGTGGGACACTGAACAAACTTCCCAGGGAAGCTGGGGCTGCCCCTGGATCCCTGCAATGTCCAAGGCCAGGCTGGATGGGGCTGGAGCCTCCTGGGACAGTGGGAGGTGTCCCTGCCATGTGACACCGGATGGGCTCTGAGTTCCCTTCCCACCCAAACCATCCCATAATTGTACACTCCTTTATCAATTCCCTTTTTTCCCCAAGGTAATTTAATCCCAGGGTTATCTGCAGCACTTTGAGTACCTCAAATCCTTCCTGTCAGGAGAACAGGAAAAGGAACAGCAGCAGTGAAAAGCCTCTCCTGCTATCGGGGTGTCCCGAGCAACCCACGATTTAACCCCACAAATCCCAGTGCAAGGCCACCCCACCAGTGTGTGCTACACCACCACAGTATCAGCACCAGCAGCAGCAGAATTTCTGCTTCCAGCCCTATTTCTGGAAATACAAACAGAATAACTACAGGGTGTAAACCCAACAAATGCAACGTGGCTTTGGATCCTCCTCTTTTCCATGGTGAATATCCCAGGGCTGTGCACAAGTCCTTTCCTCTGCTTTTGAAAGCTTTCTAAAGATGGGTTTGTGATTATTTTTCCTGCTGCCTGGATCTCCAATATCCACAACAGCAGGGTTCAATCTCTCCCTTTCCATTTCTGATCCCTGCAGGAATCCTGAAGGACATTTAGGACAAGGGCTGAACCAGAACAAGACAAGTCAATATTGACTTTGACTCCCATCTTCAAAGTTTCATCTTTTCCACAACAGCTGGACAAAATAAGTTTGGAACTGGAATCCCTCAGGAATGTTTGGATAAGCAGGATTGGGAATGCACTGCTGAGGGTGAGGTTTAAAACCTTTTTGTTCATGCAGCTGTGTTCAGATCCCACCCTTCCCTTCCTGGGCAGGCTGCCCACGCCTGAGACATTCCCAAGAGGAAAAACTCCCAAGAGGAAAAGCTCCCAGCTGTAGCTGGGTCCCTGAACAACAGCTCTGAGGGGCTGAGGGAAAATGGGAGAAGCCAGAAGATCCAGCCAAGGATGCCAAACACAACCTGCAGGTCAGCCAAGAGATTTCCTGATACAGCTGAGAACTCCACAATTATCATCCTGGGAGAGCTCCTGGATCAATGTCCAGAGGGGCAGCGAGGCTGGGGAGGGGCTGGGAACACAAACCCTGCGAGGAACCCCTGAGGGAGCTGGGGGTGCTCAGCCTGCTCAAAAGGAGACTCAGGGCTGCCCCCAGCACTCCCTGCAGCCCCTGAAAGGTGCCTGTGCCCAGCTGGGCTCGGGCTCTTTCTCCAGCAGCTCTGACACAACCAGAGCACACAGCCTTGAGCTGTGCCAAGGGAAATTCAGGCTGGAGAGCAGGAAAAAGCTTTTCCAGCAATGGGGATACAGTTCTGCAATGGCTGCCCGGGGAGGGGGGGCAGTCCCCATCCCTGGGGGTGTTTAACAAGCCTGGATGGGGCACTGGGTGCCAGGGGCTGGGCTGGGCTCTTGAGGGTCTCTCCCAACCCAGGGATTCTGTGAACAGCTCTGGCTCTCCCAGGTTTTGTTTCCAAAATCTTTGGGACAATCCCATTTTAAAGGATTTTACACCACTACAACTGAGTGATCCTTGGGTTGTTCGTTTCCAAGAAGCCCAAAGGAAAACAGAGGAATTGTGGAGAATGAAAACCACGGAGCTGGGAAGATCACCTGTGTCCTGTGGAGCAAGGAGCTGCCATGAGGCTGTTCAGCACCTTGAGCAGCCACGTCCTGAAACCCTGCAGGGATTCCAGCCCATCCCAGGGAATGCTGGTCCCAGACAATGGTGGTTCTCACTGGGAAAATGTCCTTTTTCCATTGGGATGACCCTTCCCAGTGCACCTGTCCCCACTGCTCCTTGTCCTCTCCATGTGAAAGGAGACCTTCCATCCTGTAAGGCCTGGAAAACCCCAGGGAGGTTCCACCTGAGCCCTCCCCTCTCACAGCCTCATGGAATGGAATCCCAGGACACTCTGGGCTGGAAAGGACCTCAGGGATCATCCCATTCCATGGCAGGGACATCTCCCACTGTCCCAGGCTGCTCCAAACCTCATCCAGCCACGCCCTGGGCACGGCCAGGACTCCAGGGGCTGCTCTGGTTTTCCAGGGAGAAGAGACTTGAATCCTTCACCCTTCCTTCCTGGACCATCTCCTTGGGATGCTCCGCAGTCTGCCTGGGAATTCCTGACTTGTGGAGAGCAGAAGTGCAGCCAGAATTCCAGGGGCACTGGGAGGAGCAGGACAATCCCATCTGTCCCTCCCAGAGTCCCTGGGGCTGCAGCCCAGGCCCTGATTTGCCTCCCCTCAGCTCCCTCTCCGTGAGGAGGCTCCCAAACCCCTCAGATCCCACATTCTGGGCTCCTGGGATGTCATTCCAGCTGCTGCACCCCTGGAATTTTGTCTTTGCTGCACTCCACACTTGCCTGCCCACTCCTGCAGCCTCAGGAGTTCCCTGGAATTGTATCCCATCAACGAAGGAATTCTCCATGCCACAAAGGGGTTTGGGATAGTTGGAATTTCTGCTCTGTTTAAATACATATTAAAAACTGAACCTCTCCACATAAAAATCCCAAACCCTTCT
>NW_005054430.1:1373971-1377174 GCF_000277835.1 Geospiza fortis | reverse complement strand
AGCCAGGAGAGGCAAAAATCCATTCAAGTTTGTTCCAATTCCCTTAATCCCAGCAGTCTGATGAAAACACTGGAAAATGTGGACACAAAAAGAAGAACAAACCACAAACCACCTGCATTTGACTTTTTTTCCCATCTTTCCAAACCTTACAAACACCAGGGCATGGAATAGCATGGGGAAAATGGAGGAACAACTCCTGAAAACTCTGGAAGAGATTTAGGAGTGAGAAAAGAATCCTGAAAAGTTTGGAAGAAAAATTTAGGAGAATTGGGAATTTAGAGAATTAGGAAGAAAAGAAAATCTGGGAATTCTGCAGGAAATCTGGGAGGTGAGGAATGAAACCTGAGAAGTCTGGAGGAGAACTGGGAGTTAAGAAAACAAACCTGGGAACTCTGGAAGAGAATTTGGAAATAAGAAAAGAATCCTGAAAAGTTTGGAAGAAAAATTTAGGAGAATTGGGAATTTAGAGAATTAGGAAGAAAAGAAAATCTGGGAATTCTGCAGGAAATCTGGGAGGTGAGGAATGAAACCTGAGAAGTCTGGAGGAGAACTGGGAGTTAAGAAAACAAACCTGGGAACTCTGGAAGAGAATTGGGAGTGAGAAAAGAATCCTGAAAAAATTTGGAAGAAAAATTTAAGAGAATTGAGAATTTTGAGAATTGGGAAGAAAAGAAAACCTGGAAATTCTGCAGGAGAACTGGGAGGTGAGGAATGAAACCTGACAAGCCTGGAGGAGAACTGGGAGCTAAGAAAACAAACCTGGGAACTCTGGAAGAGAACTGGGAGCTCAGGAACAAATCAGGTTGGAGGAAATGGAGTGAGGGGGAAAATTCCTCTCTCAGTGGTTATGCAAGGGCTGCTGCTGCTGGAGCTCTATAAATAGGCCCTAACAGGTGTCAAACTCCAACAATCCGGGTTTTTTGGGGCTGGCAGGCAGTTTGGGGTGCATTTAGGCTGGTTTGAGCTGGGCAGCTGCAGGGAGGGACAGAATCCATGCAGGATCAGGAGGCAGCAAGGGGAGAGCAGCAGGGCCTGTGGTGCCCACAAAGGCATTTCCAGGCAAGGAGGGAGCTGGGGCTGAGCATTTGCCCAGAAATAGAAAGTGTGGAGCCACACTCAGCAAATTCCCAGCGCTGCTGGGAGGGGCTGGGAGGCTGAGCCACATCCCCATGGGTGTGCAGGGAAAAGGCAGGGCAGCTTTCAGGGATGGGGACGTGCATGGAAAAGCCATTCCCAGCTGCTGCTGCCAGCCCTGAGGGGCTTCTTGTCCCACATGGGGGTGACAGCAAAGGATTCCTGGCCCTGGGATGTGCAGCTCCAGGTCAGGAGGAGGGCACAGGGAAAATGGGAGATTGCAGAGCAGCTGGGAGTGTCACAGGGCCAGGGCTGGCCCAGAGCCCTCGCAGTGCTGCAGAACTTCCCAGTGCTGGGAGCCCGGGCTGAGCTCAGCCTCCCTCTGGAATGCTGGGGGGTTTGGGGTGCCAGACATCCAGAAATGATGGAGGAACTGCCGGGAGAGAGGTGCAAAGGGAAAGCAGCACTTCTGCCAGGGAACATTTCCCCCTTTCCCAAGGGAGCAGGACTAAGCTGATGTCACCCCCCAGGCAGGATGTCCCCTCCCAGCACGGTGGGGATGTCCCAAAAACCCCAATGCACTGGGGTAGGTGTCCCAAAAACCCCAAAACACTGGGGTACGTGTCCCAAAACCCCAATACATTGGGGTAATGTCCCAAAACCCCAATACACTGGGGTAGGTGTCCCAAAACCCCAATACACTGGGGTAGGTGTCCCAAAAACCCCAAAACACTGGGGTACGTGTCCCAAAACCCCAATACACTGGGGTAATGTCCCAAAACCCCAATACATTGGGGTAATGTCCCAAAACCCCAATACATTGGGGTAGTTGTTCCAAAAACCACAATAGAGTGGGGTAGGTGTCCCAAAAACCCCAATACAGTGGGGGAGATGTCCCAAAAACCCCAATAGAGTGGGGTAATGTCCCAAAACCCCAATACACTGGGTAATGTCCCAAAAACCCCAATGCAGTGGGGCCAATGTCCCAAAAACCCCAATATACCGGGGGAGATGTCCCAAAAACCGCAATATACTGGGGTAGGTGTCCCAAAAACCCCAATACTGTCCCAAAAACCCCAATAGAGTGGGATAGATGTCCCAAAAACCCCAATACACTGGGGTAATGTCCCAAAAACCCCAATACACTGGGGGAGATGTCCCAAAAACCCCAATGCACTGTGGGGATGTCCCAAAAACCTCAATGCACTGGGGTAGGTGTCCCAAAACCCCCAATACAGCAGGGGTAATGTCCCAAAACCCCAATACACTGGGTAATGTCCCAAAAACCCCAATGCAGTGGGATAGATGTCCCAAAAACCCCAACAGAGTGGGATTGCAGAGCGGGGGGAGCCCAGGGGTCACCCCAGGTTTACCCAGGGTGGCTGAAACGGGGCTGAGCCCTGTGGGGTGCCCCTGTCCCCACAGCCATGGGGACACCCAGGCACCTCCCAGCACCTGGGCAACGCTGGGATGGGGAACCCGACACTGGGCTGTGGGAGGGGCTGACCCTAAATGCATTTGGGAAAGGATCAGCGCCCCCCAGCCCCGACTGCAGGCTCCACACCTCGGGATCATCGCGATGGGAACAGCCCAGCTCTCCCCACAGCATTCCCGGCTTGGGGCACCCCATTATTCCCGGTCTGCTGGGGCACCCCAGCTCCCCCCGGGAACGTCCCAGAGCAGGGACAGCTGTCCCCCCGGTGTCCCTGTCCCCTGAGGGCCCTGGGGACACGCGTGTCACAGCCTGGGACAGCGGGACCCTGTGGCTGGGGACGGGGGTGCCCCGATTGAGGACCCCCAGGAATGGGGGTGCCCGCTCCCGAGCACCGCGGCGATGGGTAATTCTAATCACAGACTGTTTGAAGAATGGATCTAATCCGCTTCCTGATGCTCCGGGACGGGGGTGTTCGGACCAGGACCCCTCAGGACCTCGGGCACGGCGCTGTCCCGGTTCCCCAGGCCCGGAGACGGGGATGCCCCAACCCCGAACCCCTCAGGAGCTCACAAACGGGGGTGTCCCGCTCGCGGTCCCCTGAGATGGGGATGCTGCGCTCCCCGAGCCCTCGGCGCCCTCAGGGTCGGGGCTGCCCGGCTCCCGAACCCCTTCTGGGCCTGGGGCTCGGGGTCAT
>NW_005054430.1:1368799-1371553 GCF_000277835.1 Geospiza fortis | reverse complement strand
CCCCCCTGAGCTGTGCCTGAGTTGGGGTGCTGGGAGGAGGCCAAAGGCACCTTTGGGATTTTATTTTATTGTTTTATTGGGAATGAATGAGGAGCTGGGAATGGGGAGCTCTGGAGAAAATCCTTGTCAGGACAAGCCTGGGGGGGGTGGTTAGGAAGTGCTCTGGGCTTTGTTTTTAGTCCTGTTCCTAAAATCCAGCCTGTTCCCAAAATCCTGCCTTTTGCTCAAATCCAGTTTGTCCCTGAAACCCAGCCTTTTCCTAAACCCAGCCTTTTCCTAAAATCCAACCTTGTTCAAAATCCAGCCTTTTCCTAAATCCAGTCTGTCCCTAAGATCCAGCCTTTTCCTAAATCCAATCTCTTCCTAAAACCCATCCTTTCCCAAAATCCAACCTGTTCCTAAGCCCAACCTTTCCCAAAATCGAACCTTTTCCTAAACCCAGCCATTTCCTAAAATCCAACCTTGTTCAAAATCCAACCTTTCCCTAAATTCAACCTTTCCCCAAACCCAGTCTGTTCCTAAACCCAGCCTTTCCCAAGTCCAGCCTGTTCCTAAAACCCAACCTTTTGGGTTGGGTTTCCCAAAATCCAACCTTTTCCTACATTCAACCTTTCCCAAAATCCAGCCTGGTTCTTTTCCTAAACCCAACCTGTTCCTAAACCCAGCCTTTTCCTAAATCCAGCCTTCTCCTAAATCCAGCCTTTCCCCAAATCCAGCCTTTTCCTAAATCCAATCTCTTCCTAAAACCCATCCTTTCCCAAAATCCAACCTGTTCCTAAGCCCAACCTTTCCCAAAATCGAACCTTTTCCTAAACCCAGCCATTTCCTAAAATCCAACCTTGTTCAAAATCCAACCTTTCCCTAAATTCAACCTTTCCCCAAACCCAGTCTGTTCCTAAACCCAGCCTTTCCCAAGTCCAGCCTGTTCCTAAAACCCAACCTTTTGGGTTGGGTTTCCCAAAATCCAACCTTTTCCTACATTCAACCTTTCCCAAAATCCAGCCTGGTTCTTTTCCTAAACCCAACCTGTTCCTAAACCCAGCCTTTTCCTAAATCCAGCCTTTTCCTAAATCCAGCCTTCTCCTAAATCCAGCCTTTCCCCAAATCCAGCCTTTTCCTAAATCCAATCTCTTCCTAAAACCCATCCTTTCCCAAAATCCAACCTGTTCCTAAGCTCAGCCTTTCCCAAAATTGAACCTTTTCCTAAATCCAGCCTGTTCCTAAACCCAACCTTTTCCTAAACCCAACCTGTTCCTAAATTCAACCTTTTCCTAAATCCAGCCTTTTCCTCAAATCCAACCTTGTTCAAAATCCAACCTTTTCCTAAACCCAACCTTTCCCAAAATCCAGCCTGTTCCTAAACCCAACCTTTCCCCAAACCCAACCTTTCCCCAAACCCAGCCTTTTCCTAAATCCAGCCTTTTCCTCAAATCCAACCTTGTTCAAAATCCCACCTTTCCCTAAATCCAACCTTTTCCTAAACCCAGCCTTTCCCAAGTCCAGCCTGTTCCTAAACACAACCTTTCCCAAACCCAGCCTGTTCCTAAACCCAACCTTTCCCAAAATCCTGCCTGTTCCTTTTCCTAAACCCAACCTGTTCCTAAACCCAACCTTTCCCAAATCCAACCTTTTCCTAAACCCAACCTGTTCCTAAACCCAACCTTTCCCAAACCCAGCCTTTCCCCAAACCCAGCCTGTTTCCATTTCCACCCTTTCCCAGCTCCAGCCTGTTGCCATTTCCACCCTTTCCCAGAGTTTCCCTTGCTGCTTTTCCTTTCAGGAAGGACACCCTGGACTGCTCGGAGCGAGCCCATGGAGCCTCCCAGCTGGAGGCTCTCTCCCTGGAATCTGCCAGCAGGGAGGCCTATTTCAGCAGGGTGGAAACATTCACCATATCCTTTGGGATGCTGCAGTTCCAGCTGCAATTGTGGGGGAAGAGCCAGAGGGATCATTGATCCAATTCCCACCCTTCAGGGATCTCCCAAAATTCCTCCCAGAATTCCTCCCAAAATTCCTCCCAAAATTCCTCCCTGTTCCTGAGAGTTGTCCCAACACTCCTGGAGCTTTGGAGCTGTGGCCATTGCCTGGGGAATGCTCAGTGCCCCAGCAATCCTAAATCCAAATCCTCTCTTTTCCTCAATCCAGCCTCTTCCTCAAATCCTGCCTTTTCCTAAATCCAATCTCTCCCTAAAATCCCATCTCTCTCTAAAATCCAACTTTTTCCTAAATTCAACCTTTTCCTAAAATCCAGCCTTTTCCCAAAATCCAGCCTCTTCCTATAATCCAAACTTTTCCTAAATCCAGCCTTTTCCTATTATCCAAGCTTTTCCTAAATGCAACCTCTTTCTAAAATCCAGCCTTTCCCTAAAATCCTGCCTTTTCCTAAAATCCTGCCTTTTCCTATAATCCAAGCTTTTCCTAAATCCAGCCTCTTCCTAAAATCATGCCTTTTCCTAAATCCAACTTTTTCCTAAAATCCTGCCCTTTTCCTCAGATCCAGCCTTTTCCTCAAATTCAGCTTTTTCCTAAAATCCTGCCTTTTCCTACAATCCAAGCTTTTCCTAAATCCAACCTTTTCCTTAAATCCTGTCTTTTCCTAAATCCAACCTTTTCCTAAAATCCTGCCTTTCTCTAAAATCCAGCCTTTTCCTGAAATCCCAATTTTTCCTATAATCCAAGCTTCTTTTAAATCCTTTTGTAGAGTCCTGCCTCTTCCTCCAATCCAGCCTTTTCCTATAATCCAACCTTTTCCTA
>NW_005054430.1:1365728-1368393 GCF_000277835.1 Geospiza fortis | reverse complement strand
CTCCCTGGGAATGTTCCCCACCCTACAAACCCTGAGCTCTCCCTTTCTGGAAATGTTTCCCCACAAACCCCGAGCTCTGCCTCTCTGGAAATGTTTCCCCACCCTACAAACCCCGAGCTCTCCCTGGGAATGTTCCCCCACAAACCCTGAGCTCTCCCTCTCTGGGAATGTTTCCCCACAAACCCCGAGCTCTCCCTGGGAATGTTCCCCCACCCCATAAACCCTGAACTCTCCCTGGGAATGTTCCCCACAGACCCTGAGCTCTCCCTGGGAGTGTTTCCCCACAAACCCCAAACTCTCCCTCTCTGGGAATGTTCCCCCACAAACCCCAAACTTTCCCTCTCTGGGAATGTTCCCCTACAAACCCCAAACTTTCCCTCTCTGGGAATGTTCCCCACCCCACAAACCCCGAGCTCTCCCTGGGAATGTTCCCCACCCCACAAACCCCGAACTCTCCCTCCCTGGGAATGTTCCCCACCCCACAAACCCTGAGCTCTCCCTTTCTGGAAATGTTTCCCCACAAACCCCGAACTCTCCCTCCCTGGGAATGTTCCCCACCCCACAAACCCTGAGCTCTCCCTTTCTGGAAATGTTTCCCCACAAACCCCGAACTCTCCCTCCCTGGGAATGTTCCCCCACCCCACAAACCCCGAGCTCTCCCTGGGAGTGTTTCCCATCCCATAAATCCCAGGAATGGTGCTGCTGTCTCTCCTTGACGGGCAGACCCCCTGAGGTGGGCGGGCAAGCCGCCGGCGCTGTCCCCGCTGGTGTGCGCGCGCTTCGGCTGGGTCAGCGTCGAGTGTGACATGCTGAGGTGCTCCAGCTGCCAGGCCTACCTGTGCATGAGCCTGCAGCTCACCTTGGACCTCAGCAACTGTGAGTGGGGACAGCCCAGAGCTTGGGATTTGGGATTTTGGGATTGTGGGATCGCGGGGCGCAGCGGCTTCCAGGGGCGGGGAGGTTGGGAAGGCAGCTCAGGGCAGATGGGTGGTGTTTAGCTGGGGGATGGGATAATCAATCCTGGTTTGTGTTGGGAATTCCAGCTGGGAGAGGTCGTGGGATTGTAGAGAGTTTGGGTTGGGAGGGGTCTTAAAGCTCCTCCTGTTCTGGGCTGGTGTCCAGGGAATGATGGTCCCAGGGAATGGTGGTCCCAGGGAGTGGTGGTTTCAGGGAATGATTGTCCTAAGGAATGATGGTCCCAGGGAATTATGATTCCAAGGAATTATGGCTTCAGGGAATGATTGTCCTAAGGAATGATGGTCTCAGGGAATGATGGTTCCAAGGAATTATGTTTTCTGGGAATGATGGTTCCAGGGAATTATGATTCCAAGGAATTATGGTTTCTGAGAATGATGGTCTCAGGGAATGATGATTCCAAGGAATTACGGTTTCAGGGAATGATGATCTCAGGGAATGATGGTGCCAGGAATGATGGTTTCAAGGAATTATGGTCGCAGGAAATTATGATTCCAAGGAATGATGGTCCCAGCGAATGATATTCCTTAGGAATGGTGGTTTTGGGGAATGATGGTCCCAAGGAATGATGATCTCAGGCAATGATGATCTCAAGGAATGCTGCTTCCAAGGAATGGTGGTCCCAGGGAATGATGATTCCAAGGAATTACGGTTTCAGGGAATGATGGTGCCAGGAAATGATGATCTCAGGGAATGATGGTTCCAAGGAATGATGATCTCAGGGAATGATGATCTCAGGGAATTATGGTGCCAGGAATGATGGTTTCAAGGAATTATGGTCCCAGGAAATCATGATTCCAAGGAATGATGGTTTCAGGGAATGATAGTGCCAGGAATGATGATCTCAGGGAATGATGATTCCAAGGGATTATGGTTTCAGGGAATGATGGTGCCAGGAATGATGATCTCAGGGAATGATGGTTCCAAGGAATGATGGAATTCTCACTGTAAAAAATTCCTTTTTTATGCTGGGATAAAACCTGTCCCAGCACACCCTGTCCCCACTGCTTCTTGCCCTCTCCATGGAAAGGAGACCCTCCTCATCCTCTTTGCCTCCATCCTTTAAGGACTGGAAAAGCCCAGAGAGATTCCAAACCTCAAACCAGACCCAAGGGAATGATCCAAAAACATCTGAAGCACTTCCAGGCTTGGGGCACTGGTCGCCTCTTGGAATATTCCAGAGCTGGATCATCTTGGTAGAGAAATGGTTCCTCATGTTGAGCCCGAGCCTCCCCTGGCGCAGCTCTGAGCCATTCCCGTGCTGGAATTCCATGCCAGTCCTGCCACAGGATTCCAGGGAGAAGAGCTCAGCACTTCCCTCCTCCAGAAGGTGCAGAGTTCACCCCTCCTTTTCTCCAAACAATCCCAAGGCTCTCAGCCTCTTCCCAGGTTTTCCAGCCATTTCTCCAGCCTCGTTGCCCCTCTGGATGCATTTCAGGATCTGAAAATCCTCTTAAAAAAATTTCTCTTTTCTTTCCCAATTCCTGGATCTGCTTCCCTGATCCTCCACTGAATTTTTCCAGCGTGGAAAAATTGATTGGTGGTTGCTGCTCACCGAAGCCATTCAGGCAGAAATTCCACTGTGAGATTTAATTAATGAACTCCTCATTATCCCACAAGGCAGTGCCATCCCCAGTTCTCAATTTTCCTGGCTGCAATTGGCCTGGGAGTGGCCAGGGAGCACATTCCT
>NW_005054430.1:1364869-1365696 GCF_000277835.1 Geospiza fortis | reverse complement strand
ACTCAAGATCAACATTCCCTATTGATTCAGATTATCTCTGTTAAATAAACCTTGGCCTAATTATTCCATTGAAAATCACACGCCGGGTTAGGAAAACCCAAAATAATCAAAGATTGGGAAGGAGGCAGTGAAAACCAAATGGAAAAAGAAATTATTTGGTTCTGAAAGTGTAAGTGAAATTAAATGTCAGATCTTTTTTTGGGTTTTTTTTTTTTGGGGAAGTTTGATTTCCAGACATGGCTGGGATTGGGGATGGAGGGATCAGCTCAGCCAGGGGTTGGCAGCATCCCAGGAGGAGGAACTGGCAGCATCCAGCAGGATTTGTGCCCGTGCTTGGCTTGGGCTGCTTTTCCACAGGCTGCCCTGCTCCTGTGCCCGGGAAAGGGAGGGATTTGGGCTGTGGGCAGGTGGAACTGCTGAGGTGACATTTGCTGCTCTGGGGCTGCCTGAGGGAGCCTGCAATTCCTCTTGGTGGCAAAAGAGGTTGGAATCCTGCATGCTGAGAATTTTGATCTTTCTGTGCTGAAAGAGTTCAGAATTCTCCGAGTTCTAAACACAGAGTTCAGAATTCTCCGAGTTCTAAACACAGAGTTCAGAATTCTCCGAGTTCTAAACACAGAGTTCAGAATTCTCCGAGTTCTAAACACAGAGTTCAGAATTCTCTGAGTTCTAAACAGAGAGTTCAGAATCCTCAGCATCCATTAGTGCTTATATTAGGTGTTAATATTTAAATTTGAGTACTTACTGGTTTGAGTACAGTATTTTTTAAAAGCTTTTTTTTTTTTAATTAGGACACTTTATTTTGGGAATATATAATTTATATATAT
>NW_005054430.1:1356593-1364691 GCF_000277835.1 Geospiza fortis | reverse complement strand
TATAATAATATTAAAATAGAATATAATTTAATATAATGATATTAAAAATATATATAATATATTTTGGGGAAAATATAATTTTATAATTATTATTACAATTCTATATGAACAGTCTGAGGTGAAGCTTCAGGCTGTGCAGCCTCCGTGCTGGGAAATGCTGGGAAAGCATCCCAGGGAGCTCTGCCACCACCTGGCTGGGTTTTCCTGGCCCTTCCCTGAGCAGGGGGCTGTGCAGAGGAATATCCCAGAGTGTTTCCCTGCAGACAAGGAGCGCTGTGAGGAGCTCAGGAAGGCCCTGAGCACTGCCCACGAGAAGTTCTGCTTCTGGCCAGACAGCCCCTGCCCAGGTGGGTGCCTCAGATTCCTGCATTATTCCCATTTTTTTTTTCTTCCCCTTTCCGTTGTTGTTCCTGCCATCACAGTCTCCTTTTCCCTGTGGGAATGATGGAATGGAACAGGAAAGCAGCATCCCCGAGCAGCCTCAGGAAATGGAAGCCCTGGGGCTGTATCCAGCTTTTCCTGAGCTCGGGGTGCCTCTGGAGCAGTTAAATTGTTTATGGGTTGTACCTGGGAGGGGACAGGGGAGGTTGGGTGTCATGGAGTGCTCAGAGAGGGATGGATCCTGTCTTGGGAGCTCTGCTGCTTGGGAATGCAAAAAGCCAGGAAAATAATCTTGGAGTTGTTGGGGTTGGAAAGGGCATTAAACCCCTTCCAGTGCCACTCCAGGGACACCTCCCAGTGTCCCAGGTTGTTCCAAACCCCATCCAGCCTGGCCTTGGACATTGCAGGGATCAGGGGCAGCCCCAGCTGCTCTGGGAATCCCAAAATCCCACCCCAGTCTCCCTCTCCCAGGGAATTCCCTCCATTCCCAGCTCTCCCACCTGGGATTGGATCCATCCCCACCCCGACTCCTCTCTAGGAAGGGATTTTGGGATCCGGGGGCTTCACTGGGAATCTCAGGGCTCCAGGAAGGGTCTCCCTTCCCTTTTCCATCCCCAACTTCCATAAAAATCCCTCGGGATGGATTCTGAGTGTCCCAAATCCCAGAATGGTTTGGGTGGGAAGGGCCCTTCAACCCCATCCCATTCCAGTCCCACCATCCCAGGCTGCTCCAGCCCCAGTGTCCAGCCTGGCCTTGGGCACTGCCAGGGATGCAGGGGCAGCCCCAGCTGCTCTGGCAATCCCAGCCCAGCCAGGAATTCCTCATTGCCAAGATCCCACCTAAACTTTTCCTCCTTCAGCCCTAAGGTCACTCCCTCTTATCCCATCACTGCATTTAGCTGGAGAGCCTGGCTGGGCTGTGCCCTCCCTCTCCCTGTGGGATGAGGAGGGCTGGGAATGCTGAGCACAGCTTTGCCCTCCCCAGATCGCTTTGCCAGGCTCCTGGTGGATGAGCCCAGAGTTCTTCTCCAGGATTTCCTGGATCGCTTCCAGAGCCTGTGTCAGCTGGAGCTGCAGCTGCCCTCCCTCAAACCAGAAGACCTGAAGAACATGGTGAGTTCCCTCCTGCTCCCAAGACCTGAAAAACATGGGGAGTTCCCTCCTGCTCCCAAAATCTGCAGCATTCCAGGCTCCAGGGACGAGCCTGGGCCCCCCCAAAATCAGGGATTCCAGCCTCTGTGTGTGTGTGTGTGTGTGTGTGTGTGTGTGTGAGGGATCTGCTCCCACCTGGTTTTCCCCCTTGGACATTCCCCGTGTGGTGGTTCCACCATGGAAACGTGTAAAGAGGAGTTTGGAATGGCTCATCAGCTGGGAAGTGTGTCTGGTTTGCAGTCTGCACCTTTCCCAGTGTCCAGGCTGCTCTGTGGTGCCTGGCAGAGGGGATTTGGGATCCCACACACTCCTTTGGGAGCTCCAGCACTCCCTGAGAAGGGGCAGCCCATGGATCACTCCTTTAGCTGGGATGTCTGGGGACAGGAATTTGGGATGCCAGGGGCTGCCACCCTGAGCCTGAGGTGTGGGCAGAGAGCTGGGAAGGTGAAGGAGCCCGAGGAGGGAAAAGCAGGAAAAGCCAGGAACAAGTGTGGAACTGTCACCTTGCAAGGACCTGTCGTGGCCCTGCTCTGCTGCAGCCAAGTCTGGCTGCTTGGACACTCCTTTGCCAGGGAACAGATGGCTCTGGGCAGCCAGGAGCTGTGTGGGATCCAGGGAATCTTCATCCATTCAGCACAGCCCAGGGGTGCTTTGGGGCTGGCTGAGCTCAGAAAGGCCCAGCAGGAGTGGGACCTGGGGCCTGGGCACGCTGCATGGAATGGGAACCAGAGGCAGGGAGGGTTGCTCTGAGTTCCTTAATTAATGAGTTCATTATCCCACAAGGCAGTGCCACCCCCACTTCCCAATTTTCCTGGCTGCAATTGCCCTGGAAGTGAACAGGGGGCACATTGCTGCTGCCTGTGGGAATACTGAGCCTTTCCTTTTGGGTCACTCAGGACCAACATTCCACAAGGATCCCACAAGGACCCCATGAGGATCCCATGAGGATTCCACAACCCAGGGGTGGTTTGGGGCTGGCTGAGCTCAGAAAGCACCAGGGATTCTCAAGGCATGGCAGGAGTGGGACCTGCTCCTCCCCAGGGAGCAGCTGGGGCCTGGGCACGCTGCATGGAATGGGAACCAGAGGCAGGGAGGGTTGCTCTGAGTGCCTTTTCCCTGTTCCCCAGAGCTGGGGGTGCAAAAGGGATCATTCTCCACGTGGGATGGGATTTTGGGGGTCAAACCAGTGCCTTTTCTCCCTGCAGTCCCTGACAGAGGAAAGGATCACTCGGCTCCTCCAGCTCATCGGGGAGGAGCTGGAGCACAAGGGGACAGAGGGAGAGAAGCCTCCCGGGAAGTTTTCCACGGAAATCCTGCAGGTGCACGTTCCTGCCTGTATCCTGGCGCTGTGCGGCTGGACCTGCAGGTGGGCAGGGCTGCAGGGCTGGGCCTCAGTGTCCCTCACGCTCTGGGCTGGCCATGAAAGCTCTTGGGGGCTGCAGGGATGTGGGATGTTCCTCCTGTGGAATGCTCAGTACCCCTTTTTTCACTGTTTTCCCTCTTTTTCACCATGCTTCTGCCTACCTGATTTTATTTTCCCATTTTTCCTGGTTTTCGCTACTCCCCTTCTTCCTTTGTGTCACTATTTTTCCAATTTTCCCTCTTTGCACTATTCTCCTGCTTTCTTTGTGTCACTGTTTTCCTTATTTTCCCTCTTTTTTCACTAGGATCCTGCTTCCCTTATTTAACCATTTCCCCACTTTTCCACTACATTCCCACTTCCCTTATTTTACCACTTTTTCCCTCTTTTCCCCCTCTGTTCTTGCTTCCTGGCAAGGCAAAACACAACTGGGCCCGTTTAAATCAACACCATAAATGGGATTTAATGGACTTACTTCCCTGACTGTTCCAAGCCCAGGCTTATCTCCTGACTTTCCCCATCCCTGGCAGTGTCCAAGGCTGGGTTGGACGGGGCTTGGAGCAACCTGGGATAGTGGGAGGTGTCCCTGCCCATGAGGGGTGGGAATGAGATGAGCGTTAAGATCCCTTTCAACCCATCCTGTGATCCCACGAGGATCCCATGAGGATTCCCATGAGGATCCCATGAGGATCCCATGAGGATCCTGTGAGGATCCCATGAGGATCCCACAAGGATCCCACGAGGATTCCCATGAGGATCCCACGAGGATCCCATGAGGACCCTATGAGAATTCCATGAGGATCTCATGAGGATCCCACGAGGATCCCATGAGGTTCCTATGGGGATCCCATGAGGATCTCATGAGGGTCCCATGAGGATCCCATGAGGTTCCTATGGGGATCCCATGAGGATCTCATGAGGATCTGTGAGGATCCCATGAGGGTTCCATGAGGATCCCATGAGAATCCCCTGAGGTTCCCATGAGGATCTCACGAGAATCCCACAAGGATCCCATGAGGGTTCCATGAGGATTCCATGAGGATCCCATGAGAATCCCATGAGCATCCCACGAGGATCCCATGAGGTTCCTATGGGGATCCCATGAGGATCCCATGAGGATCTCACGAGGATCCCACGAGGATCCCATGAGGTTCCCATGAGGTTCCTATGGGGATCCCATGAGGATCTCATGAGGACCCCACGAGGATCTCATGAGGATCCCATGAGGATCTCATGAGGGTTCCATGAGGATCCCATGAGAATCCCATGAGGGTTCCATGAGGATCCCATGAGAATCCCATGAGGGTTCCATGAGGATCCCATGAGAATCCCATGAGGGTTCCATGAGGATCCCATGAGAATCCCATGAGGGTTCCATGAGGATCCCATGAGAATCCCACGAAGACCCCATGAGGATTCCCATGAGGATCCTGTGAGGATCCCATAAGGATCCTGTGAGGATGCCATGAGGACTCTGTGAGGATCCCATGAGGGTTCCATGAGGATCCCATGAGGATTCCATGAGGACCCTATGAGGATCTCCACAAGGGTCCTACGAGGATCCCACGCCTTGGCTCTGTCCCTGCAGCGCTGCCTCGGGCTCCATGAACCTCTCGGTGATCACCTGCTCCCGCTGCATGAGGAAGGTGGGGCTGTGGGGCTTCCACCAGCTGGAATCCTCTGCAGCTCCAGAGCTGGATTCCTGTGGCTCCAGCAGCGCCACCCCGGCTGCTCCCGAGCGCTTCCCGCCCGTGCCCACCTCCCCTCGCAGGATGCTGACACGGAGCCAGGACCCGGCATCCGAGCAGGTACACCCTGGGGCTCTGGGCAGGCCAGGGACACCTGGCCAGCTCCAGGAGCTCCAGATCCCTCACCCACATCCAATGGACATCCCTGTCTGGGCAGGGCAGGGACACCTGGCCAGCTCCAGGAGCTCCAGATCCCTCACCCACATCCAATGGACATCCCTGTCTGGGCAGGGCAGGGACACCTGGCCAGCTCCAGGAGCTCCAGATCCCTCACCCACATCCAATGGACATCCCTGTCTGGGCAGGGCAGGGACACATGGACAGCTCCAGATGCTCAAGCTCCCAGATCCCTCACCCACATCCAACGGCCGCCCCCGTCTGGGCAGGGACACCTGGCCAGCTCCAGGAGCTCCAGATCCCTCACCCACATGTGTCCTATGGACATCCCTCATCCCCCTCTGGGCAGGGACACCTGGCCAGCTCCAGGAGCTCCAGATCCCTTCACCCGCATCCAATGGACATCCCTCTCTGGGCAGGGCAGGGACACTTGGCCATCTCCAGATCCCTCATCCACATCCAAGGGACATCCCTCATCCCTCTCTGGGTAGGGCAGGGACACCTGGCCATCTCCAGGAGCTCCAGATCCCTCACCCACATGTGTCCAAGGGACGTCCCTCATCCCTCTCTGGGCAGGGACACCCGACCAGCTCCAGGAGCTCCAGATCCCTCACCCACATCCAGTGGACATCCCTGTCTGGGCAGGGACACTTGGCCATCTCCAGGTGCTCCAGATCCCTCACCCCATCCAGTGGACACATCCACGTGGTGGGAAGGGCCCCTGTGGGGTGCCTGAGGAGGACTGGAGCTGGACAAGGCCTCTTGGTGAGCAGAGGTGCTCCAGATCCCTCATCCATGTCCTATGGACGTCCCTCATCCCCCTCTGGGCAGGGACACCTGACCAGCTCCAGGTGCTCCAGATCCCTCACCCCATCCAGTGGACACCTCCATGTGGTGGGAAGGGCTCCTGTGGGGTGCCTGAGGAGGACTGGAGGTGGACAAGGTGAGCAGAGGAGCTCCATGGTGCCGTTTTTGCCCCAGCAGCACGAGAAGAGCCCGTCCCCAGCCGTGGCCCGGCCTCGGGGCTGGGACTCCCCCAGCTCCATGGACAGGGGCGAGCTGGATGTGAGCAGCCCTGCCCTGAGGAGCCGCCCCGTGACCCGCAGCATGGGCCAGGGGGACACCATGGAGGTGCCATCCAGCCCCGCGCGCAGGGCCAAGCGCGCGCGGCTCTGCTCCTCCAGCAGGTGGGTGAGTGACCCTGGCAGGGAGCTCCTGCCCCGCGCGTTGGTGTTGGCAGCCCCTGCTCAGGGCTTTGGGCACCAAGAGGGGTTTTTGGTGTCTCTAAAGCGTGCCACTGTTGTGTCCCTTCTCTGTCACCGCCTCGCTTCCCAGGACACTTCCTTGAGGAGCTTCTTCCACCCCAGCTCTCAGCACCGGGACTGGTGTCCCTGGGTCAGCACTGGGGAGGGACAGGAACCCCTGGAGGACGCTGCGTCCCACACAGACAAGGAGCCTGGCAAGGCCGAGCCAGGCTGGGAGGTGGTGCTCAAGAGGCTCCTTGGCATCCAGAAATGCGACACGGTGCCCGAAACGGAGCCAGTGGTGAGCCTGAGGCATCCCAACTTGTCCGGGCAGCAAAACTTTGGGATGGGTGGGCTTTGTGTGGGATCAGTCCCAGCCAGGTGACAAGGACCAAGCTGCAGAGCGCGAGCCCTGGCATTCCCACCGGCAGGCTCCATCCAAGGCTGGGCTGTGCTGGAGCTGCTCCAGGGCTGCTATAAATACCAGTGCTGCCCGAGCTCTGGTTTCATTGCCCAGAGTGTCCCCAGAGCTCCTCTCTGCAGCCATCCCCATGCCTGGCTCCAGGCTCTTGGGGTGCCAGCTGTGCTGAGGCCACAACTCCCCCCCCATGTGGCTGTGGAGCAGCTGCTGCCTCCCTGGCTCTCATTACCCACTTGGATTCCTCCTGCCAGCTCCTTCCTGCTTCACCTGGAGCTCAGGGGAGCGGTGGGGCATTCCCCCTTCAGCATTTGTGTGGCATTTGTGTCCCCAGCAGGTCCCTTCTAGGGGTGGCCCTGCCCGCAGCAGGGCGTTGGGACTGGGTGAGCTTTAAGGTCCCTCCATCCCAAACCATTCCATGGTTCTGTGATTCTGCCATGAGCCAGCAAAGCTCCAGATGGTCCAGCAGCACCAGTCACAAGTCACAGGCACCAGACCCAGCTGGAGCAGGGGATGGTTGGGGTCCCTTCCTGCTTTTTGGGATCCTTTTCTGCCTTTTGGGATCCTTTGCTGCTTTTTGGATTCCCTTCCTGCTTTTTGGATTCCCTTCCTGCTTTTTGGATTCTCTTCCTGCTTTGTGGGGTCCCTTCCTGCTTTTTGGAGTCTTTTCCTGCTTTGTGGGGTCCTTTCCTACTTTATGGAGCCCCTTCCTGCTTTTTTGGAGCCCCTTCCTGCTTTTTGGGGTCCCTCCCTGCTTTTTGGAGTCCTTTCCTGCTTTTTGGGTTCCCTTTCTGCTTTTTTGGAGCCCCTTTCTGCTTTTTTGGGGTCCCTTTTTGCTGTTTGGGGTCCCTTTCCTGCTTTTTGGATTCTCTTCCTGCTTTGTGGGGTCCTTTCCTACTTTATGGAGCCCCTTCCTGCTTTTTTGGGGTCCCTCCCTGCTTTTTGGAGTCCTTTCCTGCTTTTTGGGTTCCCTTTATGCTTTTTTGGAGCCCCTTCCGGCTTTTTGGGGTCCTTTGCTGCTTTTTGGGGTCCTTTCCTGCTTTGTGGATTCCCTTCCTGCTTTTTGGGGTCCCTTCCTGCTTTTTGGGTTCAGTTCCTGCTTTTTGGAGTCCTTTCCTGCTTTTTGGGTTCTCTTTCTGCTTTTTGGGCTCCTCTCCTGCTTCTTGCTCCTATCCCCTTGTT
The DNA here is from genome assembly GCF_000277835.1 of Geospiza fortis. Lineage (NCBI taxonomy): Eukaryota > Metazoa > Chordata > Aves > Passeriformes > Thraupidae > Geospiza > Geospiza fortis. Next base: position 1,357,089 of record NW_005054430.1, on the reverse strand, counting down.
CTCCCCTCCACTGGAAATGGGGATGATGAAGATAAGGAGCCAAGTGCTGTCCTGGCAGCCAGCTGGGATGTTCTGGATGGTTTTTTGCTGCAGTTTCCCCTCGTGCCCTTTGCCAGGGGCAGCTCCTGCTCCAGTGCCCTGACCCGTGGCTGTTCCCTGTTCCCATCTTTTCCAGAGCCTCTCGGAGAAATCCTGCAAGGTGTTCCGCATTTTCCGCCAGTGGGAGAGCATGAATTCCTCCTCCTGAGCCCTGGGAGCCAGCCCGGGCGGGGGACACGCCCGTGGGGACACGCCCATGGGGACACGCCCACCGGGACACACCCACCAGGGATATGCCACCAGACACACCCACACCGGGACACGCCCATGGGGACACGCCCATGGGGACACACCCATGGGGACACACCCACCGGGACACACCCACCGGGACACACCCACCAGGGATACGCCACCAGGGACACACCCACCGGGACACGGCCATGGGGACACCCCCACG
>NW_005054430.1:1353401-1356284 GCF_000277835.1 Geospiza fortis | reverse complement strand
CTCCTGGGCAGCTCCATGTCCCGAGGCAGCCCCAGCCACGCTGGGATGGGATCCCCTCCCTGCCTGCCCTGCTGGAGCCTCCCCAAACTGCTGCTGTGTCTGTGTGTCTGTCCCTCCCTCCCCGCCAGGGCTGCCTGGAGCTGGGATGTGCTGTGGGCCCGTGGGGTGACAAGGGGACATCATTGTCACCTCCCCAGGAAGCGACGCCAGGTGGGAATAAACATTTCATTTTTGTTGTTTTTTTTTTCTTTTTCCTTCCTGCTGGCGTGGTGCTTTTCCCCAGGGCAGGAGGAGGTCAGGACCAGGTGTGGCTCCTGTATCCCTCAGGATTCTTGTCCTTATGGGATCATCATCCCACTGCCTCCTGTTTCCCACTCCACATTTTGGTTTTCCATTGCCTCAGTCCCTGTCCCTCTGCTGATGGCCAGTTTGGGGCGATGAATCCCTCTGGTGGGAGGGTGGGATTCCCAAAATCTGGGAAGGGAATGGTGTCATCTCCATCCTTGAGGATATTGGGGAAAGGGCTTTGGGAAGGGCTGGGATCCCACAGACAGCCCGGCACCGTTGGGTCTCCTCCCTGCAGGTCTGTGCTGTGGGTGAGGGCACAGGGATATGCCGTTCCTTTTGGGGTTTTTTGTGAGGAAAGGATCTCCTGCCTCCATTTCCCCAGCCCCAGCTCTGAGGTTTCCCCTGTCTCATGCCCTTGGATGGATTTTGGGATCCCTGTGCTTGGGAATGCCGTGGCTGCCTTGCTCAGGGCTGATCCTGGCTCTCCCTGAACCCCAAAACTTGGGGGTGCACCTGCCCACCTGGGGGCTTCTCCTGGGACCCACCGTTTTGGGATGCCATGGGAAGCAGCAGGGCCTGAATTTGGGTGAGTTCCCTTCCTTTCCCTAATTACAGAGCCCTAACGAGGGGCTGCTGCACCCATGGCCCTGCTGGGCTGGGAGTTGGGGTGGAAATGGGGATACCCCCAATGCAGAGGGACGAGGATGGGCTGGGATGGGCAGGGAAGAGCCCCTTTTCCAGCTGCCTGGACCCACAGATGCCCCAGCAGCCCCCCATGCTTTCCCCATTCCTTACAGCTCCCTGGAACTCTGCTTTCTCCATTTCCAGTGGTTTCCAGCAGCTCCCTTTGGCTCCCTGTGTTCCCCACATTCCCTGTCCATGGATTCTCCTGGCTCCCCCCATCTCTGATCCCACCCCACAAATCATGGGGTGCACCCAATCCAGGCAGGATGATATTCCCATCCCCAATTTCCAGACTGAGGGGTGCTCAGAGGATCCCCAAAATTCCCTCAGCAATTTCCCCAAACCATTCCAAGGTTTAGGCGCTGTAAGAGTGGCCTTGAGGTGTTCCAAAAAGGAACAGGGTGCTGTTGTAGTCCCTGGAATAATCCCTGGTGTTTCACGGATGGAATAGAAGCATTCCAAGAAATGATTCCAAGAAATCCTTGGTTTTTCCCTGTCCAGTTCTCCAGTCAGAGAATATCGTGGCCTGGGAAATACAGGGCCCTCTAGCCCAAGTTTTCCAGCAGCTCTGCTCAGACAGAACCCTGTTCCCCTGCCACATTCCCCCCTGCAATGTGGGGTGTGGATTTGAGTCCCCTCAGGTGATGTCACCTCCTGCCCCTGCCAAACTCGGGCCGTGTTGGGGCATTAAAGGAGGAGCTTTTTTTGGGATTCTTCGGCTGTGTCTCCTCCCCACAGGGGGAGGAAGCACCGGGGCAGATTTATGGGATGATGCCGGGCTCAGGAATGTGGGGTGGGGAGGTTCCACACAGGAATCCCATCAGTTTGGGAGACACCCATTAGTGCTGTCATCATCCGGCTGGGGAAACTGAGGCACCGGGAAATGCTCCGGTGATGTCCCAGCGGAAATCCGGAGTGGTGACTCCTGCTCTGGGGCCTGGCCAGCTGCCACATTCCATTGCCATGGGCAAATCCCATATTCTGTACGTGCAAATCCCATATTGTGGATGGGCAAATCCCATATGCTGCATGGGCAAACCCCATATTCTGGATAGGCAAACCCCATATGCTGAGTGGGCAAACCCCATATTCTCTATGGGCAAACCCCATATTCTGGATAGGCAAACCCCATATGCTGTGTGGGCAAACCCCATATTCTGGATGGGCAAACCACATATTCTATATGGGCAAACCCCATATCCTATATGGGCAAACCCCATCTTCTGTATGGGCAAATCCCATATTCTGGATGTGCAAACCCCATATTCTGGATAGGCAAACCCCATATGCTGTGTGGGCAAACCAAACCCCATATCCTGTATGGCCAACCCCTATCTAACCCCATATTCTGTATGGGCAAACCCCATATTCTGGATAGGCAAACCCCATATGCTGAGTGGGCAAACCCCATATTCTCTATGGGCAAACCCCATATTCTGTGGGGTGGTTCCCTGACCCCCTTGGGGACAGGAAATAGGGGATAAGAGGGCGTCAGAATCCATGGGGAACTAGGGCGATACTGGGAATAGGGGGAGCTGTGGGGAGTTGTGGAAAACGTGGGAATGGGGGAGCCATGGGGAATTGCGAGGCCCTGACGTAGGTGCACCCCGTATTTTATCAGGTGGTTCCCTGGCCGTGGTGGGAACGGGCAAAATGGAAATGGGGGAATGAGAGGAGTGTCAGAATCCATGGGGAATACGGGGAGGACTCGGGGAATACCGGGAGCCGTGGGGAATTCGGGAAACCTTGGAAAAGGAAGAACTGGAGCTTGCGGCCCCAGCGGGGCCTCGAACCCGCGGCCCATCCGTCAGTCCCCTTCCCCCGAGAACTACAACTCCCGGCGTGCCTCGGGGCCGGCGGAGCGTTGAGGGCGCGGCCAATGGCAGGCCCGCGGGGGGGGGTGGCGCGCGC
>NW_005054430.1:1350486-1353098 GCF_000277835.1 Geospiza fortis | reverse complement strand
CCCCCCCTTCTGCCGTATTTCGGGGGGTTCTCCCCCTCTGTGGCTTGAGAGGCGGCCCTGGCGGTGTCTCTGCAGACCCCCTCGGTGGTGCCCCCCCAATCTGGGGGCCCCGCACCCCCCCTTGCCCTGCCCTGGGGAGGGCCAGGAGGGGGAGAGCAGTTCCAGCAGCCACAGCCCAAAGAAAGGCTTTTGTGGGGTTTATTATTATTATTTATTCCCCCATCTCACCCCGCAGTTCATGAAGCTTCTGGTGCCGGCTTAGGGATTTGATTTTTTGGGGAGGACGGGGGGGGTCCCTCGGGGTCTGGCTCAGCAGACCCAGGGGTGGGTGAAGGGCATCAGGGCCCGAGCCTGTCTCCCAAGAGGTTTATGTAACCCTCCAGGTTTGCTTAGGCTTTATTACTTTTTATTTTTCCCCTTCTTCCTACATAGATCTGTTTATATTTTTCCTCCTTGTTTTTATTCCTGGCCCTTTACGGGGCGGTGAATCCCTTTTTTTTTCTCTCTGTCTGGAGAGTGGGTGGCGTTGAAAAATACCATTGGGAATTCGGTTCTGGGATTGTTTTATTAATAGTTTTTGTTTACAAGGTGGCGGGGTGAGCCGGGAAAGGGTAGCAATGACACGAGTGGATGAAATGTTTCTCGGATCTGTCTCCTGAACGTGCCCGACCTCCCTCAGCAGGACTCGGGGCTGGTGACTCTGCCCTGCTGCTGTCGAGGGGTCGAGAAACGGGTCTGATTTAGTTCCCAGAGAGAGATAAACAAACTTATCTGGATTTGGTGGTGTTTTTTTGGGAAGGGTGGGGGGGGAGGGAGGGAGGAGCAGCAGCAGCGCTCCTGTTTGTGGCTTATCGAAGGAAACTTGTCTGACGTTCTCGCAGCGCCTTTCTCCCCACAAAGCTGCGCTCGGTGTATTTTTCGCCCTGTTTTGAAGCAAATAGGAAATGAGTCCTGATGGTGCTCGAATCGGAGCTATTTTTATCCGGGGGTTTAAAGTTACACACATGTCAGACTCCGCCAATTGCGATCGATGCTTAATCGCACCGGGAGGAGGGTCGGGAATTCCAGCTGTTCAGCGAGGGGGGAAAACCTTTCTTAGGGATACCCTGCAAAGAGCCTGGGCCGGAGAGGGGCTGAGGCCCGACCTGATCGGCTGCTGCTCTGTTTCCCTTTCCCCTCTCTCTTTTTCTTTTTTTTTTTTTTTTTTTTTTTTTCCCCTTTTTGTTCGGTTCCTTGCCGGCTTCTCCAGCGGTCGCAGCATTTTGGAGGACAAAGAGCAGGTTTTCCCTGCGAAGTGGCTTTGCTGTGTGTTTCTAGGAGCTGGGTAGGTAGAAAGCCCCGAATATCCGGGATTCCTCTCGGTGCTGGGCAGTTTCTGCCCTGGCTCTTTCTGCCCCCTGACAAAAGGAACCCCGGTGGCTTTTCCAAAAGCAAAGCTCTTGTTGTCGGCTCGGCTTTCCTTGTTTTCCGAGGGGTGAGGGTTAGAGCAGTCGGTCTCCTGCGGATAACAAACTTAGGAAGTTGGATGTGTCAGATGACTCCTCAGCACTCCTCCCTCGCTCGCTCCCTCCCTCCCTCCCCGGCCTTTTTTGTTTGTCTGCCTGACTCGCCTCGCTCGGGGTGAGCAGCTCGCTAGGCCCCGGCTCCCGAGAGCTTCCCTGGGGAATCTCCCCCTCTGGAAGCTGCTCTGGAATCGGGCTCTCCTTTGAGACACGGCAGCCAGGGGGGTCTCGCTGCTGCCCAGGGGAGACACTGAAGGAATGTGCTTGAGGGCATCTCCTCCTGGGGCTTTCAGCGTTTTGTTGCTGTGGAGGGGTTTTTGTTTGGGGTTTTTTTTAGCCCCCCTTTTTGCTGCCGTTTTCATTACAGTTTCCCTTTTCATCCCCTTTCCACGTCTCCAATGGAGAATAATAGTATGGATTTATGGCCTGCCAAGGGCTACCTTTCCCTGTAGGGAGGGGGCACGAGCAGGGTGAATAACACTCCTGCCTTCTCCTGCTCTGACAGGTTTAGGAGCCGAGCGAGGTCTTTTTATGGTTCCTATTTTCAATCCTACCACGTCCGTGTCCTTTTGTGGATGCCTCTTTGTGAGGAGGGAAGGGGAGAGGTGCCTGCTCGCTCTCGGTGGGGCTGCAGGAAGGGCAGAGCTCTGCGGGAATGTGTGCAGCTGATGTTTAATCATCATCTCCCGGACCAGGGTGTGCTCCAGCTCCCCGGCACTCATTGTCTCCCTCCAGGCCGGGTTTGTGGTGCTGGGGCTGGGAAAAGAGAGCCACAGTCCCTCCTCCCCCTTTTGGGGGCTCCAGCCCGAGTTTCCTGGGTGACCTGTGACCCTTCAGAGCAAGGTTTTGCAGGAAGGCTCCGTGCTCCCCAGAACACCTCACCAGCGGCCTGGAAGTGAAGGATTCTCCCACTGGGAATCCCTGGGGCTCCAGGCCAGGCCTCTCTGGGTAGCTCCCACCCTGGGGACGGCAGAACGGGGGCTCCCCTTTGTGGTTCCCCCCGGTTTTGGGGCGAGTGCCAGCCCCGGAGCTGTGTTTGCAGGGAAAAGGCCTCGAGCTCTCGCAACTCCGCGGATTGGCTGGTCGCTTTATTTCCGGCAGACCGGCCCC
>NW_005054430.1:1347333-1350407 GCF_000277835.1 Geospiza fortis | reverse complement strand
CCCCCAAACCCCGGGGCCGTTTCCCGTTCCAGCCCCGGGGTTCATTGTTCCGCTGCGCTCGCAGCTTCCCCTTGGCCGGGAGTTTATTTAGTGCTGATTTATTTTCCTCCTTTTGTGGAGAAACGCTGCTGGCTGCCTTGTAGTCCCCGAGCTCTATTTTTAAGCGTCAGAGCTGGAAAAGGGAAGTGTCACCCTGTTTTGTGCCTGAAAGGAATTATAAATAGTGGCCAGCTTTGTTTGAGTCTCCGTGTGCTGCCCGGTTTGCAGAGCCGGGGCTTTGGGAGCGTAACTCGCAGAGCGTTGCACTCCCTGCTAATTTTAGGCTCGTCCTGAGTCAAGGAGAATAAAGGTACAAAGCTCCTTAGTTTACCTGCAGAGCGTTTTGTAATCTCCAAACTGCCCCAGCCGTGTTTGCTCCGTGGAGGCAAAGGGTAGGACAGAGTTTACATTTGGGATAAATTCCTTTTTCTGCTCATTATGGGCTTACATGGCACTTCTCATCCCACTTGAACACCTTCCAAGAGCGGCGTTGAGCAATCGCGGGGTCACGTGGCGTTGTTCTCTTTGGCCTGTCCCCAGGGGAGAGCGTGTGCACTGGAATGTCTTGTTTTGGTAGGGTTTGGTGGGGCTTGGTTGTTTCGTTGGGGTTTTGTTTGGGGTGTTTTTCTTTCGTTTTGTTTTGTTTTAAAGGACCGATATTTCTGGAAACTTTGAATGTAAATTTTCGAATGTCACGCTACGTTTCTTTCCGCTCCGCTTCTGGGGCTCTGTTTTAATGAGGTCTCTGGGGATGAGGGGAATCGTGTGGTGATGCTTCAGAATGCACAAAGACGTGGCAGCAGCCCCTTCCCAGAACTGGGAGAGCCCCCCCTTTTCCCAGAAATGCTGTCACAGGTGGTGCTTTATAAATCAAATCAGGTAAACGTGGCTTGGGAGGTGCTGCCTGTCTTCAGCAGAACTCGAAATCCATAAATCTCTGCCCAAACCAAACCAACTGGAGGAATATAAATAATCTTTGTTGCCTAAATGACAACTTCCAAGGGTATCATCTTGCTGCTTTTAGAGCAGAATTTGGAGTCTTTGCTGGTGGCTGGATGGTTTTTTTTCCCAAAAAATTGGCTGGAGCTGGAAGTTCACTCTCCCTTTGTTGCTTTGTCAGTTGGACTGGGGAGGATTTGGGAACTTGCCTGAGAGCCAAGTGCACCTGTTTAATCATGGAATTGCCACAATCTTGGAGTTCAAACTGGGAAATATGGATTTGCTTAGGGCTGCTTGGAGCAGAGTGCCTGTTGAAGCCTGACATCCCAGCCCTGCTTAAAATCATAAAAAATAGGGGTAATTTTAATTATTTCCCCATCTCATTCCCTGGACTCAGAGCAGAGCTTTTGGAATACTGAGGAGTCTGGCAGGATGATGCTTCCCAGATTCCCAGTTCTGAAGTGGCATTTGGGCCCTAAATGCTGATTAAACCAATTCTAGAGGCCTTTTCTTTAAAAACCCCAAGAGTGAGCACAGGATTTCAGGAACACAAGTTCCCTGTGAAATGGTCTCCCCTCCACTGGCTCCAGGAGGTTGTGGCAGCTGCTTTTCCTGCCTTTCCTAGGGAAGCTGTGCTTGGACCTGTGGCAGGGCATTGTTTTGAAGTGTCACCATGGCTGCTGTACAATCCTGGTGAGCTTTTGGAACCATCTCCCAGAGTGACTCCCACGTGCTGGGCATTTCTGGGCAGCAGGAGCTGAGCTCCCAGTCCTGCAGACCCTGTCAGGTCCCAGATTTTGGATCAAGCAGGAGATGCCCCTCCATGAGGCCCTGCATTGTTTCATTTGCCAGGGGGAAATGACATTGAATCTTCACAGGAGTGTTCTGTCCTGGTTCTGCTCGTCGTCGTGCGCTGGCATTAAACGATGATTGGGTTTTTTTTTAATGTTTTGGGGGTTTTAAAATGAATTTCTCCTTCAAGCTCACCCTTAATTTCTGTCCTGGAGGAGCAGACAGTCTGGGAGCTGAGGGAGTAAATCCTGCAGTGCCTCCTTGGGAGCTCATCACTGCAGGACTCCAGCTCTGCTGCCTCCCTGGGAATGCCAGCACAGGGGGAGATTCCTGAGCATGGAGGGGATTCCCAGAGGGACAACTCCCTGCACAGCTCTTACATCTTGGGCAGGATCCCTGCCCTTTGTCCTGGGGGAACCAAAACCAAAGGAGGGCTTAAAATGAACGTTTTGATGGATTTTTTCTCCTCTTTGTTTCCTTGGATTATTTTCTTCCTCAACTGAAAGTCCTAATAGACTTCTTTTCCTCTTTATTTCCTTGGGTTTTATTCCTAAATTTCAAGCCTTGATAGACTTTTTTCCCTCTTTGTTTTTTCCTTTTTTCCCCTAAATTTCAACTCTTGATAGACTTTTCCTCTTTGTTTTTCCCTAAATTTCAAGTCTTGATAGACTTTTCCCCTCTTTGTTTCCTTGGGTTTTTTTTCTTAGATTGAAAGCCTTGATAGACTTTGTCACTCTTTGCTTTCTTCTTTTTTTCCCCTAAATTTCAACTCTTGATAGACTTTTCCTCTTCTTTGTTTCCTCAGGTTTTATTCCTAAACTGCAAGTCTCGATAGACTTTGCTCCTCTTTGTTTTCCCCTAAATTTCAAGTCTTGATAGACTTTTCCTCTCTTTGTTTCCATGGGTTTTATTCCAATATTGAAAGCCTTGATAGACTTTTCCCCCTCTTTATTTCCTTGGGTTTTATTCCTAACTTTCAAGGCTTGATAGACTTTCCCTCTCTTTGTTTTCTTCTTTTCTTTTCCCCTACATTTCAAGTCTTGATAGAATTTCCCCCCCTTTGTTTCCCCCAAAATTTCAAGTCTTGATAGACTTTTCCTCTCTTTGTTTCCTTGGGTTTTATTCCTAGATTGAGAGCCTTGACAGACTTTTCCCTTCTTTGTTTTCTTCTTTTTTCCCCTAAATTTCAAGTCTTGATAGACTTTTCCTCTCTTTGTTTCCTTATTCTAGGAAACATTTATTTATTATTTATTCTAGGTTTCAGCCCTAGATTGAAAGCCTTGACAGACTTTTCCCCTGTTGGT
>NW_005054430.1:1327567-1347283 GCF_000277835.1 Geospiza fortis | reverse complement strand
ATGGGGCTGTTGGGAAGGGAAGGTGCCACTGGAAGCCCCCAGAGCTGGGTGCAGTGTCACCAAATGTGCTCAGCACCTGTTGGGGCTCTGCCCTTCTGTGATTGAATCGGGATAAACACTTAACAGGTTGTTGGGAAGGAAGGAGAGAGCCCACAGTTAAAGTGACAGGCTCCCATATGGAGCAGATTGCCAGCCAAACCCCTCCTGCTTTCACTGCCTGCTTGAGTCAGAGGTGATCCCACACTGAGGCAGAAATGCCTGAATTTTCCTGCTGTCCTGGGCTTTATTCCGGCAGCAAAAATGCTGAATAACGTTTTTTTTCCTAAATATGAGATGGGAATTATAGATGTGGGTGTGAGTATCAGAGCTCAGCTCTTCATTGTGAATTCCTGTGTGTGTTCACTCCCCTCCTTTCAGTGCCTCCATTTCCCTGTGGGTTTTGGCCGTGCCTTTCTGGAGCCGTGAGCACAGAGCCCTGCTCTTTGTTCCTCCTCAGCAGAACAGAGCTCTGGTGGCTGAAGGATCACCCAGCCTTGGCATCTGTGCTGTGCAGCCCCTGTGGGTCCCAGCAGGAGCCTCTGGGGGAGTCTCGGGGTCTCTGCTGCTCACAGTGACCCCAAGATGTGTCAGAAATTCTCTTTTCCCAGCCTGGCAGTTGAAGAAGGAGTCAGAGCTCTTCATTTCTCGGTCTCAAGGTTGTTCATTGTTTCTTATCTATAAAATTCTTTCTCCTGCCCTGCTGAGGTCCATCCAGCAGGACAGTTCCAGGCACTCTGCCTGCCCCAGGGTGGTGTTATCTTTTTATACTAAAAACTACGTATACAATGTTTACAATTCCTTCCCAATACCCATCACCTGTGTTAGACACTGAGCTTCTACTCCAAACCAATCCAAAAGTGCCAACATCACCCAGAAGATGGAGGCCAAGAAGAAGAAGGAGAAAGGCTGGACATGCCCAGATTCCTCCATCTTGCCCCCTGAACCCCCATTCTAGAAAACCCCAAAATCTACTTTTTCACCCCATGATAAATTCACTATCATTCTACTTAAACTGTCATGGCCTGCAGATCTTCATCTCAAGTTGGTAACTTGCTCCGTGGGTCATAATCCAAACCACAGGGGCATCCTGGGCTCTGTGCCAGGGTCTCTGAGCCCCCTGGCAGGGACAGCCAGAGGGATGTCCTGGGTTCCCACAGGGGAGCCCTTGGGTGGGATGGATCCCCCAGCACATCCCAGAGCCATGGGCTCACTTGGTTTTGGTGCTTTGCTTTTCCCTGCTTCCTCTATTCCCTTTTTTTACCTCCTTGCCCTGCTCAGAGCTGGTTGTGCCTGGGTGTGGGTGGCCCTGGAGTGCTGTCAGTGCACAGGAGTGCAGGGATTCACTGCCCCATCACCCAGGCAGTCTGTTCCCAGCATTTCCATCTGCTGTCCCCCTCATCTGTGACCGTGTTCTCAGGGGTCTCAGGCTGAGGGAAGAGATGAGGATCTGACTCCGTGTTTCAGAAGGCTGATTTATTATTTTATTATATATATTGCATTAAAACTACACTAAAAGAATAGAAGAAAGGATTTCATCAGAAGGCTTGCTAAAAATAGAAAAAGAAAGAATTATAACAAAAGCTTGTGGCTTGGACTCTCTATCCGAGCCAGCTGGACTGTGATTGGCCATTAATTAGAAACAACCACATGAGACCAATCACAGATGCACCTGTTGCATTCCACAGCAGCAGATAATCAATGTTTACATTTTGTTCCTGAGGCCTCTCAGCTTCTCAGGAGGAAGAATCCAAAGGAAAGGATTTTCCATAAAACATGTCTGTGACACTCATCCCATCGCCTTTGTGACCCCTCACCTCCAGCTGCTGCCTCCTCATCTTCCCTCCCCATCTTTTCCCAGCTCCTCAGCCTCCCTAAAGATCTGCCTGAGGCTGAGGGTGGATTTAATCTCTTGGAAAACAGTGATTTGCTACTTCTTGTGTATCCAGTGATGATAGGGTTGGTTCTGGATTCAGGACTTGGCCACTGTTTCGTTTTGCAATTTCCAAGAGCCATCCTCTAATCTTAAATCACTTCACTGATTCCCTGGAGCAAATTGATGCAGCCTTTCAGGAGAAGCCAAATCGCTCCCAAATCACTTGGCATGAGGTGTTGCAGAGCAGTGGAGGGGTGGATCGTCTGTAAACTGAGCTGGTGGTCTGTGGAATGAATCCCTTTAAATTGGGAATCACAGAGCAGGGCTGGGCATCCTGCGTGATCCGTGATCCACATCCAGGAGGTGATGGAGGCTCCCAGATATTCGTGACTCAGCCTCAGGAAGGGTTAGAGCCATTTTGGATTGGTTTTGCTGAGGGTCAGATGCTGCTTTCCAGACATTGCTGCATTTCCCTGTGCCTGCTTTCCTTGGAATCACTACCAGAAAACAGCAGAAAATATTTTTTTATTAGGGATTGTACAAATAGAGCGTCTGGGTGGATAGTTCTGAAAGGTTTTGCAATCTCTGGCTTTAATTGTTTGGGGGTTTTTTGGTGTTGTTTCCTTAAAAATGTTTTGAATTTGTTGATGTTTTCTTGGGGAAAAGTCTGCATTGATGACAGTTGCTGCCTTTTAGAGCAGCTTCCCCCTGCAGGCTTTGTGTCATTCCCTGTGAATGGCTGAGGTTAAAAGCTGACAGTTCCATAATTCTATAAATTTTGCATTATTTGCCTAATTCCAGGGGGCTTTTACCTGGCTTTGAGCAGTGGTGGAAATGAGAGCTGTGCAGGTCCTTGCTGCCTTCTCAGTGTCACAGCTGTGTCACAGCACAGGTGGTGGGCACTGCTGGGGGGACCTTTCCTAAAGCCTGCTTTGGGACGGGCTGTGGGGCTGGCAGGGAACGACAGGGCTGAGCTGCTGCCCTGCACCATGCAGGAATGGGATTAGGGGAGGAGGAGCCAGGATTGCCATGGGAAGGTGAGCTTGGGGATGTTTGCATCAGGGACAGACACTGGCTGGCTATAAAAGATGGGATTTTCTATTTTAAATTAGGGTAGGGTCAGCTCTTCACACAATTTACCAAGTGCAACCCCTGAAAAAGTAAAAACCCAGTGTGTGATACTGAGCCTGAGTGTCCTGGATTAACCTTCACCGTGGTAGATTAATGGATGCAAAGTTGAAAAGATTGATAAATTATTAACTTAACCACGCTGGCAATTTTTTTTTTTTCTGTGGGCTGTGCTGCTTTGTTTTGTCTTGGTGCTGGCAGGTCTGGGCCTGCTCTGAGGCTGTGTCCGAGGAGACACCCGAGTCCTGCAGCAGGAAAGCTGCATGAGAACACATCCCTGGCTTGTCTGAGCAGAGATTGAAAGTGATTTTGCTCTTAAAGGAGTTTCTAAATCAAAGTGCTGTTTTAAATCTGAGCTTGAAGCTCTTGGATCGCCGGCGTGGCCGCGGTTGGAGAGTTAAGGTTTGAGGAAATGAAGCTGCTCCTTTAAGCCTTGCTCAGTGGAGTGTGAGTGCTGTGAAGCCAGATCTCTTTTCAGTTTGCAAAGGGCCAGCTTTAGCTTTCAGATGCATTTGGGAAAGGGAATTTTTGGCTTCTTAAAACATAAAACTGGGAGATCTGCACTGAGAGGAACCTGGAGGAGCAGAACATGGAATTGTGGGGTGTTTGGGTGGGGAGGACCTCAAAGATCATCCAGTTCCCAGCCAAACCATGGGCAGGGACACCTCCCACCATCCCAGGGTGTCCCACACACCCCATGCAGCCTGGCCTTGGGCACTTGCAGGGCTGGGAACCCCACACGTGCCTGGACAGCCAGAACATGACATGGAAGTGGTGAGAGATGAAGCCCAAAAGTTGCCTTTGGTTCCTGGCTGCTCCCAAACTGATTTGTTCAGGCAAAACCCTTTCCTAATCAATCTTTTGTTTAAATTCTCCTTTTATTTCCCTGCTTTTTCTTCCTTTTTGGGAATGGGGGGAGGTTTTTTTCCTGCTGCTGAATCAGGTGAAAGCTGCTCCATCAGGGGAAGCCAGCGCTCCCTCGCCCTCTCCTTTCTACTGAAACTGGGTTTGTTTTTCTTCTGTCTGATGCCATTAATTCAGACTCAGTGACCTTCCCCCTGAGATCCCCAAAGCCAGGAGGGCTGGACCTGCTCTCACATGGCAGCCAGGCAGGTTTTAAAGCTCACAATGCCCCGGCTGCTTTGGTGCTGAGCTCATGTTCTGTGGCAGGACGTGCCTGTGCCCATGGCTCAGCAGCACTGGGATCCCTTCCCAAGGCACCCACATCCCCCTGGGCTCTGCTGCTGACTTTTAGGAGCTCTCTAAACACAAAGCCAGGTTTGGAAACCAGCAAGGGCTTTGTTTGGGCAAGAAGATAGTCAAGGGCTGATTTTTGCTAGTTTTGGGGATGGCCTTGCTTGGGAATCCTCAATTCCAAAATCTACAGGGCTGAAATAAAGGAATAATCCTTCCAGCAGTTTTCCTGGGGCTGTCAGATCTCTGCAGGGACTTTGTTTGGATAAGAAGACAGTCAGGAACTGATTTTTGCTAGTTTTGGGGATGGCCTTGCTTGGGAATCCTCAATTCCAAGTCAAGGAGGCTGAAATAAAGGAGCAATCCTTCCAGGAGTGCAGCAGCTATCTGGGAATGTCAGATCTCTGCAGGGACTTTGTTTGGATAAAAAGATAGTCAGGGACTGATTTTTGCTAGTTTTGGGGATGGCCTTGCTTGGGAATCCTCAATTCCAGAGTCAAGGGGGCTGAAATAAAGGAATAATCCTTCCAGGAGTGCAGCAGTTCCTGGGAATGTCCCATCTCTGAGGTGACTCAGCGTGGTTACACTGATTTATTCCTTGCTGCTCCTGAAGCCACCTCCTACTTTTTGTTTCCCACTGTTTATATATTTTTGCTTCTTTTGAGGCTGTGTCAGTGTTGAATTGAGGGAAGCAGTGGAAATAAGGCAGCGGAATGATCGGTGCTTTGTTGAACATCGTTGGTAATTTAATCCTCCTGGCTCAGGGGAGGAATCCGTGCCTGGATATTGGAGAAAGCTCAGATCCCAGCAGGAGGATGTGCTTTGAGAAGGGGGGAACTCAGGGCTGGGTTGAAAAGTTGGGATGTCAGAAATCAGATCCCGGTAAGTCAGAGCCAGAGCCCGTGTTCCTTGAAAGGGAAGGTATGTGAGGAGGTGTTAGCTCACCTGCTCCCCCTGGAGCTGCTCCACGCTTCTTTCGACTCCTGTGCCTCCTGGGAAGCTCCAGGGTCTGGCATTTAAACACATTTTGCCATGCTCACAGCTGCTGACAAAGCTGCAGGTTACTCAGAATCCGCTGGTTTTTTTATTCCATGGTTTGTTTGGTGTTGCCATGAAAAGGTCATTTTAATTCTCTTTTAAATGCTTGCCCAGTTTGGAGCACAAATCTTTTAGATGCTTGCCTGATTTGGAGCAAAAATTGCCCAAAAAAATCACCACGTTCTGCAAACTGGGCAGGAGGCAAAACCAGTGTGGAGAAAAACCCAAACCCACCAGTGACAGCAGGGGTGGGAAGTGCCTCAGACCCCCAGTCTGGCGGGACTGAAGAGATATTCCCACGTGGTTTTAGCAAATCCACAGTTAAACTGTGAGCCCTGCTTGGAGTAAAATCGAGGCTTGAGCCTCACCAGGTGAAACAAGAGATGCCCTGAGAGTGAGCTGCTGAGCAATGATGTGCCCCCAGTGGGCCCCATTCTGCAGTTCAAGGTTTGCCACAACTTTGCTTCTGCTCTGAGATCAGGAAACTTGCTGGCCTGTATTTAAAGCATCTGCACATCCTGGTGCTAAACCCAAATTTACACATTCAGGGGGTAGATTGTGGAGGGCAGGGGTGTGTTTGGATTTTCTGTTTGTCCCAGAGGGTCAGATCCTCCTGAGCTGCATCCCAACAATCCCTGCAGCTCCTCGGGTGTGATCCCAAACTGCCAGAGCTTTTTAAGTGTCATTTCTCTGGGGAAAAAAAAAAAAAATCAGAATTTTTCCTCTCTTCAGCAGCATTTATTGGAAAAGAGTGAGGGGTAAGCCAAGATTTGCCTGTTCCACCTGCTTAAATGTAGCAAGAAATGGGTTTGTGGGGTTTGTGCAGGGATTCTGTGGTGGCAGAGTGCTGAGAGAGAGCCTTGGTGCCTCTTCTCACCGTGGCTTTGGGGTTTTTTTTCCCATTAATTTTTGTCTGGAGTTGCTTGGATAAGTGGGAATGGTGTGTGAGAAGAGTTTATAACACAACACAGCAAACCTGGTCTAGGGAAGCTGTGGGAATCAGGTGATCTTTAAGGTCCTTTCCACCCCAAAATTCCATTTCACTGGCTGCTCTGAGCCTGAACCAGCATCTCTGTCTGGGTAGAGGCAAATTTTAATCCTGAGCTGATAAATACTGAGTTTGCTGGAGTTTGTTTCTTTTTGGACTTCAAATTTTTTGCAGGGGATTCCTGCTCAGCGTGGCTGGGACACAGCAGGATTCTGCAGCCTCAGGAGATGCATGAGTGGGGTTTTTTAAAGGGTTTGAGATGTTTTAGTGGGTTTTTTTAAAGGGTTTTGAGATGCATTAATGGGGTTTTTTAAAGGGTTCTGAGATGCTTTAGTGGGGTTTTTAAAGAGTTTTGAGATGCTTTAGTGGGGTTTTATTAAAGAGTTTTGAGATGCAGTAGTGGGGTTTTTTAAAGGGTTTTGAGATGCATTAATGGGGTTTTTTAAAGAGTTTTGGAGATTTTTCAGCTCAGTAGCCACTGAGTCCTTTAAATTGTCCTCTGTGGCTCTTGGTGGCTTCCAGAGTCCTTTGATATTCTTTTAGGTGCTTCAAACAGCAAAAAACCCTGCAAGGGGAACTTTCCCCTAACCCTGTCAGTATGTAGAATGGATCAGGAGCAGGAACCACTTGGCTCAAGCAGATCCTTGGGGTGCAGGTGTGGGATATTGCCCGCGTTCCCATTTTGGGTCTCCTGAAGGAGCAGGAGGCAGCAGATCCCTTGGGTGCAGGTGTGGGATATTGCCCACATTCCCCATTTTGGATCTCCTGAAGGACCCAAGAGGCAGCAGATTTTTTGGGTGCAGGTGTGGGATATTGCCCACATTCCCAATTTTGTGTGTCCTGAAGGAGCAGGAGGCAGCAGGACTTTGGGTGCAGGTGTGGGATATTGCCCACATTTCTCATTTTGGGTCTCCTGAAGGAGCCAGGATGCAGCAGATTTTTTGGGTACAGGTGTGGGATATTGCCCACATTTCTCATTTTGTGTGTCCTGAAGGACCAGGGGCAGCAGGACTTGGGGTGCAGGTGTGGGATATTGCCCACATTTCCATTTTGGGTCTCCTGAAGCACCCAGGAGGCAGCAGATCCCATGGGTACAGGTGTGGGATATTGCCCACATTTCTCATTTTGTGTGTCCTGAAGGACCAGGGGCAGCAGGACTTGGGGTGCAGGTGTGGGATATTGCCCACATTTGCCAATTTGGGTCTCCTGAAGGAGCCAGGATGCAGCAGATTTTTTGGGTGCAGGTGTGGGATATTGCCCACATTTCCATTTTGGGTCTCCTGAAGGAGCAGGAGGCAGCAGATCCCATGGGTGCAGGTGTGGGATATTGCCCACATTTGCCATTTTGGGTCTCCTGAAGGAGCAGGAGGCAGCAGGACTTTGCCACGTGCCCATCCCTCTCTCAGGAAGTGGCTGGAGCTGCCACAGGCGTCACAGAAACCCACATCAGCTGCTTTTTAGGTCATGACCACGCTGGGCTAAATTTAGCCTGTGAGCCAGAAGAGGGAGGTTTTGGATCCCAGTTCCTGCCCCATCCCTGGTTCTGGGCTGTGCCTCTGCTGAGGTCCCTGGGGACAACCTGAGCTTGGCTTGGGAAGCTCCTGGAGGAGGAACTGGAGGTGGAATTGTAGGGAGGAGGAGCAGGACATGGAGATTCTGTATGGATCAGGGCTTGAGTCCCATCCAGGGCTGCCAGCGTGGCCAAGAGGAGAATCCTGGCCCATTTCTGTGTAGGGAGCAGCTCCACAGCCCAAAAAGCTGTGGTGTGCTGAACTCTGCTTGGAGATTCGTGTAGGTTTAGGGTGGGAAAGGGAGAAAACCACTTCTCTCATTACCCTGTAAATTTATCTCAAGGCAGGAATGTTCCCACTTTGGTGTTTTTTTCTTTCATTTCTCCAAGCCCCACATCTCTGCTAAAATTGTCACATGGCAGAGATGAGTAAAGGGGAGGAGAACAAGTCACTGTGGCAGCACAGGGGAAAATTGCTGGGAGCTGTGTGCTGCTGCTGGAATTCCAAGCTGTCTTTATTTGAACTTCCTTGATTGTTGCAGCATCCTGGCTCTCTGCAGCAGCAGCACCCTGCTTAATTGGGATTTTTTTTTTTTATTTTATTTGTGGATTAGTAATACTGTCCTCCAAATGGCTTCAAGTGTGTCAAGGCTGCTTAATTCTGATTTCCTGAAGCAGGCTGTGATAAATGTGTGCCTTTGAAAGGCTGCCTGCCTCTGCCGGGGGTCACCTGGAATTCAGAGCATCTGGCAGAGGTCGGCTCCAGGCTTTTTGTTCTGTGCTGGGGAAAACTCGGGGAGTTGGGGGGGGTTTATCAGCTCCTCTCTGAAGGAGGAGACGCTTCAAACTTGGTGACAAAATCCCACTTTTCAGGCAGCTGCACCTGCTAACGACTGAACTGTTAATTAGGTTTTAGTGCGCTGTTCCTTTGTCTCTTCTGTAACGGCGAATCAAAGAGAGGATGTCAAGGAATCTTCTGTTTCAGCTGAATTTAACTAATTATGAGAAAGCTGTGCCCTCGCTCCAAACACAGCCTAAGAGCTGGGAATTGCAGTGTCCTGGCAGTGTGGGGTGTATTCCAGGCCTGACCCCAAAGCTCAGCTTCCATTTGAGACTCACCGCTGGTATTTTTTCTTTTTGATGCACACAACAAACCCCGGGTGTTGTTGTTCCTGTGAGTTTTTCTCCCTGCAGCTCTGTGAAATGGGAGGACATACATGTAGGGGTGGCTGGTTTGTGACACTCCCCTGGGCTCTGAGTTCAGAGGGAGGTGGGATGGTGAAGCCTGAGCAGATGTGCTAGAGCAGGATCCGGATCAGGGCTGAGGATGAGCTGCTCCTGATCCCAGCAGATGCAAACCCACCCCTGTGTCCTGCTTCCCCTCTCCAGGTGGGTTTGGTGCTTCTGGGTGGGGAATTTTCTTCCCAGAGCTCCCAGCAGTGACAGCACCTTCCAGACTCTCCCAGGGAAACATCCCAATCTTTCTCAGCCCTCCCACTCCCATCTTGGAGGTTGTTTTGGAGGAATCTTGGCCACAGTGACCAGGACTTTGTGTTCTGTGTTCCACCAACACCCTCTGCTCTGCTGCTGTTACAAAAAAATTCCCTTTTTCCTTTCTTCTGGTTGTGCTGGTGTCACCTGTGCCAAAATGGGTTTAATGAACCCTCCCAGTGCTTTAGGGGGGGTTATAAAAGGAGGGAGAGGGATTTGGAATGGCCTGGAGGGACAGGATGAGGGGGAATGGCCATGAACTGAGAGAGGGGAGTTTTAGGTCAGGTATTGGGAGGGAATTCCTGGCTGGGCAGGTGGGGATGGAATTCCCAGAGCAGCTGGGGCTCTCCCTGGGTCCCTGGCAGTGTCCCAGGCCAGGCTGGCTGGGTTTGGAGCACCCTGGGATGGTGGGAGGTGTCCCTGCCATGGCAGGGGGTGGATGTGGATGATCTGTAAGGTCCCTTCCCACCCAAACCATTCCATGATTTTAATCCCTGCCTTCCTGTCACCAGAGGCTTCCCATGATCAGAGAAATCCCCAGTGCTTGAAAACAGCCTGGATCTCCTCCTTCTGGTGCAGCTGCTGAGCCAAGGAGGATCTCCAAAGCCTGCAAACCATAAAAATAATTAGAAACAGGTATTTCCCATGGCAGCCTTCAGCATGGCAGCTGTCCTGGGCTCTGGGCACCCTCCAGACCTGGCTGGTCCTGGGTTTGGTGGTGCCAGCATTCCCAGGAGCACACAAAGCTCCCAGGCTGTGGGCAGCCCAGCCATTCCCAGGTGCACACAAAGCTCCCAGGCTGGGGGCAGCCCAGCCATTCCCAGGTGCACACAAAGCTCCCAGGCTGGGGGCAGCCCAGCCATTCCCAGGTGCACACAAAGCTCCCAGGCTGGGGGCAGCCCAGCCATTCCCAGGTGCACACAAAGCTCCCAGGCTGGGGGCAGCCCAGCCATTCCCAGGTGCACACAAAGCTCCCAGGCTGGGGGCAGCCCAGCCATTCCCAGGTGCACACAAAGCTCCCAGGCTGGGGGCAGCCCAGCCATTCCCAGGTGCACACAAAGCTCCCAGGCTGGGGGCAGCCCAGCCATTCCCAGATGCACACAAAGCTCCCAGGCTGTGCTGCTCCCTCCTTGGCCGCTGCCTTTCCTGTGGGGATCATTGTTCACTCCAGCCTGGCTCTCTCGTGGCTTCCTCTGGAACACAATGTATCTTCAGCCCTTCAGCTTGCAGGAAAATCCTGTGCAAGGAATCCCTTGGGAAAGGCCAAAACCCCTTGGAAAGCTCCAGCCTGAAAATGGCTTTTTGTGAGCGAGTCCTTCTTGGTGCAGAGATGGTGGGAGCTGGATCAGGAGGAATTGCTGGGGTTAAAGGAAGCACCAGCCTGATTTCCTGAACTTCCTGGGCTCATAAATGAACTTTTGGCCGGTGGTTTGGTGACTAAATGAACTTTTGGCAGGTGGTTTGGTGACTAAATGAACTTTTGGCAGGTGGTTTGGTGACTGGTGACTAAATGAACTTTTGGCAGGTGGTTTGGTGACCAAATGAACTTTTTGCAGGTGGTTTGGTGACCAAAGGAACTTTTGGCAGGTGGTTTGGTGACTAAATGAACTTTTGGCAGGTGGTTTGGTGATGAACTGCCCCAGTGTCAGTCTTTAATTTACGTTCTAAGCAGGATTGCCCAGGCTGGGTTGAACTTGGAGCAGCCTGCAGTAGTGGAAGGTGTCCCTGCAGGTGGAACTGGGTGGTTTGAAGCTCCATTCCAAGCCAAACCAGCCTTTGATTCCACTTTTCCAGAGTGAATGGCTCGATGGGAGCTCCTTGCACTGACCCAGCCTTGGAATTGGTGTGTTTGTGTTTTCTCAGGCCTGATCCATGCAGTGCAGTCCCACCTGACTCGGCAGAGAGCTGAGCGATGAACTCAGATTTATTCACGAACTCTTTAAATAGAAGTGGCCACGTGCACTGGACAAAAATGAGGGGCAAAGCCACTTGTGCAGCCTGGCTGTCCCCAGGCAGCCCTGGGGTGTTGGATGTGTTTATGGGATGCACTGGGGAAGCCACAGTGCCCTCATTCTTAATTCAGGATAATTGGGTTAATAGCTGTGACGGTGGCACCTTGGATTGCTGCAGGGGTTTCTGTACAAACCCCTGGCATGCAGGAAACTCCTGCACCTTTTGGGCTGCACTTTCCTGCTGGGTGGCTTTGTGGTGGTTTTATGTGGCAGGTGACCTGGAAAGAAGGCAAACTTTATAAACTTCAGCTGTGTGTAAGCAGGCTGCTTGTTCCTAAATCACTTGGGCTTTTTCTGCTTTGGTGTGAGAGAAAAGAAGAGAAATTGTGGTTGTTGTAACTTCACCAGGTCTGTGATTCAGGTTTGGAATTTGTGCTAAAAACCCAAGGAAACTGTGTGTAAATCCTGCCTGAGCTGCTCCTTTAAAACACTTTGAACAAAGCCAAGGAGGGGGGAAGCAAATCTGATCCCTCTGGAGGTTCTGGCAGGGAGAGAAGGGAACAAATCCATCCTCTGGGGTTTGGGAGGGATCTGTACAAGCCACAGCACCCTCAGGTCCCCAACTCCAGACTATTTCCATGTGGGACTGGGAGGAGCTCTGCAAAACAAGCCCAGTGTGGAGATGCACCAAGGAAAATGGAAATTTAGAGGTGTTTGGGGAGCAGGAAAGGAAAAATCCCCCAGGATTGTGTTCCTGGCAGCCCATGGGGAGCTGTTGTGAACATTGCCCCAACCAAAGGAGCAGGATCCTCACCAGGGCTGCACATGGGTTTCAGATTAACCTTTCCAAGGTGTGGCTGCTGCCTCAGCACTTCAGGAAGGATTTTGGGTGCAAGCCCCTTCCACAGGCTTGATGTTCATCCTGATTTCCCACTGCTGGTGAGCTGCTCTCTGCCTTCTCTGCTGCACCTGGGAATGAGAAGAGCAGAATTTCATTTGTTCTTGCAAAAAAAGTGTATTTTGAATAGTGTTCTGAAAGGAACAAAAATCCCCAGGTGCCTCAGGAATGATCCCCCCTGGAAAATCCACCTGGTGGATTCCTTCAGGTTGGGTGCTGGGAAATCTGCACTGAAGGCAAAGCAAGATTTCCATCTGTGTTGCTTTAGGTTAGAGGAATTGCACTGATCTCAAGCTTAATTTCCACATTCACTTGGCTTTTATTCCCTCCACCTGTGCTGGAGAAATCCCAGTGGGTTTGGAGATTTGTTTTAAAGCTTTTTTTCTTTGAGGGTTGGCAGATGAGAACCAGGAAGGCTCAGAACTGCTGGAGCTTCTGGCTCAAGTAGCAAAGAATTCTGGAGCAAACAACTGGGGGATGGCCTAAAACTGGAGAGGGTAAGTTGAGATTAAATCTTAGGAAGAAATTCTTCCCTGTGAGGGTGCTGAAACCTTGGCACAGGTTGGCTGGGGCTCCCCTGGAATTCTTTAAGGCCAGGTTGGACTTTGGGGCTTGGAACTCCCTGGGACAGTGGGAGGTGTCCCTGCCATGGCAGGGGTGGCACTGGGGGAGGTTTGAGATCCCTTCCCACCCGAATTTTATGGTTCTATGAGACAACAGGGGACAAATCACCCCCAAAATATCTTTGGGAGACCTTATTGCTGTGGAGGTTGGAGCAGGAGACCCCTGGTGGGAGGCAGCTCCTGCTGGGAGTTTGGATTTGAAGCACAAAAGCCAATTATTGAGGAATTAAGGTTGAGGCAGCTTTGTGAGCACAGAGCTGCCTCATTTTCAGTGGCACTCTCCATTTCTGTGGGCTCTGAGTCTGGTTTAGAGTGCAAACCCAGCTTGGCCAGGCTGGAATTCCAAGCAGTTGGTGCTGCCTGAGCTCTGAAAACCACGGGTTAAAAACTTGGTGTAAATGGGATCAGAAATGCATCCCTGAGTATTTCTGGTGGGCTTGGAAGGAACTGTGCAGAACATGGAGAGAACTCAGTTCTCCTTGGTGCTGAGAGGCCTGGGGAGCAGGACAGCAAAAATCCCCCTGGATTCTGCTCCAGGCAGGCCCTGGAGGGATCCTGAGCAGGACTTTGGAGGGGTTTCCTCCCCTTGGGATGTTTCAGAGCTCAAGGTTCAGTTTGTTCCTGGGGAGCCTCTCCCAGGTCTGGTTTTTCCTGGAGCATCCCAGCATGGAGTGTTTGTTAAACCAGTTCTCAGTTCCACTCTTCCCTGAGTCAGTGTTAGGCTGGAGTCGGAGCTGAGGATCAGCATCTTCCTCCTCAGTCCCTGTGGTCCATTCAGCTTCTTTGGCAGGCAAGGAGAGGTCCTGGCAGTGGGCAGCAGAGAGGATGTGGAATGTGCCTCCAGAACTGGACCTGCTCCATGCCAAAGCTAAATTTAAGCTTCATTTCTTTTAAGCTTAAAATATTTCCTTTGACACTTTCTCCTTCCTGCCATGAAACTCTTTTATCTTGTTTAAAATCAAGACCTTGACATAATTCTAGATTATTTTTTTTTCCCCTGAATAAGCCCTTGCCAAAGCTCAGCTCTTGGCCTCCTCTGCATCTGCTGTGAGTGCAAACATCTCATCCCAAGGGTTTTCCAGCAGGAGGAGGTGGATGTTTGTCCCTTGAGGGCTTCATGTCACCGTTGCTGAGGTGCTTTGAGGCACTTTCTGAATGACTGGGGAGGTTTCTGCAAGTGAAAAAGCATTTCACTAAAATCTACAAAAACCTAACCCAAACTCCCCTGGAGGGAAAAAGCCACATCTTAAAATAATTCTTTTTTTTTTTCCTGTGAAGACTAAATTGGAGAAGTATTTGAATATGTCAGAGCAATCTGCTTTTGACAGACCCTGCTGCATTCTTGTAAATCATGTGATGAGGCCCAGCCCCAAAATAAACTCAGGTCTTGGGCTTGGTGTCAGGTCTAGCTCAGGTTTGGGGTCACGCTCAGTCCTGTGGTTTCACAACCAGGGTTTCTCTTTCTCGAGAGGTTCAGCACTTCCTGAATCCTCCCAAAGAGGAAATGAAGCCCTGCCAGCACACCTGGAAAAAAAGCAAAGGTTGTATTTTCTCCTTCTGATATTTCTCTGAAAACACACTTGAAATTTCTGGCTGTTGGAGAAGTTGATGATTTGTGCACAAACCACTCAGTTCCACCAGTGTGTCCCATCTCCATGGAAACCAGCTCCTCTGGGTGGGAGCCTGGAGTGATGCACACATCAAATGTGGTGCTTCAGCTCAGGGACACATGTGTGGCCACCAGAACCGCTCCAGCTCCATCCTGAGTTCCCCCAGAGCTGCTCCAGTTCCATCCTCAGTTCCCCCAGAACCGCTCCAGTTCCATCCTGAGTTCCACCAGAACCGCTCCAGTTCCATCCTCAGTTCCCCCAGAGCTGCTCCAGTTCCATCCTCAGTTCCCCCAGAACCGCTCCAGTTCCATCCTCAGTTCCATCAGAACTGCTCCAGTTCCATCCTCAGTTCCCCCAGAACCGCTCCAGTTCCATCCTCAGTTCCCCCAGAACTGCTCCAGTTCCATCCTCAGTTCCACCAGAACTGCTCCAGTTCCATCCTCAGTTCCCCCAGAACCGCTCCATTTCCATCCTCAGTTCTCCCAGAACTGCTCCAGTTCCATCCTCAGTTCCCCCAGAACCGCTCCAGTTCCATCCTCAGTTCCACCAGAACCGCTCCAGTTCCATCCTCAGTTCCACCAGAACTGCTCCAGTTCCATCCTCAGTTCCACCAGAACCGCTCCAGTTCCATCCTCAGTTCCATCAGAACCGCTCCATTTCCATCCTCAGTTCTCCCAGAACTGCTCCAGTTCCATCCTCAGTTCCACCAGAACTGCTCCAGTTCCATCCTCAGTTCCACCAGAACTGCTCCAGTTCCATCCTCAGTTCCACCAGAACTGCTCCAGTTCCATCCTCAGTTCCATCAGAACCGCTCCAGTTCCATCCTCAGTTCTCCCAGAACTGCTCCAGTTCCATCCTCAGTGCTCCTGGACCCAGCTCTGGCTCCTCTGACTGAGACTCAGACTGGGGGCTTCTTCTGGTTCCTGATTTTTCCTCTCTCAGGGAGTTCCCTGGGAAGCTCTCAGGTCACAGTGGAATCCTGGGATGGTTTTGCCTCTCCACTTATCCCACAGAACTCCTCCCTGCAGTTTCCTCCCTGTAGGATCCATGTAAGGAGTTGGCTCATTAACCCTTGCCTCTAATTAGGTGTTATTTGCCCTTCTTGGACCCCTGTCTGGCTTTTCCTGAGATTGAAGGAAATGTGGTGCTTGTGGAGGTGGCTCTGTCACTGTGGTCACACACAGGGACATCCCTTCAGCTTTCCTGATCCCAACTCCAGTGCAGTTCCCTTCCATCAAATCCAGTCCCCTTTAAAATTCCTGTGCCGGCTTCTCCTCTCCTTGACTGGAGCCTCTCCCAGCCAGGAGGGTGCAGGTCTGGTTTAAAGGGTTTGTGGGCTGTTTATGGGATGGAGGGCGGGTTCCTGGTGCCACCACTGCAGTTCAGTACTGGCCCATCCCAGGCTGAGCACAGTTCTGGACAAGTCTGTCCCAGTGTGATTTCTCTAATGCACAACCATAAAACCACAGGGCCATGGAATCACTTGAGTTGGGAAAGGCCTCTGAGATCATCGTGTCCCACCATTGCCAGCACTGCCAAGGCCACCATGTCCCCAGGTGCCACATCCACAGGGCTCTGAAATCCTTTAAATCCCTCCAGGGATGGGGACTCCAAACCTCCCTGGACATTTCCAGTGCCTGATCACCTTTTCCATGAAGGAATTTTCCCTGAAATCCTCCCAACCCCTCCCCTGGCCCAGCCTGAGGCCGTTCCCTCTGCTCCTGTCCCTGTTCCCTGGAGCACAGCCCGACCCCTCTGGCTGTCCCCTTGTGGGAAATGGATTTGTGAAGGATTTGTAAAATTTGATAGCAAGTTTATATAGTTTGATATATTTGTATATAAATATTGAGATATGGTGTGTTGGTTTAGGAAGGGTATAGAATAGAGATGATATTGTTGAGAGAGGTTTTAAAGTAGGGTTTTGTAAAAAGATCAGATATTGTAGAGAATTAAAATATTACTGTTTGTTTAGTTTTACTGTTTATTTAGTTTTGCTATTTATTATAGTAATAATAATTCTATTATTACTATAATAAAGAGTAAAACTAAATAAATAGTAATATTATATATAATATAATAGAATATAAATACTATTTTATATATATTATATATATTATATATACTATTTTATAGTATATTATATATACTATTTTATATACTTTATTTATTTTATACATACATTCTTTATTTATTTTATACATGCATTATATACATATTATTTTATACATTATTTATTATACATATTATATATTTATTATATATATTATTTTATACATACATTATCTATTTATACATACATTATATACATATTATTTTATACATTATATATTTATTATACATGTTATATATATTACATATAAATACTTTTTATTGTAGTAGTAATAGTAGTCATTCTATTATCAATCTCAAGAAATAGTTTTACTATTTATTGAGATTGGTAATAGAATGAAATGTTGTAAAACACCTCTCAATTACCCCATCTCCACACAAACTAAGAAAACCAACATCCCCTCCTGGCAGGGACTTGTGCAGAGCCACAAGGGCCCCTGAGCCTCCTTTGCTCCAGGTCAGCCCCTTCCCAGCTCCCTCAGCCTCTCCTGGTTCTCCAGCCGCTTCCCAGCTCCCTCAGCCTCTCCTGGTTCTCCAGCCGCTTCCCAGCTCCCTCAGCCTCTCCTGGTTCTCCAGCCGCTTCCCAGCTCCCTCAGCCTCTCCTGGTTCTCCAGCCGCTTCCCAGCTCCCTCAGCCTCTCCTGGTTCTCCAGCCGCTTCCCAGCTCCCTCAGCCTCTCCTGGTTCTCCAGCCGCTTCCCAGCTCCCTCAGCCTCTCCAGACCCTTCTGGTTGTCTAGCCCCTTCCCAGCTCCTTTCCCCTCCATGGATAAAAGATCCAATATATCCCTGCCTCTTTTTTTTTTTCCAGTTGTAACTGTTTAAGGGAGCAGCAGAGGGCTGGGAGGGCACTAAATGGATTTATTTCTGTAGGAGAAGGGCAGTGCTGCTCCATCCAGCAGGGAATGGGATGCTCCTTGTGTTCTGTGGTGCTGCTGGGGAAGGCAAAGCAGCTTTGGAGGAAAGTGCTGACTTGGTTCGTGCTGGTTCAGAGCAGCCAGCTCGGCTGCAGAGTGTCTCCAGGGAAAAGCTGACTTTTCCTTCTACCTTCTCTTTATTACTCCAGTTTCTTGGCACAAAGCTGGTGGAAATCAGCCAGATGTAAATCACCAGGAGCTCCAAAGCAAGCAGGGCAGGCTGGAGGCTTTGCTGGAACAGCATTTTCTTCTCCCCAAATCCCTGCTTTCATCCAGAAGGTGCCTTTTGCTTCTCAGGAAAGGTGATGGGGTCACTGGTGACCAAGGGCTTTGTCTGGGGGAAATTTGCCATCCTTATGTGACATTGGGAGGGATGCCTGTGGAATAATTGAAGAATTCTTTTTTTTTTGTGTGTGTGTGATTTCTTCCCTCAGGCAGGTAAAGCCTGGTGGAGAGGTGGCCAGGAAGGGATTTTTTCATAGCAAAGCTGCATTTCCAACAAGGAAACTCTTGTGTGCAGTAAAATGAAAACTCAGCAGCCAGGCACAGGTTGCTGCTCAGTTATTAATTCACAATTCCTGCCCTTCCAGGGTGTTTTTGGCAGCAGGCAGAGCTGGTGTTGTCTTACAGGGAGTGAGCCCCCTCTGTGCTGAGGTGTCCCTGCTTTGCTTGGCACTGGGAGCAGGAGAGCCAAGGGAAAACTGTTTGTCCTCTGAGCTTTCCAGGAGTGCTTTGCTGTCCTTTTTGTGTATTTTGTAGGATAAAAATCAGTTTTGTGGCTTTCAGAGCTGTGGGATTCCTGCAAAAGTCCAATTCAGACTCATGGAATCCCAGAATGGTGTGGAATTGGAAGGGATCTTAAAGATCCTGGGCAGGGACACCTCCCCCTGTCCCAGGCTGCTCCAGCCCCAGTGTCCACCCTTGGGCATCGCAGGGATCAGGGGCAGCCCCAGCTGCTCTGGGAATCCCAAAATCCCACCCCAGTCTCCCTCTCCAGGGAATTCCCTCCATTCCCAGCTCTCCCACCTGGGATTGGATCCATCCCCACCCCGACTCCTCTCTAGGAAGGGATTTTGGGATCCGGGGGCTTCACTGGGAATCTCAGGGCTCCAGGAAGGGTCTCCCTTCCCTTTTCCATCCCCAACTTCCATAAAAATCTCTCGGGATGGATTCTGAGTGTCCCAAATCCCAGAATGGTTTGGGTGGGAAGGGCCCTTCAACCCCATCCCATTCCAATGCCACCATCCCAGGCTGCTCCAGCCCCAGTGCCCAGCCTGGCCTTGGGCACTGCCAGGGATGCAGGGGCAGCCCCAGCTGCTCTGGCAATCCCAGCCCAGCCAGGAATTCCTCATTGCCAAGATGCCATCCATGCCTGCCCTCTGGCAGTGGGAGCCATTCCCTGGGTGCTGTCCCTGCAGGCCTTGGCCCCAGTCCCTCTGCAGCTCTCCTGGAGCCCCTGCAGGCCCTGCAATGTGCTGGAAGCTCTGCCTGGGTGCTTCCCTGCTCCAGGGGAACATTCCCGGCTCTCCCAGGGCAGAGAGGAGCCCTTGGAGCATCTCCCTGCTCTCCTCTGATCAGCTCCAGGTCCTGCTGGTGACTCCAGAGCTGGATCCAGCTCTGCAGGTGGGGTCTCATCAGGGCAGAGTAGAGGGAGAATCCAGAGGAAGGAAAGTTGGGATTTGCCCCAGGAATGTGAGGATCAAACCCCAGGAAGCGTTCAGCAGAACATCCTTGGCAGATAACAACGCTGGAAAACCTCTTTGCTTAAAGGCACAAACTCTGAGGGTGCCCTGTGGCAAGGAGAATTCCTGGCTTGAGGGAAATACACGGATTTTAATGTGGGAAAAATTTCAGCCTGGAGTTCTCATTTGCTGAAGTTTGCAGCAAATCAGGTGCTAAAATCCACTGCTTGCTGCTCCAAGAAACCACAGCTTTTTTGTGTCTTTTCTGACCTTTCTGACTTCTAAAATTCCTTTTTGCTGGTGCCCTGCAGGGCAGGAGGAGGGAAATGAAATGTGAGTAATGGGCAGGGAGTTGGGGCAAACAGGGATAAAGGGAAAATAGGGATAAATAGATATAAAAATTATAAATATGTAAAATAAAAATATAAATAATAAATATACTATATAAATACAATAAAATATAATGAATATAAATATAGATTATGTAAAATATATAACTATAAATCTAGAAATAAATGTACATATATAAAGAATATATAAGATAAAATTATCTAAAATAAATATATAAAGTATATAAATGTATAAAATAAAAATATAAATAATGTATAGTATATATCCATATAATAAAAATATATTAAGTATAAATATATAATATATAATAATTATA
>NW_005054430.1:1325128-1327185 GCF_000277835.1 Geospiza fortis | reverse complement strand
AATAAATATAAATATATATTATATATAATATAAATATATAATTAAAAAGAAACATCTCATTTTGAAATCTCCTTTTCTCACTAAATACCGTGACTTGTTTGCTCAAAGGCAGCTTCTCTGCTTAGGTGGCAGAGCTGGATGATTTCTTTTTTGTTTTTTGGATATATTCAGGTGTGCTGTTTGGTTCTCCTTCAAGTTCAGGATGATTTCTGTGGTGATGTAATTCGCCTCCAGACAAGTGTCACGACACAGACCCTTAAAAAATTCCTAATTCCTCATCATGACCCTCAGCCCATCTCTCACTTCAGTTGTAACCCCCAGATAAATCCACCACTTCATTTTTCTACAGAATATTGCAACTTTCTGCTCCTCTTTGCCATTTGTGTTGCTTGCTGAATATTTTTAGCTGGAAAACTCCTTTTCCCAAGCTTGTAACTAATGTTAATTTTCAAGAAACTTAATGATTTTTTTTTTTTTGAGTGAAATGTTTGCCAGGAAAAAGCCACTGAGCCCCGTGAGCAGCCAGACCATGTGTAGGCCATGATGTTCAGCTGGGGTTTGGGGAGGTCTGGGTGTGAAGTTAAATCCTAACACATTTTTATTTGATTGCTGCGGGGGAAATCCAGCCCTGCAGTGCTGGGTGGCCCTGCATGAGGAGGAGGAAATGGCAATTGGACCCTGGAACAGGCAAATCCACAGTGGCCACTTTTCCCTGACTGCTGGACAGGTCCTGCCAGTCCAGATTTGGAAGGTTTTGGGGGGGGTTTTGTCCTGACGTAGAAAACCCAAAGTGCTTTAAATTGCTTTTCATTCTGACTGAGGAAACAATTTCAGTTTCAGTTTCCTCAGTGAGCTCAGCCCTGAAAGCAGAGCCTTGATCCCTACAGGGAGTTTGGGCTGTTCCTGTCACAGGGACAAGGGTGTTCCTGTCACAGGGACAGGGATGTTCCTGTTACACTGTCACAGGGAGTTTGGGGTGTTCCTGTCCCAGGGAGCTGTCACACTGTCACAGGAGCTGGGCTGTTCCTGTCACAGGGACAGGGCTGTTTCTGTCACCCTGTCCCAGGGAGTTTGGGCTGTTCCTGTCACAGGGACAGGGCTGTTCCTGTCACAGGAGCTGGGGTGTTCCTGTCCCAGGGACTGGGCTGTTCTGTCACCCTGTCACAGGAACTGGGTGTTCCTGTCACACTGTCACAGCCAGTTTGGATGATCATGTCCCAGGGAGTTTGGGCTGTTCCTGTCACAGAGACAGGGCTGTTCCTGTCACACTGTCGCAGGGAGTTTGGGCTGTTCCTGTCCCAGGGAGTTTGGGCTGTTCCTGTCACAGGAGCTGGGGTGTTCCTGTCACACTGTCACAGGGAGTTTGGGGTGTTCCTGTCATGGGGACAGGGCTGTTCCTGTCACAGGGAGTTTGGGCTGTTCCTGTCACAGGGACAAGGGTGTTCCTGTCACAGGGACAGGGATGTTCCTGTTACACTGTCACAGGGAGTTTGGGGTGTTCCTGTCATGGGGACAGGGCTGTTCCTGTCACAGGGAGTTTGGGCTGTTCCTGTCACAGGAGCTGTCACACTGTCACAGGAGCTGGGCTGTTCCTGTCACAGAGACAGGGCTGTTCCTGTCACACTGTCGCAGGGAGTTTGGGCTGTTCCTGTCACAGGAGCTGTCACACTGTCACAGGAGCTGGGCTGTTCCTGTCACAGGGACAGGGCTGTCCCTGTCACAGGAGCTGGGGTGTTCCTGTCCCAGGGACTGGGCTGTTCTGTCACCCTGTCACAGGAACTGGGTGTTCCTGTCACACTGTCACAGCCAGTTTGGATGATCATGTCCCAGGGAGTTTGGGCTGTTCCTGTCACAGAGACAGGGCTGTTCCTGTCACACTGTCGCAGGGAGTTTGGGCTGTTCCTGTCCCAGGGAGTTTGGGCTGTTCCTGTCACAGGAGCTGGGGTGTTCCTGTCACACTGTCACAGGGAGTTTGGGGTGTTCCTGTCATGGGGACAGGGCTGTTCCTGTCACAGGGAGTTTGGGCTGTTCCTGTCCCAAGAGCTGGGCTGTTGCTG
>NW_005054430.1:1322191-1324872 GCF_000277835.1 Geospiza fortis | reverse complement strand
AGGGAGCTGTCACACTGTCACAGGAGCTGTCACACTGTCACAGGAGCTGGGCTGTTCCTGTCCCAGGGACAGGGGTGTTCCTGTCACACTGTCACAGGGAGTTTGGGCTGTTCCTGTCCCAGGGAGCTGTCACACTGTCACAGGAGCTGTCACACTGTCACAGGAGCTGGGCTGCTCCTGTTGTACAAATCCACAGCTCTGTCCTCCTTGGAGCTCCTGGCTCGTTTCAGGCCCTGGCTGGGGAGCTGACAAATTCCCTTGGCTCCTTCCTAGCAGCCCTTCCCAGCTGATACTTGCAAACAAGCTTCCATAGCATCATCTCAGTATTCCCAATGTTTACTGCTGTTAAAATTCTCTTCATCATCCTGGGACTAAGATAATTTATCTTCATGTCCTCAGGACTCATTTCTCATTTCTGTGGCTTTTGAACTCGGAGATCTGACTCGTGTCCAGATTTTTCTCTTTTCCCTTGACTTTTCCGCTGGCTTTGTTTTGGCACCAGCTCCAGCTGGCATCCTGAGGTGATGAGGAGATAAAAGCAGCAAGGCCAAAAGCCTTGGGAGGGATTTGGGTGATGGTTTTTAAACATTTCAGGGCGTGGGATGTGTTACAGGCCGGGTTTGTAGCTGTGAACTTTAGCCTGGAGTTCTCAAGAAGTTTGCAACGAATCAGGTGCTAAAATCCACCTGTTGCTGCTCCAAGAAACCACAGGGTTTTTTTGTGGCCTTTCTAACATTTTTGACTTCTAAAAGTCCTTTTTTCTGTCCTGCTGTGGGAACAAGGGCTCCTTCCAGGGTGAACCCCTGGAATCAGGAATGTTTCAAGTCTTGAGCCATTAATTGCTCGGGTTATTGTAAATTTGACTGATGAAAAGTGTGCTGGGAGAGAATGTGGGTGCAGAGAGATTGGCCTGGACACGGTGGACTCAAAAGTCCAAAAAATGTTCTTCCAAAATGGTCTTCCCAAAAAGTGCTGGATGTGTGGTTGAATTCCTGAATCCCCTGAGAGGGGTGGCTGGCAATTCTGGACACAGATGCAGCAATCCCAGCAGAAACCTGTGGAGATCACCTTGATTTTGTGGGAATCTTTCTCCAAGTTCTTGGTGCTCCTTTCCTGGGGTTTCCTGGAGCTGTGCTCACTTTGCTGAAAAGCTGAAGTGTTTCTCATTCCTGGAGTTCCTTGGGATCGCTGCGGGATCCATCAGCAGAGCCTGGGTGCAGGAGAGGACATCCCACCAGCACAGCTGGCTTCCTTCAGGCCTGTGGGTCTCCAGACATGCCTGCATGTGAGCCTGCTGGTTAATTCCTGGCGTGTTTGGGACAGAATTCATCTGGGATTGGGCTGGTTTTTGCCTTTTGGAAAAAATTCAGCGTGAGCTGAGAGAACAGAGCCTGGATTCACTGCCAGATGCATCAGCAGGAGTGATGGTGGAGCTTTCTCTGGGCATGGGGTCTGGACACTGCTCCAGAGGTGTCCAGTCCCCCGTGCTGCTGGGACGCTTTGTGGGATGGTCTGCCTCGGATTCCTGCATTTCCCAGCTTGTGCAATAACTGCTTCCTTTCCTGAGGGCTTCCTGGAGATGGAAAAAGCTTGCAGGGTGGGATGTTCTCTGCACCAGCTCCACGCAGTTCTCCCAGGAGTGCTCTTGGCTCTTTTGTTGGTGGCATTCCAAGATTTCACTTTCCTGGGCATCCTTTCCTTGGTGGGGAAGGGCGAGGGCAGGTGGTTCACCCCAGCTGTGGTAGTAACTGGAATTCATTTCAGGGAAGGAGGCCTTTCCCAGCTTCACTTCTGCTGATGCACTTCCAGAGGTTTCCCCTGTGTTGACGTTGCTGAAATCCACTTTGTTTTCAGGCTGGCCTCAGTTATGGACTCAGGGAGTGGGTTGGGTGGGAAGGGACCTTAAAGATTCCAACCCAAGCCATGGCAGGGGCACCTCCCACCATCCCAGGCTGCTCCAGCCTGGCCTTGGGCACTGCAGGGATGCAGGGGCAGCCCCAGCTGCTCTGGGGATTTGTGCCAGGGTCTCACCACCCTCACAGGGAAGAATTTCTGGTATCCTCTTGATAACCAACGTGGTTGTTCCCAAACCTTTCATCCCAGTATTTCTCCCTTTCATGAACCAATTCACTCACTGATTTTTTTTTTTTTTTTTGGTAGGAATTTTAGGTCTTTGCCACAACAAGGACAATATTCAGATATGGCCCTGTGTGGCTCATGAGTTTTTTTTTGAATTTGGCAACACCAGGATCGAGTCTGAGTGTGGGAAACTCAGCTTTAATTTACAGTTGGCATTAACTCAGGGAGCTGAGGAGCATCCAGGCTGGAGCTGCTCAGAGAGAGCTGGTTTTTATTAAGCAGGACTTCATTTAGTCCAAAGTAAAACCATTTGTGTTTAACCTGACCCATGAAGCTTCTGTGAGTGTGAAAATGCAGAAAATGAAACATTTTCTGGGCCATCATTGCACACAGCAGGGCCCTGTAGGACTTTGGGAACCCGGAACAGTTATCCAGGGATACATTTCCTATGGAATTAATGCCACAACAGGAAGTTTTCAAGTTTGAGTGCCATGAAGAGATCTGGTGACGAATGTCCCTCAGCCACAACCCTTCCTTGGGAGGCTCCTCACCACAAACCTGGAGTGGTGCTGCTTTTCCAGAGATTCCATTGGATTTCAGCA
>NW_005054430.1:1321605-1322106 GCF_000277835.1 Geospiza fortis | reverse complement strand
TTTCAGGTTCACCTCCTGCTGAACCCAGAAAATTCCAGAGCCAAAACAAACAACTGAAAACTTTTCCCTCTCCCCGTGAGAACGAGGGGAAGGAGGTTCTTGTGTCCAAACCCTTTTGGAGCTGGCACTGTGGGAAAAGTCTGCCCAGTCTGGGAGTTGTTGTGCTTGAGGAATTGAAATGAATCCTGAGGGACCTCCTGAGGGATCCCAGACTGGGATCTCCTCACAAAAACTGCAGAGCCTCACCCAGCCTTTGGGGAAATCCTGCAGATTTCATAGGTTGTCGCTTAAAATCAGGGCTCTGAGGTGGGAATTCTTTATTCCTGGTGATTTTTGGGAATTCCTGGTGGGTTGGGAATATTTCACTGTGTGCCCGGGTATCATCAGGGTCTGTGGAATTCCTGCAATCCTGGGCATACTTGGTGCCATGAAAGCAGGAAACCTTTTCCATCCAAAGGGGAAAAAGGGGAATCTGCAGTTCCCTGTGGCTGGAGCATTCCT
>NW_005054430.1:1318575-1320908 GCF_000277835.1 Geospiza fortis | reverse complement strand
TCTTTCCCTTTTTTCTTTCCTTTTCTATTCCCTTCTTTCCCATTTGTCTTTCTCATCTTTCCCACTTGTCTTTCCCTTTGTGTTCCCTTTTCCCCACTTGTCTTTCCCCTTCTATTCCCTTCTTTCCCACTTGCCTTTCCCTTTCTGTTCCCTTCTTCCTTCAAAGCACTTTGATTCTCCCTGTTGTTCCTTTCACCCCATTTCTCCCCAGACTCAGGAGTTTTTTGGTCTTGCAAGTCAGATCAACATTGCCAGGATTTGCGTGGGAGCTGTGGGAGGAAGGGGAGAAGGGAATTCCTTGGAGCAGTGCATTTATTTCAAACACGTCCCGGTGCTCTCCCAAATCTCAGCTTGCTCTGTGCAGGAGGGGATGGAAAATGGAAAATTCTGAGGATTCATCCCAAGGTTCCTCAGGGCAGGGGAGGGTGGGGAATTGGCTTTGCCACTTGCGGTGCTGTGGTCACTCAGGTGTGTCAGGACACTCAAATTCCACGTGGGGCTCAGGATGATTTGAATGTTTGGGTCAGTGGGCTTTGAGTGCATTCCTTGGGTGGGAGTAAATGGGTTTTGTTTCCTGCATTGGGTGTTTTTCCTTGACTTGCTGCACCAGGATCGAGAGCAAACACGAAGTCACAATCTTAGGAGGACTCAACGAATTTGTCGTGAAGTTTTATGGACCACAAGGAAGTAAGTTCATGACCCTGCCCTTCTTGAAAAGCAATCCACTGGCTTGGGGAACAGGGAAATGCCATTTCCAGATGAGCAAATCTGAGGGGGATGGAGAGAAATCCACATTCTGAGGGTGGGGATGATCCAGCTGGGAGCATGGCCATGGATAGACCCCATCCCTTGGAGCTCTGGCAAACTCCTTCAGCACCCTGAGCTTTCCTAGACCTGCTCAAACCTGCATCACTCATGGCAATTTCCATGGAGTTTGTCGTTCAGATGGCTTTTCCACCTTAATTTAGCACCATCTCCGAAGGTAAGGGGATTATCCCTCAGTGCCTGGTTTTATTCAGGGTTGAGCTGAGATCTTCTCCAGGATCTATTCAAACCCTGTGAGGCAGGGCAGGGAAGAGGCTTTGCAATCTCCCTCCCAGTGGAGCTGTGGATGATTCCAGATGTGTTTTCCTTGGTGCTCTGGCTCTGTTTGTCCTCTCTGAGCTGTGCAGTGTCTAATTCCTGCTTTTCCTCCCTTGCAGCACCCTATGAAGGTGGAGTATGGAAAGTTAGAGTCGACCTTCCTGACAAATACCCCTTCAAATCCCCATCTATAGGTAACAAATACTCATTTACCATCAGAATCCTGGGGTTTGGGGCTGAAGTTTGCAGGTGGAGTGGTACCAGTGTAATATAAGGGTTTTTATGGGATTTCAGATCCTAAGAAGAGAGGAATTGTGGGCTTTGCAAGGAGGAGGAGCTGGGAGTGGGATTTGGCTGCATATTTGTGTGTTGATCAATTCAATCTCTGTTCCTTGTGGGTTTTTTTTAATAATTAACTCATTGTGGAGTTAATTATTACAAATTTCAAATTAAAAAAATTAAATTTATTAAATTTAAAAATTTAATAATTAACTCCACTTACTGTGGAGTGGTGGAGCAAAGACCACAGTTCTTGGTGTTGGGGTGAACCCAGCTTTTGGGGTTTTCTGTCCGAAAGTGGGGGGAAGTTCTTCCCCTGCAGCCTCCATCCTCTTGGAGCAGGGAACACACATGTGGAAGAGCTGAAAAGCAGGGATTTATCACCAAAAAACTGCTGGCTTGACTGGCCAGGCTTGTTTCACCTTGGAGAGCAATAGGAAATTCCATTGGGAAATGGTTTGAGCTTGGATCCATCCCTGGGGAGCAGGAAACCACCCCAGATGTCTTCAGGTGCCATTCCAGGGGCTGAAGCCCTTTCCAACACCATCATCCTCCTTTGGCTGCTTCCTTCAAATCCCCCTCAGGCTCAGATTTTGTCTGGGAGCTCTGTGGGGTGGGGAATCCTCTGTTCCAATGGGAATTGTGCCTTTTGGGAGAGGCTGCTGCTGTCCATACACCATCCTTTACATTTTCAATTATTTTTGTTGTTGTTTGAGACCTTCTGTGAACGCCAGGAATGTGCAAACATTTCTGAGGCAGAGCACAGGAATCTGCAGCTCTGAGGAGCCTTTTCCTCCTCCTGAGCCAGCTCTGGCACTCCCTCTTGGAGAGGCACATTCCCACGGGAATTCCCACTGTTTGCTGCCTGTCCTTGGTCCTTCCCCCCTTCCCAGACCAGTCTGAAATCATGGGATGGGAGCTGAAACCTCATGGGATGGGAGCTGAAACCTCGTGGGATGGGAGCTGAAACG
>NW_005054430.1:1300421-1318359 GCF_000277835.1 Geospiza fortis | reverse complement strand
GAATCATGGGATGGGATCTGAAACCTCATGGAATCATGGAAAGGGGTCTTCAACCTCATGGGATGGGATCTGAAACCTCATGGAATCATGGGATGGGGTCTTCAACCTTACAGAATCATGGAAAGGGATCTTAAACCTCATGGAATCATGGGATGGGATCTTAAACCTCATGGGATGGGGTCTTAAACCGCATGGGATGGGATCTTAAACCTCATGGAATCATGGGATGGGGTCTTCAACCCTATGGAATCATGGAAAGGGATCTTAAACCTCATGGGATGGGATCTGAAACCTCATGGAATCATGGAATGGGGTCTTCAACCTCATGGGATGGGATCTGAAACCTCATGGAATCATGGGATGGGGTCTTCAACCTTACAGAATCATGGAAAGGGATCTTAAACCTCATGGAATCATGGGATGGGATATTAAACCTCATGGAATGGGATCTTAAACCTCATGGGATGGGGTCTTAAACCGCATGGGATGGGATCTTAAACCGCATGGGATGGGGTCTGAAACCTCATGGAATCATGGAAAGGGATCTGAAACCTCATGGAATCATGGGATGGGATCTGAAACCTCATGGAATTGTGGGATGGGATCTTAAACCTCATGGAATCATGGGATGGGGTCTTCAACCTTACAGAATCATGGAAAGGGATCTTAAACCCCATGGGATGGGATCTGAAACCTCAGCCCCAGCACCTCCCCCTGTCCCAGGCTGCTCCAGCCCCAGTCCAGCCTGGCTGGACATCCCAGGGGCAGGGCCATGTGCGGGGAGCTGCTTCTGCTCACATCTCTGAGTTCTTTTGGCCCTTTTCACGTCGATTTTGCTGCTTTTCTCTCAGTTTTCCATCCCTCTCTTGTTTAAATCTTGTTGTGTTTCCACTGGTTTGTCCCAGACCCCACGAGGAGCTTCCCTCACCCTACGAGTCTCTGTTCAAGTGGCTGAAAAACCTTTCTTTTCTACCTAAAAAACTGCCTCTTGCTAAACCCTCCTTTTTTTCCTTCCTAAAATCTTCCTCTTGCTGAAATACCCCTTTTTTCTCCTAAAGATCTTGCTGAAACCTCATATTTTTCTTCTCCAAAAACTGCTTCTTAGTGTAAAACCCCTTTTTTCCTTCCCAAAATCTTCTTCTTGCTGGAAAATCCCTTTTTTCCTTCCCAAAATCTTCTTCTTGCTGGAAAACCCCTTTTTTCTCCTCAAGCTCTTGCTGAAACCTCCTTTATTTCCTTCCCAAAGTATTTTTCTTGCTGGAAAATCCTTTTTTTTTTCCTTCCCAAAATCTTCCTCTTGCTGAAAAACCCCATTTTTCTCCTCAAGCTCTGGCTGAAAACCCCCATTTTTCTCCCTAAAAATCTGCCTCTTGCTGGAAAATCCTTTTTTCCTTCCCAAAAAACTTCCTCTTGCAGAAAACCCCTTTTATTTTTCTTCAAGGTCTTGCTGAAACCTCATTTATTTCCTTCCCCAAATCTTCCTCTTGTGGAAAAACCCCATTTTTCTCCTCAGGCTCTTGCTGAAAACTCATTTATTTCCTTTCCAAATCTGCCTCTTGCTGGAAAATCCCTTTTTTCCTTCCCAAAATCTTCCTCTTGCTGAAAAACCTCATTTTTCTCCTTAGACTTTTGCTGAAAACCCCCATTTTTCTCCCTAAAAATCTGCCTCTTGCTGGAAAATCCCTTTTTTCCTTCCCAAAATTTTCCTCTTCCCAGAAAAACCCATTTTTCTCCTCAGGCTCTTGCTGAAAATCCCATTTTTCCCCCTAAAATCTGCCTCCTGCTGGAACCACGAGTAGGGATGGATAAAATCCCTGCTAGAGCCGAGCTCAGGAAAAGCTGGGGGAGCTCCAAGGAAAGTTCTGGAACTCAGGAAAGCTCCCAGGAAGGGTTTTTTACCTTTATTTCCCATTTTTGGAAATGAGAATTTTCCCATTCCTAACCGTGCCTGAGCTCTGGGTAATAATTATAATTAATAGGGAAGAAATTTCCTGTGGAAATCTCTGATTTTTAGAGACTGGGAGTGATGGAAATGGGAATTCTCCCATTCCTACCCCAGCCTGAGCTCTGGAAAATAATCATAATTATAATTAATAGGGGAGGAGTTTCCTTGGAAATCTTTGAATTTTAGAGACTGGGAGCACTGGAAATGAGAATTTTGCCATTCCTAACCCTGCCTGAGCTCTGGGTAATAATTATAATTATAATTATAATTAATAGGGAAAAAATTTCCTGTGGAAATCTCTATTTTTTAGAGACTGGGAGTGATGGAAATGGGAATTCTCCCATTCCCAACACAGCCTGAGCTCTGGATAATAATTATAATTAACAGGGAAGGAATTTCATCTGGAAATCTCTTGATTTTTAGAGACTGGAAGTGATGGAAATGGGAATTCTCCCATTCCTAACCCTGCTTGAGCTCTGGAAAATAATTATAATTATAATTAGTAGGGAAGGAGTTTCCTGTGGAAATCTCTGATTTTTAGGGGTGGAAGGGAAAGATTTCAGGGGTTTTGGAGCCCATAGATGGCAAGGAGGTGCTGGAGTTGTTCCTGTTCTCTGCAGAGTTCACATTGCCCATGTCAGTCTCTCCTTGGAGAAAATATGAAATCCAATTTATTCCTTGAATAAATTCCACCTTTATCCCCAAGCTTAAAACACAAACCCCATCCTTGCACCTTTCCAGGACTGGGGGCTGAAATATTCCTCCCATCCTAAAAAACCTTTGATCCTGGCATGAATTTTTTTGCACAAAATGTGACTTTTTTAAAAGTATTTTTTGCTTTTCCTTGATTTTACCCTTGAAATTTTATTTTTTTTTTTTTTTGGGGAGCGTATCCATGTGCTGCAGAAAAATGATGGGTAAGAGTTCCCTTGGAATATTTTAGGATGTTTTAGGATCTTTTTATCCCAAGGGTGAGATCCAGAAAATCTTTGTGTTCTTTCCCAAAGTACCGGCCTGACCAGGAGAGGGTTTTCCTGTGGGTTCCTTGGGAAAGGTGTGGAAGTTTTGGGAATCCCTAAAGGATCAGGGATCTCTTCATCTCCAGGAGAAGCTTTTCTGGCTCTTCTCCTGCCAAATCTTCTCTCTCCCACCGTCAGAGATCCATGGCATTTATTCCCTGTTTTTCACGTGGATCATTGTTGCCGTTCCCTAAAAACTGCGCTGGGAATTTCTGGTTTCCCGTATTTGAGCATCTCAACCATCCT
This sequence comes from Geospiza fortis, assembly GCF_000277835.1. Taxonomy (NCBI): domain Eukaryota; kingdom Metazoa; phylum Chordata; class Aves; order Passeriformes; family Thraupidae; genus Geospiza; species Geospiza fortis. The sequence continues at coordinate 1,315,149 of NW_005054430.1, read as the reverse complement.
GAGTTCTCGTGTGGGGATTCCTGGGACGTCCCACCCTGCAGCGTTCCTGGGTTTGCTGTGGGTTTTGCAGGATGCTTTTTCCCAACAGGAGAATGCACATCCCAGGAAAAGCAGGAATTCCCACAGAGCCTGGTGTAGCTTGGCTCTGGGCTTGAGAGCTCCCATCAGCATAAATAAATAAATCCCTGAATATCCCGATTTCCACGGTTTAACTGGAGCACTTGCTCCAAAAAAACCCCAACTCCTGCTGCTCCTGCTGTTTCAGCCAATTATTGGGAATATTCCTGCATTTGTGAGGAAACACTTCCCTGCTCCATGTCTGCTTCCATTGCCAAAGGGGTTGGACCTGTTTAGGGTTCTGCTTCTCTCCTTTTCCCTATTTAGGATTCTCCTTTCCCTGATTAGGATTTTTCTTCTCTCCTTTCATCTCCTTTCCCTGTTTGGGATTCTGCTTCTCTCCTTTCCCTGTTTGGGATTCTCCTTTTACCTGTTTGGGATTCTCCTTTCCCTATTTAGGATTCTCCTTTCCCTGTTTGGGATTCTCATTTCTCTCTTTAGGATTTTTCTTCTCTCCTTTCATCTCCTTTCCCTATTTGGGACTTTCCTTTTCCCTGTTTAGGATTCTCCTTTCCCTGTTTGGGATTCTCCTTTCCCTGTTTAGGATTCTGCTTCTCTCCTTTCCCTGTCTGGGATTTTGCTTCTCTACTTTCCCTGTTTAGGATTCTCCTTTTCCTATTTAGGATTCTCCTTTCCCTATTTGGGATTCTCCTTTCCCTGTTTGGGATTCTCCTTTCCCTGTTTGGGATTTTGCTTCTCTTCTTTCATCTCCTTTCCCTGTTTGGGATTCTCCTTTTCCCTGTTCAGGATTTTATTTCTCTCGTTTCATCTCCTTTCCCTGTTTAGGATTTTGTTTCTCTCCTTTCCCTATTTGGGATTCTCCTTTCCCTGTTTGGGATTCTCCTTTCCCTGTTTAGGATTCTGCTTCTCTCCTTTCCCTGTCTGGGATTTTGATTCTCTCCTTTCCCTGTTTGGGATTCTCCTTTCCCTATTTAGGATTCTCCTTTCCCTGTTTGGGCTTCTCCTTTTCCCTGTTTAGGATTTTTCTTCTCCCCTTTCCCTGATTAGGATTCTCCTTTTCCCTGTTCAGGATTTTATTTCTCTTCTTTCATCTCCTTTCCCTGTTTAGGATTTTGCTTCTCTCCTTTCCCTGTTTGGGATTCTCCTTTCCCTGTTTAGGATTCTCCTTTCCCTGTTTGGGATTTTGCTTCTCTCCTTTCCCTGTTTAGGATTTTGCTTCTCTCCTTTCCCTCTTTGGGATTCTGTTTCTCTCCTTTCCTTGGCATTTAAAATCTCCAGGGAAATTCCTGCTTTTCCTGCTTTCCCAAAGAAGAGTTCTGGAGCGCTGGGAGGGCTCCTTGGAGCTCCCAGGTCACAGAAATTTGTGGGAATTTGGTGTTTTTAATCCCTCCCTGCCCTGCAGAGAGCTGGAGATGAATTCCCTTTAATGCCACAAGCAGGAGGAAATCCAGAGTGGGAATGTCCTGCCCTGCTTGGGTACAGCAGCAACAACCTGGGAGCCTGGAATTTATTTCCTATTTAATTATTATTTATTTAAAAATCTGCAGGAAGATTAGGCCAGCACGGGGTTTTGTTAATAATCAAATGCCACAACTGGAAAATTTACATTCAAAACACCCAGATCCTCAATATCTCAAATAAATTCTATATATGCTACTTATTTTTATAAAAATTCTCCCTATATTCATAAATTCTCTCAATATTCATAAATTCTCTCAAGATTTATAAATTCTCTCAATATTCATAAGTTCGCTCTATAATTATAAATTCCCTCTATATTTATAAATTTTATATATTTATAAATTTTATATATTTATAAATTTATCTATATTTCTAACTTTTACATCTTTCTATTATATTATCTGCATTATTGTATTTTCTGTATCTTCACACCCAGCTCTCATTCTCCTCCATCTCTGTCCCAGTTACCTGCAGGTGCAGATATTTCTGTTTTCCCTTGCATTTCTATTTTCCCTTTTTTCCAAGTGTTTTCCCAAACAAAGCACCTGGTGTGTGCACAGAACATATGGAATATATGTTTATCTATATTTCTTACTTTTACATTTTTCTATTATATTATCTGCATTATTGTATTTTCTGTATCTTCACACCCAGCTCTCATTCTCCTCCATCTCTGTCCCAGTTACCTGCAGGTGCAGATATTTCTGTTTTCCCTTGCATTTCTATTTTCCCTTTTTTCCAAGTGTTTTCCCAAACAAAGCACCTGGTGTGTGCACAGAACATATGGAATATATGTATAAATATATATATATATATGTGTGTGTGTGTGTGGAATGAGGCATTGTGGCAGCTGGTACAGGAATGCAGCTGGATTTAATTTCATTTTTTTTAAATTTCATTGAATTCCAGCCAGGATTTCACAGATTTCTCCTGGCTTGTGCTTCATTTTTATTGTTTTGGAAAGCTCCTGGGTTTTGAGGGATAAAAACTCCTTGTGTTAGTGAGTGCTCCTCACTTCAAATTCCATCAAAAATCAATTTGTGCTTTGCCAAGGAGGGCTCCTTGACCTGACAGGGAGTGAAGCTCCAGGGTGGGAACATCCCTGGAAAATGGGACCATCCAGAGGCAAAACCAGCTGGGACTGGGGCAGAGGATTTGTCCTCGTGCCCTCTCCCCACCTCCTGCCATGGCTCCTCAACCTTCTCGTGGTGGCTCCACAGCAAGGGAGTCCCTGAAATTGGTGAGAAGTGGGGCTAAAAATTCAACATTTCAAATTTAAAAACCACTTCCCTTGCAGGGCCTTAGGTGTTGGGGGAGGGAGAAATGTCCAGCTGTCCTCAACCCATGAGCAGATCCATGTGTGGGGAGTTTGGGATGGGTGGGTGGATGGAAACATCCAATGGGAAATGCTTTTGAATTGATCCCACCTGCTCCTGGAATTCCATTTTTCATGGATATTTATGGGAGTTTGGGATGGGTAGGTGGATGGAAATACGCAGTGGGAAATGCTTTTGAATTGATCCCACCTGCTCCTGGAATTCCATTTTTCATGGATATTTATGGGAGTTTGGGATGGGTAGGTGGATGGAAATACGCAGTGGGAAATGCTTTTGAATTGATCCCACCTGCTCCTGGAATTCCATTTTTCATGGATATTTATGGGAGTTTGGGATGGGTAGGTGGATGGAAATACGCAGTGGGAAGTGCTTTTGAATTGATCCCACCTGCACCTGGAATTCCATTTTTCATGGATGTTTATGGGAGTTTGGGATGGGTAGGTGGATGGATACATCCAATGGGAAATGCTCTTGAATGATCCCAAACTGCACCTGGATTTTCATATTTCTTGGATATTTATGGAAGTTTGGGATGGGTAGGTGGATAGAAACCTGAATCCCGTGGGAAATCCTCTTGAATTATCCTAACTGCACCTGGAATTCCATTTTTCATGGATGTTTGTGGGAGTTTGGGATGCATAGGTGGATGGAAACCTGCACCCAGTGGGAAATGCTCTTGAATTGATCCCAAACTGCACCTGGATTTTCATTTTTCATGGATATTTATCTCTTGAATTTTCCCCAGCTGCACCTGGAATTCCATTTTTCGTGGATATTTATGGGAGTTTGGGATGGGTAGGTGGATGGATACATCCAATGGGAAATGCTCTTGAATGATCCCAAACTGCACCTGGATTTTCATATTTCTTGGATATTTATGGAAGTTTGGGATGGGTAGGTGGATGGAAACCTGCACCCAGTGGGAAATCCTCTTGAATTATCTCCAACTGCACCTGGAATTCCATTTTTCATGGATGTTTGTGGGAGTTTGGGATGGGTAGGTGGAGTTTGGGATGGGTAGGTGGAGTTTGGGATGGGTGGGTGGATGGAAACATCCAATGGGAAATCCTCTTGAATGATCCCAAACTGAACCTGGAATTCCATTTTTCATGGATATTTATGAAAGTTTGGGATGGGTAGGTGGATAGAAACCTGCACCCAGTGGGAAATCCTCTTGAATTGATCCTAACTGCACCTGGATTTCCATTTTTCATGGATATTTATGGGAGTTTGGGATGGGTAGGTGGATAGAAACCTGAATCCAGTGGGAAATCCTCTTGAATTATCCCCAGCTGCACCTGGATTTTCATATTTCATGCATATTTATGGAAGTTTGGGATGGGTAGGTGGAGTTTGGGATGGGTAGGTGGATGGAAACATCCAGTGGGAAATGCTCTTGAATTGATCCCAACTGGAATTCCATTTTTCATGGATATTTTTGGAAGTTTGGGATGGGTAGGTGGAGTTTGGGATGGGTAGGTGGATGGAAACATCCAGTGGGAAATGCTCTTGAATTGATCCCAACTGCTCCTGGATTTCCATTTTTCATGGATGTTTGTGCTCAGTTTGTGCCTTTTATTTGCCCAGATAAACACAGAGCACATTGGTGTCACCGGGCTCTCCTGGGCAAGGCTGGGACATTGGGATGTGCCTCTGGGAATGTCCTTGTGAGTTCTGCCTGGCTGGTGGAAAAACAACCAGGAAAATGTGGGAAATGTCCCCATGGCAGGGGGTGGAACCTGGATGAGCTTTATGAGCCCTTCCAACCCAAACCATTCTGGGATTCTGTGGGAGTCTTCAACATTTTCCAGGTTATCCTGGTATTAGGGTGGGAATCTTCCACATTTCCTAATTATCCAGGTATTGGAGTGGGAATCTTCCACGTTCCCAAGGTATTAGGGTGGGAACCTTCCACATTTCCTGATTATCCAGGTATTAGGGTGGGAATCTTCCACATTCCCAAGTTATCCAGGTATTGGGGTGGGAATCTTCCAGGTTTCCCAGGTATTAGGGTGGGAATTTTCTACATTCCCAAGTTATCCAGGTATTAGGGTGGGAATCTTCCACATTTCTAATTATCCAGGTATTGGGGTGGAAATCTTCCATATTCCAAACTATCTAGGTACTAGGGTGGGAAACTCCCACATTCCCAAGTTATCTAGGTATTGGGGTGGGAATCTTCCCCATTCCCAAGTTATCCAGGTATTGGGGTGGGAATCTTCTACATTCCCAAGTTATCCAGGTATTGGGGTGGGAAACTCCCACATTCCCAAGTTATCCAGGTATTGGGGTGGGAATCTTCCAGGTTTTCCAGGTATTAGGGTGGGAATCTTCCACATTTCTAATTATCCAGGTATTGGGGTGGAAATCTTCCATATTCCTAATTATCCAGGTATTGGGGTGGGAATCTTCTACATTCCCAAGTTATCCAGGTATTGGGGTGGGAATCTTCCATTTTTTCCAGGTATTAGGGTGGGAATCTTCCACATTTCTAATTATCCAGGAATTAGGGTGGGAATCTTCCCCATTTCCATATTTTCCAGGTATTAGGGTGGGAATCTTCCCTACTTCCAGATTATCCAGGTATCAGGGTGGAAATCTTCCATATTCCAAATTATCTAGGTACTAGGGTGGGAAACTCCCACATTCCCAAGTTATCCAGGTATTAGGGTGGGAATCTTCCCCATTTCATATTTTCCAGGTATTAGGGTGGGAATCTTCCCCATTCCCAAGTTATCCAGGTGTTGGAGTGGGAATCTTCCAGGTTTTCCAGGTATTAGGCTGGGAATCTTCCCCATTTCCATATTTTCCAGGTATTGGGGTGGGAATCTTCCACATTCCCAAGCCATTAGGGTGGGAATCTTCCGTGTTTCCCAAGTTATCCAGGAGTTGGGGTGGCAATCTTGCCCATTCCCAGTTTCCAGCCCTGAGGAATTGCCAGCCTTTGGTGAGCTGGGGTTTCAATTTAACAATTCCCTTCTCCTCGAGGGTTTTTGGCAATCCAGGGAATTCTCACTCCAGGCTGATGGTGCAACACCAGTGTTGGTTTCCCAGGTTGGTTTTCCAGCTGCATCCCTTCCTGGTGTGGAATTCCTTAGGGATGCCCAGGGGGTTTTCTGTTATCACCCAAAGCCTTTTTATCCACATGGGTTTTGTGCTTTTATTCCAAAGGCAATCCTGGACTTTGGTGTCTCCATACTGGGGTGGATTGTGCTGCTCACATCCTTCCCAAACACTGCCTTTTCCAGGAGTTCAGTGGGAATTTTGGATTAAAATATTAAATTAGATATTTATAACTTTCTCCATACAGAAAGGGTGGATTGTGCTGCTCACATCCTTCCCAAGAACTCCCTTTTCGAAGAGTTCAGGGGGAATTCTGGTTTAAAATATTAAATTAGATATTTATAACTTTCTCCATACAGAAAGGGTGGATTGTGCTGCTCACATCCTTCCCAAACACTGCCTTTTCCAGGAGTTCAGTGGGAATTTTGGATTAAAATACTAAATTAGATGTTTATAACCAGTCCAGCAGCTGGAATCTCAGGCTGTGACCTCAGCTCCATGTCCTGGAGAGAACCCCAAAATCTGGAATGCTCACCTGGAATTCTGCACAGGGCATTCATTGGGATGAGCTGTGTGACAATAAACCCGCCCCACTGTTGGGATTTTTTTTTTGTCTCCCTCCTGGCTTCCTGTAGAACTTGGAATTTCATTTTTACCTGGATGTTTATGGGCACTGTGTCCTTTTTGTCCATAAAAATCAGTACAGAGCCAATGAGGTTTTTAGTGCTGGTTTCTGTTAACCAGGTCATGGAAAGCTCTGGAAGAGCTTTGTGCTTCCCACACACTCATGGAATGGTTGGGCTTGGAAGGACCTCAGAGGCTGAGCTCCAGCCCTGCTCCACGGGCAGAGAACTTCCATTGAAACAGGGATTGCAAGGGGTAAAGAATTCAGGGAAGGACAAAGCACAGCGCTGGTTGTTGGGAGATTTTCCTGATTGTTCCAGCCAGGATTAAAAATCAGGAAAATTCCATCCCCTTCCTTGCTTAACCCCTGGATATCAGCATGAGGAGTTTTATTGGCACAGGAGAATTTACAGTTCAGATAAAGGAGCAGAGAATTGTGCCTGTTCCTGCATCAGGAGAAAAGGAGGATTTCCATGGAGCTGCCCTTGGCCTGGGCAGTTTGTGTGCCTGGGATGAGGCTGGGGGTGAACCCTTGGAGATGAATGCAGGGAGAGGATGTTCCTGCAGTGGGAAGGAAGGGATTTTTTTATTCCCAATGTGTGGAATGAAACATCCCCACCCTCTCCATCCTTTATTTGGTTTCCCCCAAAGATCCAGGCAGGATTTCGGGTCGGGATCAGCGCTGGCTGCAGCTCAGCCCCGACAAAATGGATCCGTGACCTGATTTAAACTTGTGGGAGCTGCAGAGTGTAAATATTTGATGGAACTCCAGCTCCCCTTGGTGAATCTGCTTCAGCTTCTGCAGCTGAATCCTGCCAGGCTCTTCCTGAAATTCACTTGGCAGCGTGGAGATGTTTGGAGTTCTCCTTTCTCCTGGAGGTTGTTCTGGCTTTTGGGCATTGTCTGAGCCTTGGGTTTGTGCAGAACCCCCCAGTCCAGGCTGGAATTGTGGTTGTGTCCCAATTCCTGGGAAATCAGGGAGGGATTTCAGTCCCAGCTGGGCTCCACGCTGTCACTCACCCTGGGCTGCTCCTCCTTTGGGCAGGGAGGACACCCCAGTGCTCCCCTGAAGCATTACATGAAGGTGGGGGAAGTTGGCAGCACTTAAATGGTTAAATACGGATTTCTTTTAGGCTTTTTTGGCTGCTCTGAAAAGAAAACTTCCATGTTTTTTGAGTCCTGGAAGGCGCTTTCTCCATGGATGGAGTCAATGTCCCAGACCTGAATTTCCTCCCTGCTTTTATCCCAGTCAGAGGCAATAGTTGCTGTTGGTTTAAAAGGATTCCTGCAGGATTCAGGGAAATTCCCACCTGGGCCTGGGTTTGTTGGGGTCTGTGGGGTGGTGGCACAGCAGGGAAATGAGGATTTATGGTGAATTCTCAAAAAAAAATGTGGCACAACAGGGGAAGGAGGATTTATGGTGAATTCTCAATTCAGAAATATGGCACAAGAGGGAAAAGGAGGATTTATGGCAAATTCTCAAAAAAAAATGTGGCACAACAGGGGAAAGGAGGATTTATAGCAAATTTTCAATTCAGAAAGGTGGCACAAGAGGGAAAATTAGGATTTATGGCAAATTTTCAATCCAGAAAGGTGGCACAGCAGGGAAAAGGAGAATTTATGGCAAATTCTCAATAAAAAAGGTGGCACAAGAGGGAAAAGGAGGATTTCTGGTGAATTCTCAATAAATAAAGGTGGCACAACAGGGAAAAGGGGGATTTATGGCAAATTTTCAATTAAAAAAGTGGCACAACAAGGAAATTAGGATTTATAGCAAATTCTCAATAAATAAAGGTGGCACAACAGGGAAAAGGGGGATTTGTGGTGAATTCTCAAAAGAAAAGGTGGCACAAGAGGGGAAATGAGGATTTATAGCAAATTTTCAATTCAGAAAGGTGGCACAGCAGGGAAAAGGAGAATTTGTGGCAAATTCTCAATCCAGAAAGGTGGCACAAGAGGGAAATGAGGATTTATGGCAAATTCTCAATAAATAAAGGTGGCAAAACAGAGAAAAGGAGAATTTTTGACAAATTCTCAATAAGAAAAGGTGGCACAGCAGGGAAAACGAGGATTTATGGCAAATTTTCAATCTAGAAAGGTGGCACAGCAGGGAAAAGGAGAATTTATGGCAAATTCTCAAAAAAATGTGGCACAACAGAGAAATGGAGGATTTCTGGTGAATTCTCAATAAATAAAGGTGGCACAACAGGGAAAAGGGGGATTTGTGGTGAATTCTCAAAAGAAAAGGTGGCACAAGAGGGGAAATGAGGATTTATAGCAAATTTTCAATTCAGAAAGGTGGCACAGCAGGGAAAAGGAGAATTTGTGGCAAATTCTCAATCCAGAAAGGTGGCACAAGAGGGAAATGAGGAAGGTGGCACAACAGGGGAAATGAGGATTTATGGCAAATTCTCAATAAATAAAGGTGGCAAAACAGAGAAAAGGAGAATTTTTGACAAATTCTCAATAAGAAAAGGTGGCACAGCAGAGAAAAGGAGGATTTCTGGCAATTGTTCAATCCAAAAGGCAACTCCAAGGTTTGGAAGCAGCTTTTCCTGTTGGATCCGTCCCTCTGAGCAGATCCCGAGTGGTTTCTCCAAGCCAGGAATGAAGGAATTGATTCCACCCCTGATCCATGTGTGGTTTGTGGCCACATGCAGATATTTGGGCTGCTCCTGGTGAGGAGTTTGGGATTCTACAGGCTGAGGATGGTGCATAATTCCATTAATGTGTTTTATTTTACCATTATTTATGGGATAAAAAAAAAAGAATGTTTGGAGCTTCCAGCTGTCTTGAACTTGGGGTTGAAGTTGGCAGCTGGAAAACAAAATTAATCTTTGGATTCAAGTTTTGGGGGGACTGTTGTAAGGCTTGAAACCATTTCTGAATTTATTCTGAATAATTTTTTATTAAAATGATTCAAAAGAAATGTATTTATTTTTTACTTCAAAATTTATTTCATTTATTTCACCATTTAATTTGCAACTCAGAGCAAAAAAAACCCAACAAAATCCCTCTGAAATATTATGGACAAAGGCACATTGAGCTCCCTCCTCCTAAACCTGTTTTTTAGGAGACCAGAGGCACCAACAGCAGAATTAATTGCTGTGTTGATGGAAAATTTCAATTATTACCTCCCTGGCTCACAAGTGTAGATTAATGTTGTGATACCAAGCTCATAGGAAATCTCTGTTGGGGAAAAAAAAAAATATACATTTATTATTTTATATATATATATATATAAAAAAAATATATATAATGGAGTATATGTAATTATATTTTTATATATATATATCTAATGATGTGTCTATGTAATATATATAATATATATAATATATATAATATATATATTATATATATATTATATATATATACATATATATACACACACATATATATATATAAAAATAGATACAAAATTTATTTTTAAAATCAAATGTTGAGCTTACATTTGTGTTCAGTGTTTATTCTTGCCCTTCTAAACCCACTTCATGGGATGGGGGAGCTCCACTGAGCTCCTGGGCAGGAATTCTCAGGATCCACCAGAAGCTCTGTGGTTGCACTGCAGAGTTTTCCTGGATTTCCTGACTCCAGCATTCCCTGGGATTTGGGGGAATGGACCCAGGGTGGGAATGGTACCTGCTTATTTCAAAGATTATTTATGGCTGGGATGGCTTTGGGTCCTTGGTCCATCAATTCCAGACTTCTCATGTTAAAAAACCAAAAAAAAAATAGATTTATTTGTGGGTTTTCTGCTGATTTCTCTCTGTTTCTCCTTGCAGGATTCATGAATAAAATCTTCCATCCCAACATTGACGAGGCGTGAGTAAATCCTTCCTTCATCTTTGTGGAAAATCCTCCAAAATCTCCAGTTTTATTTCCCCATCATTTTTTGCTCGTGTGGAGCTTCCCTGGCAGTAAAATTCCAGTTTCTTTTCTCCTGGGCAGAGTGGGAAGGTGGAGGTGGTTAAAGGAGATAAATAGGAATAACTCAGGGCTTATCCCAGACCCTGGGCAAGGGCTTGGGGAGGAGTTTTTTCCATTCCCAGAGTGTTTTGCAGTGTTAATTCCATTTTTTTTCCATGTGTTCCAGGTCAGGAACTGTGTGTCTAGATGTAATCAATCAAACCTGGACAGCTCTCTACGGTGAGTTGGGCATTCTCCTCTGTGACTGGTGATTCCAGGCCACTTTTTGGAGGGTTTTTCCCTTTGATTTTGGGGGTTTTTTTTAATTGAATTTGAAACTCCTCCCTGAGCCAAAATCTCGAGAAAAATAAGATTTTTTACAGGTTAGGAGGTGGTGTTGCCTCTGATGCTGCAGAGTGGTTTCCATGGGCTCGTTTCTGGTTAAAAATCTGCTTTTTAGAGATTAACAGGTCAATTTAAAAACCAAATCAATTTAAAACTGAGAAAGCTGGAGTTGTTGGAAGGAGCACAGCTGAGTCTCTGTTGAAAAATGAGGATTTCAGATATTCCAGGTTTGCTTTGTGGAACAAACCCAGGGGAATGTGCACATCCAATCCTTCAGGTTCTTCCCTGGAAAAGTGATTGTAGCTGGAATTCCTGGTGGGAATTCTGGAATTGCCACGTGGAGGAGGATGAGGATCACAGCTTGGATTTGTTGTGGGAGATCAGCTTCTCCACAAAAAGCATAAAAAGGAATAATTGCAGTGGTTTTGTGCCCCAGCATTCCAGGTCCTGCCAGGGGGACACTGGCAAGGCTGAATTCCCTCCAAAACCACCAACCCAAGATTCCAACACCACCCCACAAAGAAATGGAAAAGGAGGAATAATTCCTTTCCTTTTTGCACTTAAAAAAGGAATTTTTCCAATTCCTTTAAAGCAGAGCTGGCAGAGGATCTGGGTGAGATCATTCCACCAAGGTGGGAGAAACCTGGAATATCCACCAAAAAAAAATTCCTGAGCACCTCGTGGTTCAATTCCTGCTCATTCCTGGGGAAGCAGCAGCGCCTCGGTGCTGCAAAACAAAATTTATCTTTTGATTCAAGTGTGGGTGTCCCCACCACATTTGGGGGGTTCAGAGAGGTTCCTTCAAGAAAAACTCATTTTCCTGGGGTTCTGTGAGCACAGGGGAGTTCCAGGGCTCTGCTGCCTCCTCCTCAGGGGCCCTCAGTGGCCACAGAGAGGCTCCTGAGCCAAGGGGAGACACCCGGCACGAAATTTTACAAACCAAACTCAACTTCTTGCTGCCAGGGCCCGAATGCAGTCCCTGGGAATTGCAGCTGCCAAGGGCCAGGCAGTGCCAGGGCAGGGAATTCCCACCCAGAGCCCTCCTGCTGCTCCCTGGGATCATTTTTGGGGTTCAGATCCTTTCTCCATCCAGGGAATTCCCACCCAGAGCCCTCCTGCTGCTCCCTGGGATCATTTTTGGGGTTCAGATCCTTTCTCCATCCAGGGAATTCCCACCCAGAGCCCTCCTGCTGCTCCCTGGGATCATTTTTGGGGTTCAGATCCTTTCTCCATCCAGGGAATTCCCACCCAGAGCCCTCCTGCTGCTCCCTGGGATCATTTTTGGGGTTCAGATCCTTTCTCCATCCAGGGAATTCCCACCCAGAGCCCTCCTGCTGCTCCCTGGGATCATTTTTGGGGTTCAGATCCTTTCTCCATCCAGGGAATTCCCACCCAGAGCCCTCCTGCTGTTCCCTGGGATCCTTTTTGGGACTCAGATCCTTTCTCCAGGTGCTGCTTTGCTCCATCCCAGGAGCTCCTGTCCAACCTGGGCACCACATCCAGAGCTGGAGCCTGGAACTCTGGAGGAGCTCCTTGCACAGGGAGAGCCCCTGGAGATCTCCTTCCCCTTTTTTGGGGAATTTTGGGGGAAGTTGAGGGCTCTGGGAGTTGAATTCAGCAGCTCTGGGGCTGGCTCAGGAATGGGATCCAGCTTTTTTCCAGGAGCAGGGACAGGTGGAGGTGGCCACAGTGGTGATGCTCACCCCCAGGATTTCCCTGCCGCGAGGAAACAGAGACACATCAGAGATTTCCAGAACATTCCCACCAGGAACATTTCCAAGCAGGGATGATGGCTCAGGGCTGGTTCCTGCCCATCCCCAGCTCTGGAATGGGGAGTTGGTGCTTCCCAGGAGGGGTTTGTGCACCCCCAGTGGCTCTGTTAACCAGGTCATGGAAAGCTCTGGAAGAGCTTTGTGCTTCCCACACACTCATGGAATGGTTGGGCTTGGAAGGACCTCAGAGGCTGAGCTCCAGCCCTGCTCCACGGGCAGAGAACTTCCATTGAAACAGGGATTGCAAGGGGTAAAGAATTCAGGGAAGGACAAAGCACAGCGCTGGTTGTTGGGAGATTTTCCTGATTGTTCCAGCCAGGATTAAAAATCAGGAAAATTCCATCCCCTTCCTTGCTTAACCCCTGGATATCAGCATGAGGAGTTTTATTGGCACAGGAGAATTTACAGTTCAGATAAAGGAGCAGAGAATTGTGCCTGTTCCTGCATCAGGAGAAAAGGAGGATTTCCATGGAGCTGCCCTTGGCCTGGGCAGTTTGTGTGCCTGGGATGAGGCTGGGGGTGAACCCTTGGAGATGAATGCAGGGAGAGCATGTTCCTGCAGTGGGAAGGAAGGGATTTTTTTATTCCCAATGTGTGGAATGAAACATCCCCACCCTCTCCACCCTTTGTTTGGTTTCCCCCAAAGATCCAGGCAGGATTTAGGGTTGGGATCAGCACCATCCCCTTCTTGCTTATCCCATGGATATCAGCATGTGTGTGTAGGGATGAGGAGCTGCAGCATCAGCTTTATTTTCATTTTTGATTTTCCTCCCTTTATTTTTTCTCCTCATTCCCAGAGTGTTTCCCTGGGAGTTTGTGCTGCTGTCTGGGTGTTCCAGGGTGGTTTTTTTGGGATGGCTCTGCCCTGGGCACGCTGACACCGAGGTTGTGTTTGCCTTGCAGATCTCACCAATATTTTTGAGTCGTTCCTGCCCCAGCTGCTGGCCTATCCCAACCCCATAGATCCTCTCAATGGGGACGCTGCAGCCATGTACCTCCACCGACCAGAAGAGTACAAACAGAAAATTAAAGGTGAGGCCTAATTAGCACAGTTAATTGGGATTGCATGCCGAGGCGGTGATGGCTCTCTGCTGCAGGTTCTGCCTGGTTGTTGCCCTTCCATGGGATATGTGAAGGAGGGAGGGGTGAGGTGCTGCTGGGCTGGGAATCGGGAAAGCTCAGGTATCCCAAAAGCTGGGATCAGCTCTGCCACATCACCCAGGAGTGCTTAAACCTGGACTCGCTGCTCTGCTGTGAAATGTTTGATTTTTGAGGGTAGAACTCTCAAAATTGGAATTCAATTTTGAATTATTTGGCCTCCCTTGGCCGATTCCTCTGACAGGATTGTGGAGACTGCCCTGCTCAGTATCCCAAAGTCCATTCCCTGCTTTTTTATACCAGGGAAGGGCAAAAAATTGCAACCAAAAAAATAATAATTTGTCAGATAAAATCTCCAGTGCCAGCACCGAGAGTCCTCTGGGCTTTCATGAAAACAGCCTAGAGCCCAAAAATACCCTTGGGAAAAAGCCAGAAAAACTGATGGCAGGCAGAGGAAGCTCTGAGGACATCCCTGGGGACGAAGGGATAACCTGCTCCCTCATTCCCACCCTTGCAGAGCCAGGTAGAGATGATCTGGAAGGAGTTGGGAGTGCCTGGAATGTTCCAGAAATCCCAGAGTGCAGCAGCTCCTGCCAGGATTGCGTGACAGGGATGGGATGGAGCTCAAACTCTGCCATCCCCTGTTGTAAAAAATAACCTTGGACATGTTAAAAGTGCTGCAGAGGATCCTGGCAGGCCCTGGGAGTGCAAATCCAATATTTTATTTATTGCTGCTGCTCGTGGTGATTTCATCTCTGGGAGACAGGGAATGCTCCTGGTGCTTTGGGGAGGGAGCACAGGAACAGAGGTGCGCCCCAAAATTTGTAATTCCTCCTCTCCTCTGCCTGCTCTCTGGGAGATTTCTTAGGGAATCTCCCCTGGGAGGGTGAGGAACAGCTGGAGATCTCCAGGCTGGAGCTCAGGACCTCTGTGGGTCACTTGTCCCACCCCACGTGTCTGGAATTGCAGTGGGATCCCTTGGAACGCCAGGGCTGTGAGCTCAGCTCCTTCCTGCTGCTCCAGCCTCTGCGACACGAATACACA
>NW_005054430.1:1294007-1298203 GCF_000277835.1 Geospiza fortis | reverse complement strand
TAAATACCCTTTTTTTTTTTTGCTTTTTTTTCCCTCCCATCCAGAATACATCCAGAAATATGCAACAGAAGAAGCACTAAAAGAACAGGAAGAAGGCACCGGGGACAGCTCATCCGAGAGCTCCATGTCTGACTTCTCTGAAGACGAGGCTCAGGACATGGAGTTGTAGTAGAGGAGGCCACCTGCTTTTCAGAGAGACTCTAATTTCCTAACCATGAGAAGCAGACTATAATATTCATATTTAAACAAAGCAATTTTTTTTATTACTAAACAAGGTTTTTATGAATTCTAGCATTGAGCTACACATATATATATATATTTATATATAGGTGTGTGTTTATATATAAATATATATATATATATCACCCTTTAGCTCTTGGTTTTCTGGGTCACGTCCCGGCTCCCGAGGTGCGTTAGAGCGTTCCCGACATTCCATTCTGGTAGCAATATGCAGAATGCATGCCTTGAGATTTTCCATTTGGCCGAGTCAGCTTTGGTGTGCTACCAAACAGCTGCCCTGGGAGGGAGGGAATCAGCAAAAAAAAACCAAAAACCCAAAAATCCAAACAAAAGGTAGAAAAAAGAGAAGGATTTGCTGTGGGGTCGAGGTTTCCAGCTGAGGTGTTGGTGTTGCCTCCGAGTGTGAGCCCTTGGGGGTGTGGGGATGGAGGGGGCTGCCCCAGGCTGTGTTCAGGGGATCACACAGGGCGCCTGAGCCCCGAGCAGCGCAGGGCAGACGCCTGGACTCGCTGGGCATTCCAGCCCTGCTGCTGTGGGCTCCTCCCTGCCCTCCGCAGCTGTGGGCACTGAGCTGCCTGCTGCACCCTGCTGGAGAAGCTGTGGATGATGTTCCCTGCTCTGCCTGGGAGGGAAGAACCACCCAGAAGCACCCACGGATGAGGAGGAAGCTCCTGGAGCTGGGATGCACCTGGAGCCCAACTCCTCCTCTGCCCCGCTCTGGAACCTGCTGCCCTTCCACGGCTCCCACTTGGCTTTGTCATTTTTGGTTTTTCTTTCTTTCTTTCTTTTCCCTCCCCTCCCTCTTTTGCTGGAAGTGTGGTTCAGACACCTGACAAACGCTGGCTGTGACCTGGGAATTCTCCTCTGACCGGATGGATTGGCCTTGCCAGAGCTTCAGCTCCACGGAATTGTCCCGTTGGCCCAAGTCCGCGAATCCATCGGCACCGATTTTTGATTTTCCTTTTTGGTTTTGGTTTTTTTTTTTTTTTTTCTCTTTTTAAATCTTTCTTTCCTCCCCCTTCTGCACCAGCTTGGTTCCCATCTGCTTGTGTGTGTACAACAGGATAAAAATTCCTGAAGAGTTAACAAAGAAAATTATCTAGGAAAAGAAAAAAAAAAACCACACAAAATTTGAGCTGAATAAAAAAAAAAGCCTAAAAAGCACCAATTGAGGAAGCAAATGAATTCACTCTTTGGTTTTTTGTTGGTTGGTTTGGTTTTCTTTTTTGGTTTTTTTTTGGTTTTTTGGTTTTTTTTTCCAGGATGTGTGGGAATTGGAATGTTGGATTTCTCCTGGTGTCTTGCAGCAAACTGAGAGATTTTTTTTTTTTTCTGTGCTGTTGTTCCTAGAAATCTGATAAGTCAATGTCTCCTTGGGATACTTGAATTGGGATAATTGTGCATCGGAGCTTCAAGCTGAGATGGATTTTTAAAGCTGAATGTTACCTGCTGTTTTCTTTTGGGGATTTTTGGAGGGGTTTGGACGAGATCTTTTCGTTTGTGACGCGACCCGCAGGAAGAAATCAACCCACCCTGAGCGACTCTGGAGCAGAGTGTTGAATGTCAGACTGGTGCATTTGCCATTTCCCCAGAATTCTTGGGCTTTGTTCCCTTTTCCTTTCGAGACTCCACCGAGCTGGGGCTGGGAGAGCCCGACCCCACCTCTGATTCATAAAGCACAATCAGTTCCTTTCATTTCTTGTTGCTTTTGGGGGGAGAACAACAAAAACTCCATCAAGTCCCACTTGGCTTTGGCATGAATTTCCTTAATAAAAAAACCTACCATGAATTTCCTTTCTGTTAATTCCGGGCACGAAGCAAAGGTTTTCCCTCTCCTCCTCCTCCTCCCCATCCTCTCCCAGCAGTGGTGTAGGGCTGTGGCTAGTACTGTGCTGAAGTTCTCTATCTAGCATTTGTGGCTTGTTGGAGGGTAATATTAATTATTTAACATGTAATGATGTAATTAACTCTTATCTAGCACGTTGTTTGCTCATTAATTTGGGGAGGGAGGGGCCACGTTTAACTCGCTTTCCTGCTGCCCTGGCAGTTTTGCTTGTGCTATAAACCTTTACTTGTAGGTGCTACTTAGGAGTAGAGTCAAGTGCTGGGTGGTGATTTCAGTTTAAAAAGCTTCAAAAAACGAGAAAAAAACAACAAAAAACCAGAAAAAAAAAAAAAAAAACAAAAAGGCAACCAAAAAAAAAAAAAAAAAAGAAATCACAATAAAAATTTGTATTTTTTCAATATTGTATAACAATAGTGTTCTAATTCCCTCACCCCCTTCCCTTGCAGGGTTTTTCAGCTCCATCATTCCCCTCACGTGGATTTAGGGCTGGATGGGAAACACTAAGCTGGGATTCCCAAAAAAACCCCAAAAACCCCAAAAACTGGGGAAGCGCAGCTGGCTGTGTGAGACACAACGGGATGGATTCGCTGAGCTTGTCCCAGCTGGTGGCCCAGCCACAAAAATGCTCCTTCCCAGCACTTGCCAGGCTGGGACAAATCCCACCTTTTGTCCTGGGAGGGAAAAGCAGCTGCCAAAAGTGCTTGGGGAAGTGTGCTGGTTGAGGTGCTGGGTGAAGGTGCTGGGGTCTCTCCCGTCCCCCCCTCAGACCCTCCTGCATTTCCCACCTCTTTTCTTTTCACCCCAAATCTCCCTTTTCCTCCCAAAAGAATCTCCCCCCCCCACACAAAAAGATGTCTGTAAAACTTCACCCACCTCATCCGCATGGGAAGCTGGAACCGTGGTGGAGCAAGAGCTTTATTTGATCGTCTCCAATCCTTTCTTTTCCCATCTCCGGGGTGATTCCCCCCGCCGTGTCTCCTCCTGCCCCGAGGTTTCCATGGAAGGAGAGGCCGCGTGGGCACTGCTGGGTCCCTCTGCCCCAGCTGTGCCCACCCAGGGCTGGTTTTGTGCCCACCCGAGGGTGGTGGCACGGGGAGCAGAGCTGTGCCCCCAGCCTGAGCCCATCCCTCAGCTGTGCTCCCTTCCCTGCTCCCTGCACCTGGGAGATGTTTCACAATTTTATAGTTTCCTTTTTTTTTTTCCTTTTTCCCCCATTTTTCCCCTCCACATCCTGCTGCCCCTTTGCAAGAGCCACGATTCCCCCCTGTGCTGGGTTCCTGTCAGGTGAGAGCAGAGATCTGGGGTCAGACCAGAGATCCGGGGCTGCTTTTGCCCTTGCGTTGAGTTTTTGTTATTTTTCCTTTTTTCTCCTCTTTTTTCCTGGTGTTGGTCGGTAGAGCGGCACAGCTGCCTCTCCTCTGGGTGTAACCTCTCCAATAGCTGTGTATAACTCAAGAACTGTAAACTTCTTTTTTTTTTTAAACAAAATCTGTATATACCTTGAGATCTGCCTGGTGTTTGGGCTGCAGGGACGGCCCTGGGCTCCATCCTGGGCTCTGCATGCGCAGGAGCAGCTCCCAAACCCCATCGAGCCCTTCCCCGCCTGGCATGACCAGCTGGAGGTGCTGAGGCTGATGGTGCTGGGGGTCTTCTCCACCCTCACCCGTTCCTTTTGCAGCTCTTCAGGTGATGTCCTTCCCTCCCCGTGGCACAGCCACGGCCCCCAAGCTGACTTTTAGGATTTTTAGGATTTTTAGGATGATTTTGGGGCTGGATGAGCGATCCACTGCTCCATTCCGTGGATCCCGAGGTGTCCTGGAGCTGGAGCTGTCCCAGCTGAGGCTGCCCGGGGTTCCCGGAGCGGTGTCATTAATTAACGGTGCTAATTAGGCCGAGGGGCCGTTTGCTGGGTGATCACTCCTGATTGGGGGTGAGGTGTGCAGGGAATGGGGGCGGCAGCTCAGGGACCCCGGGGGTGTTTGGGGACGGTGACAGGGCTGGCCCGTCCCTTGTCCCCCCTCACCTGCCCTGACCCCTGCAGCTGGAGCGGAGCCCGACCTTCCTCTCCATCCTCCTCCTCCTCCTCCTCCCCGGCTCCGGGCTGGTTGTC
>NW_005054430.1:1290073-1293913 GCF_000277835.1 Geospiza fortis | reverse complement strand
CCCCCGCTGTCCCCCCTCGGGGCGTGGCTGTGGTTTGGGTGACATGGGTGACATGTCCCCAACAGGGACACAGAGCTGGTGGCAGGTGTTGCTCCTGGGGACACCCGGAGGTGTCACCCTGCCCTGGGGACACCCGGAGGTGTCACCCTGCCCTGGGGACAGCCGGAGGTGTCACCCTGCCCGGTCTGTGACAGGGTCAGAGGGCAAAGCCCGGGGCTCCCGGGGATGTGGGTGACACCTCAGGGGACTCTGGGAGCTTCACTGTGGGGTGACATTCCCATGGGGATCTAGGTGACATTCCCATGGGACTGTGGGTGACATTCCCATGGGGCTCTGGGTGACATTCCCATGGGACTCAGTGACATTCCCATGGGGTTCCAGGTGACATTCCCATGGGACTGTGGGTGACATTCCCATGGGGCTCTGGGTGACATTCCCATGGGACTCAGTGACATTCCCATGGGGTTCCAGGTGACATTCCCATGGGACAGTGGGTGACATTCCCATGGGACTCTGGGTGACATTCCCATGGGTCTCCAGGTGACATTCCCATGGCACTCCGGGTGACATTCCCATGGGGATCCAGGTGACATTCCCATGGGACGTGGGTGACATTCCCATGGGACGTGGGTGACATTCCGATGGGGATCCAGGTGACATTCCCATGGGATTGTGGGTGACATTCCCATAGGACTCCAGGTGACATTCCCATGGGGTTCCAGATGACATTCCCATGGCACTCTGGGTGACATTCCCATGGGACTTGGGTGACATTCCCATGGGGATCCAGGTGACATTCCCATGGGACTCTGGGTGACATTCCCATGGGACTCTGGGTGACATTCCCACGTGACTCAGTGACATTCCCATGGGACTCCAGGTGACATTCCCATGGCACTCTGGCTTTTACCACCACAGGGCTTTGGGTGTTGTCCCCAAGGAGCTTTGGGTGCCGTTCCCACGGGACTTTTTGTGTCGCTCCCATTGGGCTCTGGGTGCCACCCCAGAGAGGCTTTGGGGCCATTTCCACTGGGTGCCATCCCTAAGGGATTTGGGGTGCCAGCCCCACAGGGTTCTGGGTGCCATCCCCGTGGGTCCTGGGTTTCCACAGGGCTTTGGGTGCCACCCCCATGGAATTCTGAGGACTCTCTGGAGATCTGGGCGCTCTCCCTGTGGCGTTTTGGGTGCCATCCCTAAGGGGTTTGGGTGCCGTTTCCATTGTGCTCTGGCTCTGCTTGGTGCCAGCCCTGTGGGGACCTGGGTGCCACCCCCGTGAAGATCTGGGTGCCATCACCATCAGGCTTTGCTTGGTGCCATCCCCAAGGACCTCTGGGTGCCACCCCCAAGGGTCTGTGGGTGTCACCCCAGGGGTCTCTGGGTGCCACCCCCAAGGGTCTGTGGGTGTCACGCCTGTCAGGCTTTGGTTGGTGACATCCCCAAGGGTCTGTGGGTGCCACCCCCCAGCCCCTGTGACACACGGGGACAGCCCAGCTCTGGCCGGTGCTCAGGGCTCTGCTCTGGGGCTGCTCCTGGTGGCACTGTGGCACTCCTGGCTCTGTCCCTGTGTCATCCTGGGACCCCTTCCCATCCCTTGGAGCCCCAGGGATCTCCGGGATCCTGCCCTGCTGACGGTGCTGTGTGTCCATCCGTGTGTCCATCCGTGTGTCCATCCGTGCGTCCATCCATGCGTCCATCCATGTGTCCATCCATGTGTCCATCCATGTGTCCATCCGGATGCCCCCAGCCCAGGTGGGCACCCAGACGAGCCGGGCCCCGTGCGGTGACCCCGCTGTCCCCGGGGGACACCTGAGCCTCCCGGCCGGCCCCGGGCCGGCTCCGGTTACGGCCCAATTGTTCCTCCCCTGGAAGAAATGCCGTCAGCGCCGGCGGATGGGATCGGTGGCCATTACTAATGCATGACATTCCCGAGGGACACGGCCCCATCCCACCCCCGGGAAGGGCAGCAGGGGCAGGGGGGGTGTGGGGAAGGGTTTGGCTCCCTCCTCCTCCATCCAGACCCGAATTCCAGCTCAGGATGTGCCAACGGAGCGAGCCATGGCCTGTGGGACACGTGTGTGTGCCCGGCTGGAGTGGCGGGGCTGGAGCCAGGATGGACCTTCCCAGATGGATCCCACCACTGCCCTGTCCCAGCCCAGGAGAGCAGAGAGCCCCTGCAGAGAGCACTCCCAGCTCAGGGCACGTTTGGTGACAAATGTCTCCGTTTTCCCCAAACCCGGTGATTCTGAGCCTTTCGGAGCTGGGGTTTCTCCCTCCCTGCTTTGCTCCTTCCCAATTTTCAGCTTTTTTCCCCCAACTCCTCCCTTCATCCCATTTTCCTCTCCCCACCTGAGCGTGGTGATGCCGAATCCAACAGCTCCAGACCAAAACCCCCCAACCCCAGGAATGGGATTCTCATCCCTGCTCATCTCAGCTCGGGGTGACCCCACCAGGGTGAACCAGGCTCCCCCCTGCCTCTCCCTGAGCTTCCACCCCATTCTGGAGCTGGGATCTCATGGAACAGAGAGGATTTGGCCATGGAACGTGCTGGGAGGGTTCCCTGGCTGATGCAGCTCCCTGGACATCAATATTGCATCATCCTATCCATCCATCCATCCATCCATCCATCCATCCATCCATCCATCCATCCATCCATCCATCATCCATCCATCCATCCATCCATCCATCCCCCCGAGCCCGGCCCCGCTGAGCCCCCACTGAGCGCTGCCATGCCCGGCCCCCTCCGCCTTCCCAGAGCCTCCTCCAGCCCCATCCACCCCAGGCTGGGCTCAGGAACCCAAGAAGACGTAAATTTTTAAACAGGGCCGTTGGCTCCGCTCGGTGTACGCGGGACGAGGCCAACGGGAAATTCCGGCCGTAATTCAGCTCCTTGGTGGAGACAAAACACTGGGGATGCCAGGAGAGGGATGAGCTGAGGGCCCCATCCCCTGCTCGGGCTGGCACCGTGCAGGGCACGGGGGTGTCCCGGCTTTGGGGTCATCCCTTGGAACGGGCACCACCCCTGGAGCCTCCTTGCTTGGGGACCGTCCTCAGCTGGGGCCATCCCGGGAACTCAGGGACCGTCCTAGGCACTCAGGGACCATCCCGGGAACTCAGGGACCTTCCCGGGCTCTTGGGGATCATTCCAGGTTCTTTCTTGCTTGGAGACTATCGAAGGACCTTGGGGAGGGATCACCCTGGTCTCTGGGGATCATCTGGGGTGCTTCCCATCTTGGGGACAGTTTTGGAGTGCCAGGAACCATCCTGGGGTCTCAGGGACCATCTCAGGCTCTTGGACACCCTCCTGGGGTCTTGAGGACCATCCTGACTTCTGGGGACCATCTGGGGTTCTTCTTTTCTTGGGGATAATCCTGGAGGCTCCAGTAGTGTCTTGAGGTCTCCAGGACCCTCCTGGGGACCATCCTGGCTCCTTCCCTGCTTGAGGCCCCTCCTGCAATCCTGGGAACAATCTGATGGGATGCAGGAACCCTGCCAGGTGCTTCCCTGCCTGGCAGCCACCCCTGGGGACCACCCCTGGCTCGTGGGGACTACACCAGGTCTTGGGGACCACCAGAGGCGCCCCCAGGCTCCAGGACCACCCTGAGCTCCCTGGGTCTGGGGGCCATCCCAGCAGGCTCCTTCCTCCAGCACCACAGAGCAGCATCCCAAGGGCATCCCAATCCCAGGGACGGGGACCTGGGATCCGCCACCTCACCCATCCCAGCCCCTCCTCCTGTCCTTGCCCTTCCCTCCCATCCCTCTGGGGGTTACCCCCGGCCCAGCCCCCCTGCCCCGCGCCCGGGGGTTTAACCCCCCCAGAACTCCCGGGAAGCCCCGGTGGCT
>NW_005054430.1:1287500-1288206 GCF_000277835.1 Geospiza fortis | reverse complement strand
CACAATTCTGCCCGGTCCGCCCCCGACATGGGGCTCGCGGCAGCTCCATCACTGTCCCCGTCACTGTCCTCTGTCTCCATTCCTGTCCCCATCTCCAGCCGCATCCTCAGCCTCGTCTCTATCCCTGACCAAATTTCTGTCTCTGTCCCGTTTCCATGCCCATCTTTATCTGTTCCTGTCCCCATCCCCATGCCCGTCCGTATCTCCTTCTCTTCTCCACCTCTCCTTTCCTCTTTCTCCTTGTCCCACACCTTATCCCCATCGCCATCATCTCCGTCCGCGTTCCCATTCCCATCCCTGCCGCTGTCCCCATCCCCATCTTGTCCCTGTGTTGTCCCCATCCCATCCCCATCTTGTCCCTGTCCTTGTCCCCATCCCATCCCATCCCATCCCATCCCATCCCATCCCATCCCATCCCATCCCATCCCATCCCATCCCATCCCATCCCATCCCATCCCATCCCATCCCATCCCATTCCCATCTTGTCCTTGTCCTTGTCCCCATGCCATCCCCATCTTGTCCCTGTCCCCATCTTCTCCCTGTCCTTGTCCTTGTCCCATCCCCATTTTATCCCTGTCCCCATTCCCATCCCATCCCGTCCCATCCCCTCCTGGCTGTTCCCATGGATGCAGCCCTGGGTGTCAGGGTGTCGAGGCCGGCCGGGTGCCACCCCCACTGGCCCCCTGGCAGGGGAGGCCACCACCCG
>NW_005054430.1:1282343-1286628 GCF_000277835.1 Geospiza fortis | reverse complement strand
CGCCAAGGATGGCCAGGGATGCCCACGGGCTCGGCCTCACCGCTGTCCCCGCTGTCCCCAGGCCGCCGCGGCGCCAGGGCGGTGTCCCCCAGGTGAGGACCGAGCTGTGGTCACGGGGGCTTCTCTTCTTCTCTTCCCTTTGGGTTGCTTGGCTGAGCGCCACGGGGATTTGGGGCTTCTCCGGGAATTTTGGTGCTTCCTGGGGGTGTTGCTGTTGGAGCCCCAAAGGTGGGTGTGGGCTGGGGACAGCTCTGTCCCTGCTGGCGCTGACCCCTCCGTGTGTGACACTCCCACGCCTCGGGGGTGGCCGAGCCCAGCGAGCGCCTCTGCTCCTCTTTGTCCCCATGTTCGAGGCCGGACGGGGTGTGAGGGGCCGGGGGCTGCGTCCTCGAGCGGGGTCAGCTCCCAGCACCGGATCCGGGGGACCCCGAGCTCATCCCGGCCCTCTGGGCTCGCCGGGGCCTCGGCTTTGCCCACACAAAGGAGACTTTGTGCCTTCCTCCTCCTCCTCCTCCTCCGGCGCAGCCGCCGCGGCCCTGGGGACGGTGTCACCGCCAGCCCGGGGTCTGCACCATCCGGGGGGGCTCTGTCACCCTCCCAGGGGCTTGGAAACTTCTGGGGGGCCTGCGGCCATCCAGGGGGTCTCAACCACTCGAGGGGATCTGCATCCTCTTGGGTGGGCTCGTGCTTTTGAGGGATCTTCAGCAATGAAGGCGGCTTGCAAGTTTTGGGGCGTTTGCAGCTGTCTGGGGGTGGTTCAGCATTTTGGGGGGTTTGCGGCCATCTGGGGGGGTGGTTCAGTATTTGGGGGTCTTGCAGCCGTGTGGGGGTTTGCAGCCATCCAGGAGGTCTGCATCCTTTTTGGGGTGTTGTGGTTTTGGAGGGTCCAAAGCCATCAAGAGGCTTCTCAAATGTTTTTGGGGGGTTCTGCCGTTCAGGGGGTTTGTAACCTTTCAGGACGGTTGCAGTAGTTTTTTGGAAGGGAATTCAAGTTATCTGCATGCTTCAAAAACATCCAGGGGAGGATACAACCTTTTGGGGGTGTCTCTGACCATCCAGTGGTTCAGTATTTGGGGGTCTTGCAGCCGTGTGGGGGTTTGCAGCCATCCAGGAGGTCTGCATCCTTTTTGGGGTGTTGTGGTTTTGGAGGGTCCAAAGCCATCAAGAGGCTTCTCAAATGTTTTTGGGGGGTTCTGCCGTTCAGGGGGTTTGTAACCTTTCAGGACGGTTGCAGTAGTTTTTTGGAAGGGAATTCAAGTTATCTGCATGCTTCAAAAACATCCAGGGGAGGATACAACCTTTTGGGGGTGTCTCTGACCATCCAGGGGGGGTTTAACCTTCTGTGGGCTTGCAACAATCCAGAGGAGCTGCAAATTTTGGGGGGCTTTCAGTCATCCAGGGGGGTTGATACATTTTATGGGGCTGCAGCCGTCTGGTCAGTTTGGAATTAACTGGAGGGATTGCGGCGTTCTGGGCGTTGTGGAACCACCCCGAGGCTTTGCGACATTTTGAGATCTGGGACCGTTCTGGGGGGGCTTGTGGCCATCGGGGGGAGGGTGGCACATTTTGGGGGTCTGGGACCCTTGTGGGGTTGGCAAATCTGGGGCTGGGATTCCTGGATAACCCTGGAAATGCAGTGGCTGGGAAATGGCTCCCAGCATCCCCATCCCACCGGGGTGAGCATCTCCCCTCTCTCAGCCATTCCCAAATCACTTTGCCAATCAATAACAATCAATTCCCATTCTCCTGTCGCCGCTCCGGGGCCGTCGGGCTCCTGCTGGTGGAGGATTTGGGTGGAAATCCCGGGGAAACAGGGCAGGTGCGAGCTCGCTACTCCTGTTCTGTGTATGGCACTGGTAGAATTCACTGTGCAACCCCGCGGTCAGTGAATTACCATAGGGCCATAAACAGAGCAGAGAAAGACCCGCGAGCGCCGCGGGGCCGTCGCCGAGGCCGCCTGGCCCGTTTTGGCACTAGCACATTTTTGCTTTGATTTGTAGCGTTTGAGCAATTATGTGTAGTGCCAATATGGGAGAGGGCGGGGAGAGCAGCGCCGGGCCGGGCACGGAGCAGCGCCGGGGTTTGGGGCGGGGGGGCTGGGATGGGGGGCTGGGAATGACTCTGGAATTGCTGGGCTGAGGGGAGGGTGTCCGTCTGTCCATCCCACTCACGCTGTGGTGACACTGAGGGGCTGTCCATCCCAGCGTGGTGACACTGAGCAGGTGTCCATCCCAATGAGGTGACACTGAGGGGGTGTCCATCCCAATGAGGTGACACTGAGGGGGTGTCCGTCTGTCCGTCCCAATGAGGTGGCACTGAGGGGGTGTCCATCCCAGCGTGGTGGCACTGAGGGGGTGTCCGTCTGTCCATCCCAATGAGGTGACGCTGAGGGGGTGTCCGTCCCAATGAGGTGACACTGACGGGGTGTCCATCCCAGCGTGGTGTCCCAGCCCACGGGGACACCTCGGCCAGGCCGTGTCCTCATGGTGGCCGCCATGAGCACGATGGACCCTGCACCTCCTGTCCCCCTGCCCAGGGGGATCTGGAGCCACGTGTGGGGTTTTCTGGCCCCATGGGTGCAACCACGTGTTTTTCCTGTTTTTTGCAGCTCTCCAGGCCCGGCTCGGTGGCCGCTGTCCCTGGCTGTCCCCAGGCTGGGCCTGGCTGCCCCGGGGCTGCCTTTGGCAATGGTAGAACTCACACTGGTGCGGTAGCAGGATCCGGTGGTTCTAGACTTGCCAACTACGGCCCCGGGGCACTGCCGCGGACATGAGCGTCCCCCTGGTGTCCCCTGGTGTCCCCTGGCACCCGCAGGGCTCTGCTGCCGGGCTGGGAGAGCCCCGTGGGGTCTGGGGAGGGCCCTGCTCCGTCCGGGGTGGAGTGGGGGATGCTGTGGGTGCCCTGCACACGTGGTTTGGGGGGATGGTGATGCTGAGCCGCCCCCCAGCCCCAGAGGGGGCTCTGGCATCCCAGCCCATCCCCATGGCAGGGGGGAACCGGATCTGTGGGATACTGGTCATTGGAGCAGCGTGGCCACGTGTCCCAGCGTGACTCCGGGAGTCAGGGGCTGATCCGGCCCCGGTCCGGGCAGGGCCCTGCGGGGATGGGGTCAGGACACCGGCCCCTGCCCCAGCCCTGGATCCAATCCCTGCTCCTGGATCCAATCCCTGTTCCCAAATCCAGCCCCTGCTGCCGGATCCAACCCCAGCTCCCGGATCTAATCCCTGCTCCTGGATCCAACCCCTGCTCCTGGATCCAATCCCTGCTCCCAGATCCCACCCCTGCTCCCGGATCCCACCCCTGCTCCTGGATCCAACCCCAGCTCCTGGATCCAACCCCTGCTCCTGGATCCAACCCCTGCTCCTGAATCCAACCCCAGCTCCTGGATCCAACCCCAACTCCTGGATCCCACCCCAGCTCCCGGATACCACCCCTGCTCCTGGATCCCACCCCAGGCCAGCCCCATGCAGGGGGGAAACTGAGGCAGGGATGAAGCAGGGGGCGGGGGCAGCTGCCCCGTGTCCCCTGCCTGTCCCCAGGTGCGGGAGCAGGGACGGTGGCAGCTCTCAGGGGACAGGGGGATGAGGGGCGGGGGCTGTGCACCCCCTGTGCGGGGCTGTGCAGGGAATGTAGGGCAGCGCTGGTGATTACGGAGCTTTCGGCATTAGCCCGCCGAGATTGGATCACGCTGGATTAGGCTGCAGGCTCCAATCATCCTCCCCGTGCTGGGGGCAGGGAGGGACGGACAGACGGACGGGTGGGGGTCCCCATGGCCCTGCTGGGGCAGGTGGGGGCTGTGGGGGCACGGGTGTCCGTGTGTCTGTCTGGTCGTTCGTCCCTCTGCTCGTCCAGGTAACAAACACACAACGTCTGTGCAATCCTGCAGCCACATCCATTGCATGTACGGACACCCATCCCCTGTCTGTCTGTCTGTCTGCCTGTCCAGGCATGGAATCATCCATCCATCCATCCATGGCTGTGCTGGGGCAGGTGGGGGCTGGGGGGGCACGGGTGTCCGTGTGTCTGTCTGGTCGTTCGTCCCTCTGCTCGTCCAGGTAACAAACACACAACGTCTGTGCAATCCTGCAGCCACATCCATTGCATGTACGGACACCCATCCCCTGTCTGTCTGTCTGTCTGCCTGTCCAGGCATGGAATCATCCATCCATCCATCCATCCATCCATCCATCATCCATCCATCCATCCATCCATCCATCCATCCATCCATCCATCCATCCATCCATCCATCCATCCATCCATCATCCATCCATCTATCCATCCATCC
>NW_005054430.1:1279431-1282307 GCF_000277835.1 Geospiza fortis | reverse complement strand
CCCCCGACCACACCCCCTGGAGCTCCGCCCTTTCCCTGAGGCCCCACCCCAAGGTGCAGCCTGTGCCCACCAGGACCGGCATTCCCAGGACCAGCATTCCCAGGAGCAGCATTCCCAGGACCAGCTCCCTCTGGGGGAGCACCCCAGGACCCCCATTCTGTCCTGGCCCTTTCCAGCTGCAGCAGCTGGGCTCATCCTGAGCGTCCACCTGCATTTTTGGGGTCAAATCCTCCGATTTGGGGCCACATTTTGCAATCCAGGGCTCTCCCTGGGGGCGGGAAGAGGCAGAAAATCCACACAAAGACCTCCCCAGTGCCAGGGGGCACAGAATGGGCCCAGCCCCACCAGTCTCTCCCAGTTTGGGGTGCAGGTTACTGGTGCAGCCCCACCAGTCTCTCCCAGTTTGGGGTGCAGGTTACTGGTGCAGCCTCCCAGTCTCTCCCAGTTTGGGGTGCAGGTTACTGGTGCAGCCTCCCAGTCTCTCCCAGTTTGGACCGGAGGCTGTTGGCGCTGGGGGCTGCAGGAGCTGCCCCAGCAGGAGCCCTGCCCTGCTGATTAAGGCCGATTAATGAAGATTAAAACCTCCCAGCAGCGTCTGCCAGGCCCAGCCGCCTCCCCCGGCCCTGCTGCTGGACCCGGGGCCCCTTTGGGGCACCTCAGCCTGCCCATGGGATGTCCTGGGGTCCCCAGAGGTCCCCAAACCCCCAGGTCACCCTCCCAGCACCTTCGATGTCCCGGGGATCCGCTCCAGCTCCTGGGAATTCCTGGGAGCATCCCCAGGGAAGCAGCTCCCCCCCCATTGCTCCTTCCCTCCCCTCTTTGTCCTGCCAGCTTCTCCTGCTCTTCCTCCCACCCCAGGCCGCCGGGAGCCCCGCAGGAATCCCCGGATCCAGAACCATCCTTCAATAAAGCTGCTGAAACCCATCCCTGCGTGTCCCGGCTCCTCCTTGGGTTTGCATCCCAAAAAATCATGGGGGTGAGACGGGGCTGAAAACGGAGGAATTCAGCCCAAAATTCCCTCAGCCCCTGGCTGGGAGCGTGGGGGGATGCTCCAGCACCCCCAAGGTTGATGCTGGAAGATGAAAATGAGATAAATTGCACCAAAAAAAAAGGATTAAACCCCAAAACCATCCTGGTGATGCTCAGCTTCTCCTCTCCAGCCCCAACATGGGAGGGACCAAAGCCCAAAACACCCACCAGTAAGGGAGGGATGGCAAATACTCCCAAATATTCCCAAAAGTCCCCCAAAAACAGGAGAGTTGGACACCTGGATAGACACATTTGTAACAATTTATTGAATGAGGCAATAATAGACACTGGGAAAACAAGGGGGGGTCCATGCTCTGTTATTTGCCTGGTTTTTGTCTTTTTTTTTTTTTGGGGAGGGGGGAACTAAAAGAACCTCATTTCATCGCCAAAGAAACACTGACTTGGAAAGCCACCGACATCTTCACAACGACGATAAAAAAATAATCATTAGAAAAAAAACCGAACCCAGAAAACGTCATGAACTGGAGAACCAGGACTGTTTCTATGGAAAGATCTCCCTCCCCTCGGAAAAAGGACCCAAGAACTGTATACAAAGAACATTGGATAGGTTTGTTTTTGTGGGTTTTTGTTTTTTTCCCCCCATATAAAACAAGTAAATACAAGAATCTGAAAACTCCCTCGAAGGCAGAGCGAGACGTGGAGAACTTGAACGGCCACGTGGAAATGAGAATAAAAAATCCCCCGAAAATAACTCCCAAAATTAAATCCCATGGGAAGTGCTTGCAGGGGGGGAAGGGGTTTGCTTGGGCACGAGGGTTTGGCCCATGGGGATGCTGAGTAAAATCTGCCCCCCAAAAACACCCCCACCCCACCCCAAAGGCTTTTTGGAACCCTCCTGGGAAGGATTTGGGGGTTAAAACCGTGCTGGGAGAGGCACAGGGCAGGACCAGGATGGGGCAGGGGCTGGGGTGAAGAGGGACCCCCAAAGGGAAAGGTCTCACTTGCATCCCCCCTCGGGCAAAGCTGTTCCTGTAGGAATTGCAGGAGGAGAGGTCGGGGCTGGCAGCAGGGAACGGGCTGAGCCCGGGGCGGCTCCTGTTTGAGGGAAATCCCGGGAATGTGGTGGGAACAAAGGGGGGGACACAGCCAGAGCCCCTTTAGAGGCGCTTCCGCTCCGGTCTAGAGCCACGAAATAATAATAACAATAACAACAACATCAACAATAATAATAATAATAAAGGAAAAAAAAACAAAAACAAACAACCCCAAGGATGTAAAATGGCAGGTACGAGAGCAGAGAAGTAGGAACAGGTCTCCAGTGTGCACCAAGGGAGCCCAGCGGGCGCGGATCCTCCGGCAGGCTCCTGGAAGAGCATCATCCATCCCTTCGGGAGGTCTCCATCCACCCCCCTGCAGTCACACATGCATTTCCTTTTTTTAACTTTTTTTTTTGTGTTTTTTTTTTCTTCCCAGGAGAGGAGTCCTTTTTTTTTTTTTTTTTTTTTCCCAAAATTTTTTTTTTGTTTTTTTTTCCTTTTGTGGTTTGTTGGTTTTTTTTTTTGTTGTTTTTTGTTTTGTTTTGTTTGTTTATCCAGGGCGGGTTTTTCGGAATATAAAAGTCCATATTAAAATCTTTGATACCTAATTTGCTGTCGAGGTCGGTGCTGGATGAGGGTGTCCGTGCTGCCCCCCAGCCTCCTCCTGCTCAATCCCACGTGGGGGAAAACGGGGCACAAAGGGTCGCTTTATTTTTATTTTCCTTTTCTTTCCAACCTCCTCAGAATCAAAGTCCCGTCACAATTTGGCTTCTCATTCCTCCGAGAGCAGAGTGGCGTCAGAAAAATGCACTTTACACACATCCTCTGCCAGGATTTGGTTGGTTTTTT
>NW_005054430.1:1278805-1279161 GCF_000277835.1 Geospiza fortis | reverse complement strand
TCACCGGCGCCATGGCCACCTGCACCGGGCCGTTCCCCTGCGCCAGGCTGGTCACCACCGTCTGGTACATGCTCACCGGGATCTGCACCAGCCCTGCGGGGACAAAGGGACACCCGGGCGTCACGGAGGGGTGGGGGTACCACAGGAGGTGCCCAGGGTGTGGGGACAGAGCCATGGAGGTGCCTAGGGTGTGGGACAGTGCCGTGGAGGTGCCCAGGGTGCCCAGGGTCTGGGGACAGAGCCATGGGAGGTGCCCAGGGTGTGGGGTCAGAGCCATGGGAGGTGCCCAGGGTGCCCAGGGTGTGGGGTCAGAGCCATGGGAGGTGCCCAGGGTGTGGGGTCAGTGCCATGGGAGG
>NW_005054430.1:1266556-1278660 GCF_000277835.1 Geospiza fortis | reverse complement strand
TGGGAATGTTCCCCTGGAGCAGGGAAGGCTCCAGGGAGAGCTTCCAGCACATTGCAGGGCCTGCAGGGGCTCCAGGAGAGCTGCAGAGGGACTGGGGCCAAGGCCTGCAGGGACAGCACCCAGGGAATGGCTCCCACTGCCAGAGGGCAGGCATGGATGGCATCTTGGCAATGAGGAATTCCTGGCTGGGCTGGGATTGCATCCCTGCAATGTCCAAGGTTGGATGGGGTTTGGAGCACCCTGGGATATTTCAAGGTGTCCTTGCCCATGGTTCAGGTTGGAACTGGATGATCTCTGAAGTTCCTTCCCACCCAAACCACGCCATGACTCTATCCGTGAAAAGCAGCAATCAGGAAGGAAACTTTGGGACTTTAGAACTTCAGGAAGTGGCTCCCCCAGCTGTGTCCAGGCTGGGGGGATGCTCTGTGCCTTGGTGGCCTCGCTGAGCTGGATCTGCCCTCCCTGGAGCCAGCGGGACGGGAGCAGGGGTGGGATGGGGCTGAGATGGGTGGCAGCACCTTGGGGCCCACACCCCGGGGCTGTGCAGCTCCAGGGAGGCAATAAGGATGAGGGGGAAAGAAATAACGTCATTTTCGGAGGAGGAACCCAGCCCAGCCATGTTTTGGGGTGGTACAGAGGGAGCTGCTCAGCCAAACCCATCAGGCTGAGTTTTCCCACCCCACAGCCCACCAGGGATCCCCCACTGGTGAGAAACACGCTCTTCACATGTTTCCCACTTGATATGCCCAGAACTGGGAACTGTGGGGCTGAGGAAGGGATAAATTTGGCTTCTCCCGTCCCCTGTAACTCTGCAGGTCACCCCACAGTGGCACGTGAGAGGATCCCATTGCTGTGCATCCATGAAGCCCGTCCAACACAATTCCCTTCCTCCTGCTCCCTCCCCATCCCAGCCAGGTCCTTCTGCCCTCACAGGGAAAGGGCAGCAAGCCCTGGCCAAGCCCAACCTGCTCCTGGCACTGCCCCAGGCTCTCACAGTGTGTATTAAGGAGGAAGTTTTTCACACAAAGAGTGGTCAAATACTGGAATCATCTACCCAGGGAGGTGGTGGAGTCACCATCCCTTGATGTCTTTAAAAAAAGACTGGATCTGGCACTTGGTGCCATGATCTAGTTGAGGTGTTAGAAGATGGATTGGACTCGATGATCTTAAAGGTCTCTTCCAACCTAGAAATTCTGTGATTCTGTGATTCTGTGATGTGACACATAGAACAGAGAAAGGAAAGCAATCCCCCTTTCTCAGCCCTTCTCCAACCATGGATGGGTCCAAAAATTAGAAACAGCTTTTCCCAAGGCTGGCCCAGCTGCTGGAATGGATCAGATGCCTCCAGGCTGAGGATGGAGCTGGCAAAGCTTCAGGCTGGGGGGAAAACGCCGCGGTGCCAAAGGCGAGTCCTGGTGAGCCAGGAAACACCAACCAAGGTGACAACAAAACCCCTGAGGGTCACTGTGATGTGAACGGTGGAAAGAGGTGCAAAAAACAGCAATGAGCTCTCAAGAGAGCTGGGCAGGGCAGGGGGATGGCAAATCCTGCAGGCTGGGAGGAGGAACTCCATTGGTGTTATCCCTGTGCCCACCTCCACCTCTGGCTTGGCCAAGGGGGATTTGGACAAGCGAGGCAATTTAGACATTTCAGAAACTACCCACACCTCTGCTGGGGGAAAAACCAGCTTTTTGAGGTCAGCAAATGCTTCCAACAGCAGCAGCAGCACGGGATGGATGGGCAGCCCTGCCAGGACACCAGGCTTCCGAGCGAGGCTTTCCCGAAAAAGCAGCGCAATCCCTTTGGGCTGAGGAGCAGAGCTCTGCCCCGCCAAGGGCACTGCTTTGGTAACAGAGGCAGCTCTGTGTCCTTGGATAACTCTGTGTGCAGACAGGAAAGCTTAGGAGTTAATCGTGCTGACCAGGTGGGTGACCCCGGCGCTGCCTCTGCCCTCCCTCGGGGTCCGGGGCTGGGAATGTTCCTGATCCCCCAGACTCAGGGGTCCTGGCCGCCTTCCCAGGCCCAGCCAAGGAATTGCTTCCCTGCTTGGCTGCTCAGCACCAGCTCCCACAGAGGCACAGAGTCAGGAGGAGGTTCCCAGCTCCCTCTGCTCAATTTGGGCATTTCAGGAACAGAAGAAATGAGCAAACAGAGCTCAGGCTCAGCCCTGCTGAAGGAAATCTCCGAGCAGACCCCTCGGGGGAACGCAGCACATCCCAGTTTAGGCAAGAGCTGGAGCTCTGGCCTGGGATGCACCTCAAATCCCCGCTCCAGACCAACAAGCCAACTAAGCCCTTTGGGTTACTTGGGTTGTTAACCCAGAGGAGATCAAACATGGACAGCCCAGGCAGCAGAGCCACCATCACCCCCATGGGCCACAGACGGCGTGAGGTGCAAGCCTCCGTGCTGCCCAAACCTGCCCAAACCGGGCACTGGCGAGCCCTGGGCGTGTTTGGGAAGGGTGAGCTAGTTCAGCCAGGGCTTGGCCGAGCCTGGGCAGCTCTGGGAGCTCCTGGGAAGTCTCGGCGAGAGGCGGCGCGGATCCCGCTCTGCTCCGCGTGGGATTAGCACAAATCGCCTCAGCAGATGACGTGGTGGCCCTTCCTGCCAGGGGTGGTGACAAAGCAGAGCAAGAGAGGGCTGCAAAGTCTGCTGTGCATTAGAGCAGAGCTGATCGCCCTTGGGAGAGAGACGATTAAAGCACTGAGATGCTGTAATCAGGTCTGGGATTGGCCCCGCGCTGCATCTGCTCAGACCCGCGCCCTGATTAGCCCTAATCTAGCTGGCATATGTTAATCTAAAGCATGGATTTCAGACCCTTTCAATTGTATTAAAAACAGGAAATCCATTAGACAAAAAAAAAACCAACAAACCCCAAACCCAACCAGCCCCAAACCAACTCCTCGAGTCTTTGGGAAATACATTTCTGCAAAGAAAGTGGAGCGGGGCTGCGAGGAACGGGGCAGGCAGGGAACGGGATCCCAGCGGAACCTGAGGCTGCTCAGAGCAAATCCTGCCTTGGAGGGCACAGGAACGGGGCAGGCAGGGAACGGGATCCCAGCGGAACCTGAGGCTGCTCAGAGCAAATCCTGCCTGGCAGGGCCAGCAGCAGAGGGGATGGATCACACACAGAGCAGCACAGACCGTGCCCACGGGCTCCCAGGGAGATGCAGGCAGCCTGTGCCTTTGCTTCCCCGCCATGAAGCCCCCAAAAAGCCCCTGCTGTCCTCAGCAGGGGTGAGGAGCCAGCTGCAGGCAGCTGGGGATGGTGGGAACCTCTCAGCACCCTTGTGCTTGAGGGAAGAGTCCAAGAGCGGAGTTTATGGCTCTACAGGTTGAGATGTCACAAGGAACACTGCTGGGCTAGAGGAGGAGTGGGGACACAAGTCTGGGGTCACGAGGCAGCACAGAACTGTTGCTCCTGGGAGTTCTTTTATGGCACAAAATGGAAAATGCACAAGGACTTGAGCCACCACCTTGGGGCCCCTCAGAGAGCACAGGACATTGTCTGGTTTGGAGCAAGGCAAAATGATGAAAACCCAGATGAAAATCCTGATGAAAGCCCAGAACCTCAACTGCTGCTGCTGCTATTGGGGATCCTTGCTCCAGAGGCCAAGGCTGACGCTTGCTCTGGTTTCTTGGGCACCAAAGGCCCAAGTGCTGCAAGCTGTGAGCACTGCAGGGTCAGGAGTGAGCGACCTCACCAGTCCCTCAGCCCCTGGTTCAGCACCAAATGGAAAAGGCTCAAAAAAGGGGAATTTTCCACCGGACTTTCTCGGCTGTGGACGTGCAACTCCTTCAGAGGAGTTTGTTTCCATCAGCCCTGGGGGGAAACCAGAGCAAGCTGTGCTGAGCACCGTCCTGCTGAGGCCTTTCGTGGCAGATACTCCTGCACCTTCTCCTTCCCCTCTCTGGAGGCAGGGGCTGAGGAATCCAGCCGAAATCCCTGTGCTCAGGAATGCACTGCAGGGCTCACAGGGCAGCAGACACCATCTCATCACCAGCTCCCTGCAGAGCCAAGGGTGACTTCTGAAGATGTCCTGAAGAATTCTTGTCAATGGTTCAGAATGAGTAATTTTAATACACAAAAAACTCCCAAAACCAAGCCAGAAGACCTCCGAAAAATGAAATGTTTGCCCTTGGTGGGCAGCACAACGGAAGGGCACTGGGTATGCTTTGATCTCCATTCCCAGGTGTAAAACATCAAGGCTGATGCAGGTAGGCAGGGAATAATCATCTTTTCTGATTGCTTTCCCCCCAGTAAGACACGAGTTTGAAGTGCAGTGTGGAAACCTGCACTTAGGAGGTGGAAAAACTCCCAGATGACAGCTGAACACAAGGTTGGTGAAGCTCTGGAGCAGAGTCTCCATCACTGGAGGTGTTTTAGAGGAAGTAAGACTGAGGCTGGCTCGGGAAAGGGGCTGGTCCTACAGAATCCTGGAGCAAAACCCATTGCTCTCCTCACCACCTGCACTTTTGGACACCACCTGGAGTGTTACTGCCCAGCACAAACGTTAAAGTGTCCCACAATTAATTTTTATGAGATGTTTCCTTTGCCTGGGAGCTGGGTTTGTGAAGATTTTAAAAAAAATTATCCCCTTGACCACCTCCCTTCTGGGGAACTGACTGGAGAAGACTTCAAGAGGTGGAGGAGGGGGACCATCAGTGGGTACCAGGGTGTATTTTCAGGGAGATAAACCAGTTTCTAACGAGGTCCAGCCACAGCAGCTGAAATCAGAGCTCTCAAAGCCAGGTGTTGCCCTGACAAATCCTGAAGTGCCAAACCAAACGTGTCCCTTGGGGCACGAGGTGCTGACACGACACCATGGAAGGGGTTTCACCCAAAGCCAGCCTCAGAAATAAAGCATTTCAGGAATCCCACCACACTCAGCAGCGGCAGAGGAGCAGAAGACATCTCCCAACACAGACACTTGGTTTAAGATAAGCTGAACTGAAAGCTCACCCTCCATCTTTTCCCACCTCAGCTGCAAGACCATCAGTGATTGACTCTGACATCTCTCAGGACAATAACTGGAAGGATTTTTCCCATCAGAAATGGCTCAGTGCCCCACCTCTGGAAGTGCCCAAGGCCAGCTTGGGCAGGGCTTGGGGCAGCCTGGGATAGTGGGAGGTGTGGCTGGAACAGGATGATCTTTGGTCCCTTCCAACCCAAGCTGGTCTGGATTCGGTGATGTTGACAAACCACAAAACCCCCATGCAGTGATGCAAGCTCTGAGAACTTCCCAGGCTCACAAGTCACAGCTCTTCCCCACAGAACCTCTGGGCCAGCCAGGTCAAAACGTGAAGGTTTCTCCACCAAATTATCTGCAAGAAGCTGCGGTCCTCATTCACGATCATCTGTCTTTACAGGAGCTACTCTGGTCAATAAAGAACAATTTAATGAGGCACCTGAGGCTTTGATATCGAAGATCAGTTAAGTTACATCATAGCCCTGACTTTTCCTTAGAAGGGAATAATGAGGAGATGAGATCCAACATTCCCACCCACAGCTGCACAGGATGCAGCCCTGGAGTCACTGCCTCCTTCCCTGCATCCACCACACCTCCAGGGCCTCATCTCATCTCTCAGACTGTCCCTGGGGCTCACCTGCCTGCTCAACATGCTCAGTGACTCCTTCTTTCCTGAGCTTTCCAAGGAATGCCTGGATGGGGCACTCGGGGCTCTGGGTTGGGGGACACAACTGGGACTTGGTGACCTTGGAGATCTTCTCCAACCTAACGGACCCAGAGTGGGGTTCTGGCTCCTCTGGATCTGCTGCAGGGAGTTTTCCCTCTCTGCTCTCTCAGGGCAGCAGGAGTTGCTGTCTCAGTGACCCACAAAGCCACTGGTTGATCCGGGACACCATGGGAATGGGACAGGTCAGGAGGCAACACCACATTTACACAGCTCAGTCTTCCTCCCACCCACTCAGCTTCAGCACAATGCTGGTATTTTGCAACAAGGCGGTGTTTTAAATGAAATCCAAACTTGAGGTTTGTCTCCAAATCTCGGTCGGGGACCAACCTTCCTTCCCTGGCTGGGAGCACCAGCATCTTTGGGACATTCCTGGTTTCTCCCTCCCTCTGAGGAGGGAAGGGCCAGGGCCCAGCCAAGACCTGAAACATCTTTGGCTTAATCTCCCTTATTTCTTCCAGGTCTTTTGTGGGGGCTTTGAGTTTCTGGGGTTTGTTTTGGACGTCTAGGGAGTTTCTGGACTTCTTTTAAGGTTGCAGCACGTTGAGACAAAAACCACAGGGCTGGAACTCCTGGTTGACAGGAATTGTCTCCTCTGGAGCCTCAGCACTTCCATGGAAAGAGGGAAATCCCAGTGAGCCAGCCTGATGCCCCTGGCACAGCAAAGACCCACAATCTGCAGCAGTGGTGACAAACGTGTCCTTCACCGGTGACACCAGTGCCATGGACTTGTCTTTGCAGCAAGGACAGTCCCAGGAGGAAAAAAACTTGCAGTGATGTTTAACATGGGAAACAATCTGAAATCCCAGCTTTTCCCTTTTTTTTTTTTTTTTTTTTTGGATGCAAAAACTCCCAAGAAAAGGGTGCTTGGGAAAAGCAGAACAGCAGTTTGGTGTCCTGGGGGTGGATTAGCTCCACACTTTTTTGCTTTGCCTTACCTGATGCCATCTGTCCCCTCCTCTCCCCTTCATGGGGTGAGTTTAGAGCTGGAGAACAGGCCCTGGGCATCACCTGAGGCAGAATTAAGCTGTCCCTGCTTAAACTCAGTCCTCACCTAGACCTGCCCCTCTAGTGCTGGGTCTCCAGGGCGTGGCACCTTAAACTGGAGTCCGTTTGTCACTAAGGAGAGGTGACAAACCCAGGGAGCATATCCACCTGTGGGAAGGAAGGTTTTTCCTGGGCTCCAGGGCTGGGAGCTTAGAGAATAACCCATCTAAGCCTCCGTGATGAGCTGGCTTTGGCGTGGACACACCTGAGAAGATTACAAGTCTATCGTGGTCAATCATCTCTACACGAAACACAGATAAAAATAGAGAAAGTCCAAACCCCGAAGGTCTGCTCCAGCTGGGCTCTGCTTCCCCCACGATCTGCTGGGTGTTGGCACAAAACAGGGGCAGACAGGGGTTATCTGTGCCCAGCTCCTCAGGAACTGGGGAGAGGAAACACCTCAGGATAAATCAGTCTGTCCCTCTCCTCAGCAATCAGGTGTTAAACCCATGAACGAGATTCTCAACAATCGCCTCAAAGGGATCCCTGGCAGATTTTGCCAAAAATATTTTGCTGACTGCCCAGTTATGCTTTTAACATCCCCAGGGGCTCTCCCAGAGGAAGAGCTGGATTCTTATCCTGCTTTTTTAAACAGCTTTTAGTGTCCTGTATTTTCCATTATTTTTTATTAATGGCTACTGTGTGAAGCATGGCAGGGCACCACCTGAAATCACACAACCATTTTTTATCACCTGAGTGAAATCACCACATCCCAAAGGCATTTCAACCCCAAACGGTGCCCAGGCACAAAAACCAGACAGACAGAGCCCCTTTAACCCCGAAAAAACACCAGGAGGGACCTAAAGGTCCGAGTGCAGAACCAGCTAAATCCCAACATTCCAAACTACCACCACAAAAATCCACTCACCTGATGAACCCCCTGCCACGTCCCACGTGCAACACGAATAGTCTGCTGCTAGCACGCCTGACAATGAAATGCAAGTGTAAAAGGGGAGATGCTACAGCTGGAGAGGGGGATTTAGTGGGGTGATTATTGTACTCGTAGGAAATGCATCCTTTGGTTTACTGGGTGAGTGCAAAAATTC
The DNA here is from genome assembly GCF_000277835.1 of Geospiza fortis. NCBI lineage: Eukaryota > Metazoa > Chordata > Aves > Passeriformes > Thraupidae > Geospiza > Geospiza fortis. Next base: position 1,270,873 of record NW_005054430.1, on the reverse strand, counting down.
GGTGCTCCCCACAGAAGCAGCACCCCGACATCAGGCAGAGCAACTGAGATATTTCTAATTCCGTACAGATCATGGAGTGTGTGAGTGGGAGGTGAAGTGGGAGGTAAGAATAAGGCACTGCCAGATATTTTACCAACATTTAGATGTTGAATTGGCCCGGAGAGGCCCACTGAGGAAAGTCTGCCGTGAAATCCATCACGGAGAAGCTCAGGCCACGTCCAACAAAGCTCTCCCACAGCTCCCACCGTGAGAGAGCAACGAGGAGCAGAAATGGCTGCCAAAGTGGAATTTCCACGTATCCCAGGAGCACGAGGCTGGGAAGTTCATGGAATCCAGGCACTCCTTGGGGCCTGGGAGGAGCTCCATGTGAACTGGAGGCTCGGGGGGCCTGGCAGGTTTCAGCGGGGCCGACGGATCACGAGCGAGCCCGGACGGACGCGGGCACATCCTACAGAGCGCCGAGCACATGGAGACATAAAGCAGCCATTGTGCTGGCAGAAAGGCAATCTGTAACCAGATAGGCCCTGGCTCCATCTAAAAGCCATTTTCCCAGCGTTTTTGCAGACTTGCTCCCCAGGAGCCTTCCCTGCCACAACAGGGTGCACATTCATGGCCAAGCGGCGGGTCCGACGCCTCGGGTAACCCCCCTGCCCCATCAGTGCCTCTGTGCCAGGGAACTCTGCGCTCCTAACCCAGCAGAGGTGGCTTGAGCCCCCCAGCAGAGCCTTTGGAGGAGGATAACCCCTTGGGAAGGCATTTGAAGCTTTACCTTGATATGGAAAGCTGCAGCTGTGGTGATCTGCTGGAGCTCACCGCACACTAGGTCCTGCCCAGCTACCAGGAGGTAAGTTTGGCTTTTTTCCTCAGGGGAAAAGGGGCTGGAAATGCACCTGAAGGCTCCTGTCTTTCCCTTCACCTCAAAGCACAGCCTCCAAATCCAACCAGAAGAGCACCCCTGCTGCAAACCAGCACATCCCCTCCTGGGCTTTGGCGTCCACAGCCTGTCCTTTACAGGACAAGGCACACATCTGGCACAGCTTCCCCCCAGGTAGGACGGACCTGGCCCATCCTCACCGAGGTAAGCAATAAATCACAGTGAAAACACGGCTCAGATGTGGAACTTTTCATGTAAAGAGCAAGTTTTTACAGTCCACATTCCTCCTTTTTTGTACACCACCGTCCCCCGCTGCCCGGCAGGGGAGATGGGCTCCCACCTCGCTCTCCTGAGAGTATTTATCCTTGGAATGCTGCTGCCTCTGGCAGATTCCTCCCTTTCAAACTCTGCACATCTGGTGCTAAGAACACAAAGTTTGGGCTCTGGCCTGGCGACTGAAGGCACAGAACTTTTGTGCTCCAACCACCCAGGCCTGGGCGTTGGAAGTGTCCTTTGCACACCAAGAGAAAGCAACGATGGGTGCACGGAGAAGGATGAGTTTGTTTTCCCAAAAAGGAGATTTCCAGCTGTTTTGTCCCTGTGGGTCTCACCCTGGATGTGCAAAGTGGAGATTTGTGGCACATGGACCTGCACAGACAGTGTCTGTGAGGAGAACCCAGCAGTGCAAGAGCCTGTCCTGCCCCTTCCCAGGCAGACAGAACAGGTTGGAAAATGAGAGAGCTGGGGCGGTGGTGGCTGGAGAATTATTTTTTTCTAATTTGCTGGGATGATTCAGGCCCAAATCCCCACAGCTCTGGCTCAGATGGGAGGCCCACAGGTGAGGAAGCACATCTCCAGCAGCAGCAAACACACAGAAACCCTAAAACCCAGCAGAGTCCAAGCTGGACTTCAAACCTCTTATTATGTAATTCCTATTTGGAAGTGCAACTCAAACTGGGTTTTTTTTGAGAGAACGCATCAGGAACCTCTGAGAAAGACATTTATAACTCAGAGCAATGGGAAATAACAGGGACCAAACTCACTGCTGGCTCTGACTGAGCAGAAACCCCCCTGGCTGCTGATCCCTGCCGCTTCAAAGGAGCTGAACATCCCCCATTGATGCCAGCAATAAAATTCCACTTCCATTAGCTCCATGTCCACCACTTAAAGGCAGCAGTCCCACTTTACACACCAATTAGAGCTCCCCTAATGCTTGGCAGTACAAAGCTTTGGGGTTTTTGGTTTTTTCCCCCACGGGAAGAGGTGGAAGGGAAGAGATCAGGCGGCTCAGGGGAGTAGCAGAGAGCCTTTCACTGCGAGGGCTCTGCTCAAATCTGCCCTCGGCCAGAGGAACAGATGGTCCCTCCCGAGGGCTGGGCTGTGGCTTACATGGAATAAGGGATTGTCTCAGGCCGCTGGTGGACAATTTACTGCAGCCACAAACACCCTGCTGGTGGTTTCTGCTCCAGAAACCCAGGGATTCCACGGCTACGAAGCAACTGCTGCCCACCTGATCCCAGGCACCTCATTCCTGCAGGGAACTGAGGGGAATTGCTGCCTGTGAGGTGCAGGAGCCTGGATCTCAGGCTAAAACCACCTGCTTTAGCTGTCATCAGCTCCTTGGACTTGTCAGCACCAGCACACACTCACTGAAACTCCCCTGGGAGGTTTGCAAGGTTAAAATCATGGGGGAAAAGGGAGATGGGGAAGTTCAGGGATCTGAACAACGAGGGGGTAAAGCCGCAGGGAAAGGAAGTTTGCTACAGTCTGTAAGCTGGGGATGGGAATGATAAACCCATGATTAATTTCAAACCAACGCCAAGCTAGTGCTCCCTCAGTCTGTATCTTCTCCAGGGCAGAACTGAATTTCCCATGGGCAGAGGGCAAAAAGTCCATTGAGGATCCCAGGAGCAGAAGAGGGTCCACATGAGCCACCAGAAAGCGTTACCCAGAGAGAGGAATTTCTACAACTGTGAGGGAATAAATTGTGCCAAAAAATACGGAGGGTGGGAGGCAGAAGTCAAATTCGGGCTTAAAAATGCCACTCGTGGTTTTGGAAAATATTCAGAGGAAAGCACTCGAGGAGAAATGGCTTTCTTAAAATTCTTGGAACCTGTTGTGCAGCTCCACGAGGGCTTCCAGGAGGAATCCTGGAAGTGAGGGCTCCTGCCCTGGCTTTTCAGGGATGGCTCCAGAGACACCCAGCGGGGCTGGGCTCGTGCAGCCTCTCCCGGTGTGTGTGGGGCAGGGAAAATAGGGCGATTGCCCGGAATCTTCCTGCACAGCTGTTTACCCTCCGAGGATTACTGCTGTCACATGAGCTGCTTTACAGCAAAGCCAAGCTGTCTCCACGAGCTGAGAAGGTCACTGGGAGACAGGGCCCTGCAGGGACAGACACATCACCCTCCTGTGCCTTCCCAAAGGGACGCCAGGCTGCGGGAAGGGCGTTCCTGACGCTCCCAGGGCAAGGCAAGGTGGTTCTGCCTCCTCCCCTCCGCTCAGCTGGAGTGCACATCACAGGAGGGATATCCCAGCGCTGAGCCGCTGCTCCACCAGGCTCCAAGCAAAGTGCTGGAAGCTGGAAGGGTCCTTATGGTGACAGATTTGCCTTCTCTTCCTCGGGTGCCCACCAGTGTTTGGGACAAAGCCACCCAATGGTCACCAGCCAAGGGACACCAAGGCGCAGCTGCATCTCTTCAGGCTCTTGTGCAATCTGCTGATGCCTCAAATAAGAGCCCGGGCTATCCCAGAGCAGGAAACGTCCTCCTCAATCCCAAATCTAAGGGCTGAACGCCAAGGAAGAGGAAAGAGGTTCACTTGGGAAAGCAGAAATCTGAAAGTTCAGTGCAGCCACTCAGGAAAATTCATTAAAGCCTCCCATGTTCCTCACTGTGCCAGGGCAGGGCTGGTGCACAAGGAAAACCTCTCTGCTCATAGGCTCGGGGGCTGCAGGACAGGGCTCTTTACTATGCCCCAGAGGCATGAGACAGATGGGGCTGTGCTTTTAGCCCTTAAAATCAGAGCCTGCTCCGGAGATCCAACGGGGAGGATAAATCCAGGCACCGAGTGAGCCCCTGGGTGTGCTCAGGGAAAAAGCAAAGGAGGAACTTGGGAGGTCAGAGCCTGCTGAGGAGGCAGCTGAGGCTCTCAGAAAAGAGGGGCTGAGCACTTTTCAAGGCAAAGGAAGCCAACAGCCGGCTGGAGTTTGGAGAAGTCCACGCAGGAAGTGGGGAAGGCACATTCCAGAGAGGAGCGGGGAGAGAGGGAGCACAGAAACCACAAGCGGCCCGCAGGGAGGAAACTTTGGTGTGAAACAAAAGGCCGGTCAACGAAGAGCCAGCAAAGCTCAGCGCAGGGAGCAGCCCCAGGGTGCAGGCAGGGCATTTCTCCTTCCCCGGGGCGCGGGGAGAGCTCCCAGAGCCCGGCTCATTTCCTAAGATGCC
>NW_005054430.1:1252526-1266269 GCF_000277835.1 Geospiza fortis | reverse complement strand
CCCAGCCTCGCCTGTGTCCCTCCCCACCACGGATGGGGATGAGGCAGGAGGCCTTGCGAGCCAAAATCTGCCAAAATCTGCACTGGGAGATGCTGCAGCTGCTAACCCCAGCTGTGGGGAGCACTGCCCATCCTCAGCCCTGGGCTCAGCTGGGGGAACTGCCCTGAGCTCCAGGCACAAATTCAGCTCTGCCCTGGGCAGCAGCTCACAGGGAGGGAGAGCTGGGACCTCTCCCGGCGGTTTCTGGAGGAGCAGGATGAGCAGGGATGGTGCCAGCAGCACGGAACTGCCCTGGATCTCTGCGGTGAAGCCGGAAGATCTGCCAGGGATGGGCTCAAAAAGCTGAGGTGGGGCTGCCACACGCTGCAGATAGTTTGGAACGAGTTGTTACTACAGGGAGAATCCACCACAGGGGAATTTCATCCTGGAGAAAGGAGCAGCAAAGCAGAGCTGGTCTCGATTTTGGCTTCATCTTCATCCACCCACCCTGGTGGGTTTGAACATCCAGCTCCACACCCAGCATGGATGTGTCCAGCAGAAATGGCACAAAGCTGCTTTCCCCAGGCTGGTGGTGCCTTCCAGGAGCACCACAACCCTGTCTGGACCCCCTGAAGAAGCTCTGCTGGTCAAGCCTCTGACCCAGGTTAGGTTAAGCATGGAGGAGGAGCAGAAGACCTGGAGAAAGGACTCGGCAGCATCTCTGATGGGTCAGGAGAGATGCAGGGCTGGGCAGAGCTGGATTTCTGCTCCACCTGTGCCCTTCTCCCTAAGCCAAGGGCTGTAAATAAAACAGCACCAGGCTGGAGAGGTGCAGCTTGTCAGGAGAGCAATTCCCTATCCTGGAGCCAAAACTCTGATCCCAGAGGGTGGCACTGCTGAGATCTGCTCGCAGACACCCTTCAAAAACACCTCCCTCCTTTCCCTCCTTTCCATCCCCATTCCTGGGCTGGAAACAGAGGCAAACCAGGAAATGTTTCCTTGTGCTTCCAGATGTATTTAGGAGAAGATGCCAACTCTCCTGGCTGCCATTCCTGCCCTGCCTGGGTTCAACCACATCTCTTTCAGAAAGGAGCTTGTTCAAGGATTAAAATTCCCATCTACTGCAGACACCCCAAAAAATCTGCTGTGACCACAGAGCCACGGGCCCTGACAGCCCCAGCCACCCAGAGAGGACCAGGAAAGCTCTCAAAGCCAGATTGTTGGGGATTTTGACACAATAAATGGAAAAACACCCCTGGAATTTAATGTGAATGCTGGTGGTGGTAAAGTCAAATGAAAAGTCACTAAGAGATCACAGAACCATGGAATGGTTTTGGGTGGGAAGGGACCTTTCAAGGGCACCCAGTGCCACCCCTGCCATGGCAGGGACACCTCCCACTGTCCCAGGCTGCTCCAGCCCCAGTGCCCAGCCTGGCCTTGGCCATTGCAGGGATGCAGGGGCAGCCCCAGCTGCTCTGGCAATCCTGTTCCCATATTTCACACCCCTCCATTATTCCCATTCCCTGTTCCTTGGAAGGGGCTGCTGCACATCCCAAATCCACGGATTGCTCATGGGTTGTGTCACAAATGTCACAACAAGGACAAAACCTGTCCCAGCCTCACTTGGCCGTGATGGAATTTGGGGCTGGAGGGACAGGGACACCCAATTCCACGAAAAGAAAGGGAATAAGGAGCTGGAGAGGGCACAGGGACAGAGGGACACACACGGCACACAGGCAGATTTTATCCCAAGGGCCTGAATTCCTGAGGGGCTGGGAGATGGAGGTGCAGAAGCCTGGAAAAGCATCACACAAATGCACCAAACAAACCGGCTTCAAATCCAACCCAAACCCACAAGGAGTCCCAGGCAAGCATCACACTCAGAGAGTTCCCAGCCAGACTGAGTAATTCCTGGTTTTGGGATGAAGAGTCACCACGAAAATTGTGGGATTTAACAAAAAAAAAAAAAAAAATGGGATCCATCAAATATGAAACTTCCCAACATGACAACTCAGAAGACAGAGTCAGATCATCTGAATTTTCCAAGGGAAATTCAGGATCAGCCAAAAGAACTTCAGCAAAGATGGGAACTGCTTTAGGTAGTCAGACCTGCTTTAAATTCTTGCACCAGCCAACAGGCAGCTCCTCTTTCAAAATTTATGGCTAAAGAAGAAATCCTGCCCAGCCTGGAGTCGCTGGCAGTGCTGCTCCCTTCCCTCTTGCAGCCCAGAACAAAAGGGAACATATTGCAACTACGCTGAGAGAGAGGAGGGCTGCTGTCTATTGCTTTAAATGTAATGTTAATGCCCTGTAATCAGCTTTAATTTTTAAACAGAGCCAGCCCTCCTGTCCATTTCCCCTAATTCAGGACACGTGGAAGGTGAATGGCCTGGGCTCAAAGCAGGCCAGCCTGGGCTGTGACAGCTGGGGAGCCTGGCAGGCTCAACGGCCTGATCACAGCAATGCATGTCAGAACTCACCAGGGGAGGGCTGGAGATGCTGCGAGGTCAGGGAGAAGCCAGGAGACAAGGCCAGACAGGGCACGGCTCCTTTAGGGGCTGCGAGCTCCCCGAGACCAGCAGGAGAGGGAGAAAGGATGGGGGTGTGCAAGGAAACCCCTCCCTGCCCCAGGGAAGGGGCTGCCTTTGGGATATTGGGAACTCTGGCATGGACACCTGAGCAGGGACAACATCAGGAGCGGGGTCACTCCTGGGGCCTCCCCAGGGCGCTGCCTCCTCCTCTGTGCTCTCAAAGAGGAGACTCCACGTGAGACTTGGATGCAGAACAGGGGCACAGAACCACCCGGCAGGCTCCCTGTGCTCCTCAGGCACTTTGTGAAGAGGAGAGAGGCCTTGGGACATCCCGAGTGCTCATCATATCAAAATATCCACAAGAATCACAGAATGGTTTGGGCTGGAAGGGATCTTGAAGATCCAGCTCCAACCCCCTGTCCCCATGGCAGGGACACCTCCCATTGTCCCAGGCTGCTCCAAGCCCTGTCCAACCTGGCCCTGGTCATTCCAGGGATCCAGGGGCAGCCACAGCTGCTCTGGGCACCCTGTGCCAGGGCCTCCCCTGCTTCCAACCTGGAATTCCTTCCCAAAATCCCATCTGACCCTGCCCTCTGACAGTGGGATGCCATTCCTCTAAGCCTCGCTCCTGTAAATCCCCATTCCACACCATAAGGTCTCCCTGAAACCTTCTCTTCTCCAGGCCAAACAAAGACAATAAAATGAGGTTTTTCCCCCCTCAAAGACCAAACTGTGCCCAGAAATGCCCGTTCTGTGTTCCCACCACGGAAGCCCAAAGGAACTGGGTAAGCGGGGCTGGTTCCGCCCCACACCCGGAACGGGACCCGGAGCGGGGGAAGCTCCGGCCGCGGATGTGGGGCAGGAGGGGCTATTTTTAACCGCGGTTGGTGGGCAAACAAACCCTAACCGCCAGCGGCAGCCGCCTCAGCGGCAGGGCCAGGATGTCAGAGCAAAGCTGGGCGGCGGCAGCGAGCGCCAGCCCCGCGTCACGGCACTGCAGCCCACTGGGTAGGCACAGCAAGGTGTGCCAGGGTGGGCACACTGCAGCCCACTGGGTAGGCACAGCAAGGTGTGCCAGGGTGGGCACACTGCAGCCCACTGGGTAGGCACAGCAAGGTGTGCCAGGGTGGGCACACTGCAGCCCACTGGGTAGGCACAGCAAGGTGTGCCAGGGTGGGCACACTGCAGCCCACTGGGTAGGCACAGCAAGGTGTGCCAGGGTGGGCACACTGCAGCCCACTGGGTAGGCACAGCAAGGTGTGCCAGGGTGGGCACACTGCAGCCCACTGGGTAGGCACAGCAAGGTGTGCCAGGGTGGGCACACTGCAGCCCACTGGGTAGGCACAGCAAGGTGTGCCAGGGTGGGCACACTGCAGCCCACTGGGTAGGCACAGCAAGGTGTGCCAGGGTGGGCACACTGCAGCCCACTGGGTAGGCACAGCAAGGTGTGCCAGGGTGGGCACACTGCAGCCCACTGGGTAGGCACAGCAAGGTGTGCCAGGGTGGGCACACTGCAGCCCACTGGGTAGGCACAGCAAGGTGTGCCAGGGTGGGCACACTGCAGCCCACTGGGTAGGCACAGCAAGGTGTGCCAGGGTGGGCACACTGCAGCCCACTGGGTAGGCACAGCAAGGTGTGCCAGGGTGGGCACACTGCAGCCCACTGGGTAGGCACAGCAAGGTGTGCCAGGGTGGGCACACTGCAGCCCACTGGGTAGGCACAGCAAGGTGTGCCAGGGTGGGCACACTGCAGCCCACTGGGTAGGCACAGCAAGGTGTGCCAGGGTGGGCACACTGCAGCCCTTGGGGGCTCCAAAGGGCACGGCAAGGTGTGCCAGGGTGGGCACAGCAAGGTGTGCCAGGGTGGGTACACTGCAGCCCATCTGGGGGCTCCAAAGGGCACAGCAAGGTGTGCCAGGATGGGCACACTGCAGCCCTTTGGGCTGTGGGGTGTTCTGCCTCTCCTCGGGCTGGCAATGAGCTGGGGTTGGCGCCCCAAAATGCCAGCAGGGAATTCCTGGTCACACCCAGCAGGGTGACACTGGCACAGTGTTGGTTTTCCCAGCTGGTACAGAGATGGGGCAGCTGAGAGGTGTTTGAAGAGATTTTGTTCTATTGTCAGTTCTGATGAAATGTGAGGCACAAGAGATGTAAAGCTCAAAGCTGCTCCATCAGAAGTGAGCCTGGTTTTTGGTTACAATACTTTGAAAATGTTTTTCAGCCTCTTAGCTCTTGCCACACAATGCTGCTGTTCCTTCTAACACCAATCACTCAGTATTACCCCATCTCGATAAAAACTACAAAAACCAACAACAGGGAATGGAGGTGGGCACAGGATGCATCAGGAACCCCCTCCCTACAGGGCACATGCAGGGGAGTGAGTGTCCTTGGAATCATGGAATCATTCAGGTTGGAAAACACTTCCCAGATCGAGTCCCACCATCCCCCAGCACTGCCAAGGCCACCACTGCCCCACGTCCCCAAGTGTCACATCCACGGGGCGCTGAAATCCCAACAGGGATGGGGACTCCAAACCTCTCTGGGCAGCTCTGCACAGCCCTTTCCAGGGAGGAACTTTCCCTAAAATCCACCCTGAGGCTCTCTCCTCTGTTCCCTCTCCTCCTGTCCCTGTTCCCTGGAGCACAGCCCGCCCCCATGTCCCCAAGTGCCACATCCCCACTCCAGCCCTGCCCTGTTCTTGACAAGAGAGGAATTTCAGTGCCTTTCAGTGAGGAATTTTTTTTCCCAATATCCTAAACCTGCCTGATGCATTTTGAGGCAGTTTCCTCTGGTCCTGTCGCTCGTCCCCTGGGAGAAGAGACCCCGACCCCACACAGATGAAACTCCTTTTAACTGAGGTTTACGCCAAGGGGTTTCACTCAGAGCCCAACAGCTCTGTTGCTGATAATTATTCATTGATACACAGCAATTTGTCCTCTAGGAAACGCCTCTCCCCGTTCCTGGAGCTGCTCAGCAAACCCAGGAAGGAATTCACTCTTCTGCTCTCCTTGCTGGCTTCTCTTCTACCCTTTCTCATCCAAAACACACCTGCAAAAATGATTTTCCTCACCTTTCCTTCAGATTGGGATTAAATCCTACCTGTTTCAGGGAAAACCTTCATAAAAAAATTCTGTTCCCACCAGGGAGGCCCTACAAAAAGCTTGACTCTTTCCTTCCTGTCCTCCTGGATGCAAACATGCTGATCTGCACTTTGCCAAGCTGCTAGCGACTCATTTGGCTCCATCTTCCCTAAAAAGGAGATCCAACAGGAAAAACATAAAATACTCCTTTATACAAAGCGACATTTGCAGCCCCTCAGCCTCCCCCCCTCCGTGAAATGTAGAAATGTTTTTCTCATGTAAAAAAGCCAGCAGCTCCCAGCGGCTCCGTGCTGCACCTCCCCATCCTGAGGGATCCCAAAGCAAGGACAGGGATCCCAAACCCCTCCCCACATGGAAATCACCACCTGGAGCAGCAGCTGTGTGTGGCACTGTCACCCCAAACCCCACTGAGGCTCCTTTACCCTGCACATGTTGGGGTCCTGCATGCTGAGATTTTAAAACTTTCTGTGCTGAAGGGCACAGAGCCACAGGAAAATACTGTATTTGACCTGAAGTCATGGAGAAAGCTTCCAAAATTGATTGACAACACTATGGGTCTGTAATAGTACAGACTTTGATTAGAATATCACAGCGTGGAAAAACTTAAGAGTTTAGGGTTCTAAAATATAACAATATACATGGGACAAGATAGAAGTTTTAGAGCAGTAACTAGTTGTTCTTCTTCACCTTCTTCTCCCTAAGTAGTATTTTGCAATTAGACAAAAAAGTCTGCATTGTGGACTTTGAGTGATTAGTTGTTAAGTTAAAAGTAGAAATAATTCAGGTGTCATTTCTTAATTGGATAGTTTAGCCTTAAAAGACCTCGTATAAAAAGATAGTTGGCCATTTGGTAGCTTGTTAGTAGGATGCTGCAGAACTCGCCACTTGTAATATAAATAAGAAATAATAAACACCTGAATCTGAACACAAAATACCATCTCGAGAGCTTCAATGCCAGCCTTGAGAGAAGCAGGAAAAAGAAGCCAGAAGCCAACAGCACTGACGCCTCCTTCCTGGGCTTGTGAAAGCAGGGAGCCCTCTAATCCCCCTGCCCACGTCAGACCCTAATGCTGCTCACAGATCCTGGCTCAGCCCAGCCCTGAACACGGCCCCCTCTGCCTGTGTGGGGGGCAGGATTGGATTTTTGGGTGGAGAAGGGCAGGATTTGGGGTGGGCTCCTCTCAGTGCCACCCTTTGTGCTCTCAGGAGCATCTCCAGCAGCACAGGGAGGAGATCCAGCAGGAAAATCTGCTTTGGGGACAGCAAAAGAGCAGCCAAGGGGGACAAGCAGGATCCACTGGATCTCTGGCTGGGCCAAGCTCCGGTCTGTGAAATTAATTCCCTGGTTATGGCTGGATCCCACATCCTCCACAGCTTCTTCTTCCACCCCAACTCTTCCCACTGCTCCTCTTTCCATGCCCTGGTTTGGATGCCAGCAGGAGCTGGAGCGTTCCACTCCCCTCACCTCGCACAGCAGCCCCGGTCGGTGCTGCCGTGCCCTGCCCCTCCGGGGGCACAGCCCTGCCCCGCCGGGGGCACAGCCCTGCCCCTCCGGGGGCACAGCCCTGCAGGCACGGCCCCGCCCGCAGCCTCATCAATATTTCAGCGTCAGCCGGGAAGCCCTGGCAGCTCTCGGGGCCCCGCGATCAATGGCAAACAAAGGGCTGCGGGAGGAGGCTGCTCCAGCACGGCACCTCCCCAGCTCCTCTCGCTCCAAAAGCGGCTCCAGGGCACGGAGTTGTTCTCAGCAGAGCGTTTCCCAGCATTTTCAGGGCCCGGCGCTGCCACACTGCCCTCCTCTTGCTCTCCATATCCTTCTGTTCAATACCAACCACTTAGGAACAAAACCAGCTGAGGCTCCAAGCGTAGGGTCACCAGTTCCTGCATCCCCACTCGGAGCAGATGCTCCTGAGGAGCAGGAAAACCTTAATGCACTTAGCTGCTTTGACACTGCATGGGAGCAGGAGATCTTGTTTCCTTCAGCTGGGAATGGAACAGATCACAAGATTATCCACAGCCCTTTCGCAGTGCAGCCACGTTCCTGGGCTCCCTGCAAGATATCCAGCCCTAGAGTCCAACATTTCCAGGAATATTCAGAGGTCTCCTCTTTTTAGCCATCCTGGTTGTCTTGTATTGTTATAATTATTCAGATAATTCCAGAGAAGGGATGGGAAAAATGCCATAGTGAGAGAAAAACAACAACAAAAAAAAAATAAAAGAGAGTAATTACACGAAATGGCTAAAATCAGGATGAAATACCTTGCCTGACCTCCAGACATTTTCACAGAAATCATGGAATGGTTTGGGTTGGAAGTGAATTAAAGATCATCTCGTTCCTGCCAAGGGGACACCTTCCACTATCCCAGGTTGTTCCAAACCTGTCCAACCTGACCTTGGACACTCCCAGGGATGGGGAGGTGTCCAACTATCTCCTCTGCTTTATCAATAAGATGGAGATAAATTTCTATGCTACCCTGGCAGATAGGTTTTTTTCCTCAGAAAAGTTCTGCAGAAGGGTCAGAGCATTCCCAGAGAGAAGCATTTATTGGGAATACCAGCAAATTAAGACCTTGCAAGCAACAGCGAGAAGGGGAAATTTGCTGGTTAGGACCACTCTGGCTCTGGCAGTTTTCCCCAAATCACTCTCAATTCCACCTCCTCTGGACAGAAGGGCACAGAGTGGATTTTCTCTGCTGCATCCATCAAATGGTGTCCAGGAGGATGCTCCCACTCCCACCCCGGCTACGGAGATAAATCCTGCCAGCAGCAGATCCATCTGCTCTGCCTCCCCAGACAGAGGCAGCAGCAATGGACACCAGCATCTCCTCCATCCCTCAGGGAGATCTATTAGCTGGTTACGTAAGGAAGCAGCAGCATGGAGCTTCCAAGGACTCCAAAGCCCTTCCCCTTAATACCACCGGAGATTAGAGCAAATCGAAGGAGAGTGGAAAGCAGGCGAGGGGGCTGTGGGCGAGGTTGTGCTCACAGGAAAATGCTGCAGCCTCTCCTCTTAATGCACTCTAAATCCCATCTGATTTCCAACTCAGCTGCTTGGAAAAAAAAAAAAAAAAGGAGAAAAAAAAGGGAAAAAAAAATAGCCCAGCCTGTATTGAAATGATGTCAATGGTGGGAGAGTGAGGTGGAGTGAGTCAGGGAGGGTGTGGAGAAGGGGAGTTTGAGGGGAAGCATCCAGAGGAATCCAGACTGTGAAAGCATTTTGGAAGCAGAGCAGAAGGAGCCAGGGGTGTGGATCTGCTTTTCCAAATCTGATTAGTTGCTGGTTTTGAGCATCCAGGGTCAGCTCCTGCCTCTGATAAACACACAGCACTTATCGCCCTCACGCCAGGCTGCCGGCACAATAAACACAATCCTGCTCTTCCCTTGGTGCCAGATGCATCCCCAGCTCCGGGGTCAGGGATTTCCCTTAATTCCTGCTCCCTCTTCAGGCTGGCTGACTCCACAGCAAGGGAACCAAACCAGCCCCGAGTCAAATTCCTCTCCCCTCGTCTGCTGCAAACTGAGCACAGACGTTTCCAGCGCGCTCCCGGCTGGATGAGGATCCTGAAGGAAGGCAGCTCTCACCTGAGCAGGTTTCTGCTTTCATGCAAAGTGACAGTTCTGCCACCCAGCCACACGTGCTTGGCCCCTCTTTGACAATTCCTGTCCAAACAGCCCCACCTTAGAGGTGAGGTTTCTTTACAACTTCACTCCTTGTGCCCTTTTCCGGCTGATTTTGACACACCTCCTTCCACCTGACCCAAACAACCAGTGGGTTTCTTGCGTAGTTCCATAACAACCAGTCTGAGCTTGGAAATTATCCCAGAGTCAGGCTGGAAAAGACCTCTGGGATCACTGAATCCAACCTGTGACCCAACACCAAGGCATTCAGTGCCACATCCAGGTGTTCCTTAAACACCTCCAGGCTCAGGCAGAAGCACAGCACAACTGAAGGCAGTGGATGAGCCCCAACGAGGCACATTTTCATATTCCACTCATCTCTTGATGGGATTTTATAGATTTGCAGTTTTATTTCTGGTTTGAAGATCTCCAAAAGTCACCAGACTTGGCAGAAGGCATAGAGCAGGTGAGAAATGCTACAGAGAATCCCTGGAATCAAGAGATCGACTGTGGTGGGAAGATGGAAAATGAAGCAGGAGGAAAACGACCTGAGGCTGACTCAGGAACAGCCACCAAGCACAGAAAAAAAGCCTTGAGAAGGGCAGGAAATAAGTAATAAAATGTTGGTTTAAGAGTTCTGGAGATGAGTTTATTACGGCACCAACTAAATGTGTTAATTGATCAAGGCTGGTCCTTCCTGCGCTGGGCACAGACACACATCACCAAGCAGTTTTCCCAAAAAAAAACCTCTAAGGATGTAGAGCCAGCTGGCAGAGGAGGGAAAGATCAGAGCCACCAGCACCATGGGAGCAAAGAAGGAGTTAATGCTCCCATTCCACCCTGAGATTAAAACTCACAACTCGTCAGTGACCCCCTGAGCGAGGGAGGAGTATTTTACCACCCAAACCGCGCCATTTCAGTAAAAAGAGAAGAAAAGGCCGTTTTTAAGAGCCTAAATGAAAAATGCCAAACCAAACCCTTGGCAGAGGCCTTACCATTGGCATCCTGGACTCCTGTGAGCGCTCCCACTGCTGCTGCAGTTTCCCCAGACAGGACAATCTGTCCCCCTCCCTGAAGGGTGGCCTCGGCCAGCGTGGCTACGGCGTGGGCAGCGGCTTCACTGCAGGGGGAGACAAGGGTCAGGAACAGCAGAGAAACAAATCAAATTAAATAAAACTCCATTTCAACCAGCAAACACACGCCAGGAGAGCAGCCCAGAGCGCAGGGATTCCTATCTGGCCTGGGGGAAGTGATGCACAGCAGGAAATCAGCACTGCAGGAGGAATGGATGGGAAGAAGCTGCCTCTGGTGGGTTTTTTCAGGTCTCTCAGAACAGCCCTGTGTTCTCCCTTTCTCCTGGGACTTGGATAAAACTTTGGGACAATTCCACGTGGCTCCTTCCTGCCTCTGCATTCAGGTATCAGACTTTGGCCCTGGCCCATCCTGGGGCTCTGCAGATCTCAGAGCTCTCCCTGGTTCTGCCCCTTCACCTCGCCCTGCTGCCATGAGCAGCATCACCAGCTCTGGCTTCAGCTCCTCCCCAGCCAAGTGGCCCAATAATTCTTTTTCATTGAGCATTACCTCCCAGCAGAGTGCTGTTAAATTTCTGCACGTGATGAAGAAATCCTTAAATTTCTTCATTTGATGAAGCCAGGCCCAAAAGCCCTGCAAAGGTTGCCCAAGGAGTTTCAGAACAGGGATGGAGTAAGGAAAAAAGGAGAAGGGACTCTCTTCACCAAGGCTGAGCTGCTGAGATTGAGAGCTAAAAGGGTCTAAAAGGACCTTAAACCCATCCAGATCCATGGCAGGGACACCTTCCCTAACCCAGGTGAGCCCCACTCAGCCTTATTTGTGCCTTTGAAAGATTTCCTGCAGCTCACAGGGGATAAAACTGGCTCTTGAAATCCCCAAAGCAGCTGCAAAGTGCTTCAAGGTTGTTGGATTAAGCCTTTTTTTGACCCAGAGATGGGGTGGTTTTGTGGTGAGGCAATACAGATGTTTTAATTATATATATATCTAAATAATAATAATAATAATAATAATAATAATAATAATAATAATAATAATAATAATAATAATAATAATAATAATAATAATAATAATAATAATAATAATAATGGGGTGGTTTTGTGGGTGAGACAATACAGATGTTATCATCTATAGTAATATATTATATTTTATATATTATTTTATATATATAATTATACAGATATATATATGGGGTGGTTTTGTGGGTGAGACAATACAGATGTTATCATCTATAGTAATATATTATATTTTATATATTATTTTATATATATAATTATACAGATATATATATGGGGTGGTTTTGTGGGTGAGACAATACAGATGTTATAATTTACACTATTACAATCAGAAATGAACCATTTCTTAATTACAATATAAGTGTTTCTTAGCCTATCAGCTTTTACTACACCATACTGTAAATGCTTTAAAGCTAATCATCTAAAGTTACTTCTCATAGATCCTACTACAATACACTTTTCATAGTTATATTTTTCTAAAATACCTAGTCTTATTCACAAAACCATCCTTTAAAACTTATTTTTAATTCCATTTCTCTCCTAACGACGTTTATCCTATTCCACAGCGTTTCTAACTCAACATTTCTTATCTCAAGCTTTACATACAAACACACCCTATATGTGAGCCCTCTCTAATCCCCTCTGAAACCCATCTACACTCTTTGCTTCCTGGAGCAAAGAGTTCCACATTTAATTAGAAGGAAAAAATGCATTATGGTGCTTCAAAAACTCCTGGCTGGGCAGCCCTTTAGTCTGGTACTGTGAGAAACAGAAAATAAAACTTTTGCTTTTTTGTTTTCCTCATGGTTTCCCACATGTCCAGTGGGAAATCTCCTTCCCGCAGCCTGCTGTGGCATGGATCATTCCTGGGGTTTGATCACTCTTTTCTGTCTGAGTTGTGAGCACTTCCCACACTGTCCAAGGTGTGAATGAATGCACCATCAGTTATTCCTAATCCTGGCTTGCCCTTAATGCCTTTCCTGATAATTCCTAATATTCAACTTATTTTGACAATATCTGCTCAGCAGTGGCAAAACATTCCTGAAGGCAAATTTCCTACCAATTCCCACCTGAATTAGGCAAACAAAGAGGAGGGATTTCCTTTAACTCCCCCATGGATGCTCTCCCTCTTTCATTCTCTGCTTGACCAATTGACTCAAATATTTTCCAACTGTTTCCCCACATTTTTTCTTCTCTTCCCTCATTTCCTCCTTAGATGCCAAACACTTTTCTACTGCATGCACTCAGGGTGGATTTTCAGTTCTCAACAGCCCCTCTGTGTCTCAGAGCAGCTCTTAAAACACTTGTAGAGAACCAGAATATTTTCTTGCCTGGCTTCCCTCCTCCCCTTGGCACATCCTTCTCCTTCAGGAGCTCTGGGAAGGCATTTTCCCAGCAGGAAGGCCCAGGGCAGCTCAGCAAACCTGGCATCAGGTGTAACCCCATGCCCAGCCTTCCCACTTCTAAAAAAAAAATCCATGCAGGGAAATCTGGAATCCTGGAAATGTGCAGGATAAAATCCTGCAAGTTGGATTTGGGGAGATGGGGCTTGTTCCTGTAACTCCAGTGTCCTGAAAAGATCATTTGGTTTTAAAAGGGAATTTTACAGGGAAATATTAGTAAAAAAAGCCTATTTGAGCAACCTCATGTAGCAGACAAGAAATATCTGAAGGACCCAAATCTGCATCATAAAGAGCAGAAACAGTTCTAGGTGTGTTTGGAATTCAGTTCCAACAGAGATTTAGGAGCAAACTGGGATCCAAGTGATTCCTTCAGCAATTTCTGGATGGAACAAGGTCTTGGAGCTTTATTCCAGCTACCAGCAGTGTGGTCTGGTGCCCTGTCCCACCCCCTGTGGGCTGCCCAGCCCACAGCCTCTAACCAGGATCCTGGTTTGCTGGAAATTCTCAGTCCACACCTCAGCAGTGGGAAAGCTCCTTCACTGCTGTGCTGTGATTTCCTGTCCCTCAGGAATGGGCTGTGGGAAATGGGATAAATGGGAAATGGCCACAGCCATTTCCAGGTTTTAGGAACAGCAGGATGAGTTTAAGCAGCTCAGCAGAGCTGAGCAAAGATATTTCATCCTGCTGGGTGGACCTGTGGAGTTACACCTCAGATCTTGCTAACCTGAGTGCAGCCAAAAACCCTAATAACCACTGCAGCTCCTTCAGCTTCTACTCCAGAAAGACTGGAGGAAAAAAAAAAAACCCAAAACTAGTGGGCAGTGGAAAAAATTCTGATTCTGACCAGAGCAGGAATCAGGAGCTGTCCTGCACACACCACCCACCACATGAATCCACTGAGGAAAAGCCTCTCTCAGGACTGAACAGAATGAACTCTGTCCCAACAGAAGGAAGAAACCCAGGCAGGAGATGCCAGGCTCAGGCTGAGGCAGCTGTGCCCTCTCCAGGTACCTGTTGAGTGCCATGGTGACAGTGGCTCCCTGCTGCATCTCCTGCGACGCCGCCAC
>NW_005054430.1:1250444-1252516 GCF_000277835.1 Geospiza fortis | reverse complement strand
ACCGCGTGCGTGGCCTCCGAGGCCTGCGTCGTCTGGATGGTCATCTCCCCTCCCTGCAGCGTGGCCCAGTTCTGCTCCACCTGCAGGGAACACAGCACAGGCTGTGGGATCAGGAGAAGCCCCTCCAGGGGTGGCTGATTCCCAAAAGAAAAGGGGATTGGTTTTCACAGAGCCCTGCAGTGTCCGGCTCTGAGAGCGGGGAAAGGGAGGGAGGCTGGGATCCAGCTGAGGATGGGCTGGGCACTGCAGCCCTGCCTCAGCCATAAAGATCCAGAAGGTCCTCAAAAAACCCAGAAATCACAGAATTCACACAATCACCAGGTTGGGAGAGACCTTCAAGGCCATGGAGCCCAGTCCAGCCCCTGGCACCCAGTGCCCCATCCAGGCTTGTTAAACACCCCCAGGGATGGTGACTGCACCCCCTCCCCGGGCAGCCATTGCAGAACTTTATCCCCCTTGCTGGAAAAGCTTTTTCCTGCTCTCCAGCCTGAATTTCCCTTGGCACAGCTCGAGGCTGTGTGCTCTGGTTGTGTCAGAGCTGCTGGAGAAAGAGCCCGAGCCCAGCTGGGCACAGGCACCTTTCAGGGGCTGCAGGGAGTGCTGGGGGCAGCCCTGAGTCTCCTTTTGTGCAGGCTGAGCACCCCCAGCTCCCTCAGGGCTTCCTCGCAGGGTTTGTGTTCCAAGCCCTTCCAAATCCCTCCTGTCCTGCCAAATCCCCAACAAAACAGGGCAGTGGGGTTGTTGTTGTACCTGGATCGCTGCCTGCCAGCCTGGGCTGTTCATTAATTAGCTGTGATTAATGGCCATCAATTAAAACACAAGTTCCACCTCACCATGAGGAAGAACTTCCTTCCATGGAGAGTGGCAGAGCTCTGGAACAGCTGCCCAGGGAAGCTGAGGAGTCTTTGTCTGGAGACATCCCAAAGCCACCTGGATATGTCCCTGTGTCACCGGCTCTGGGACACCCTGCCTTGGACTGGATGATCCCCAGAGGTCCCTTCCAGCTCCAGCTGCTCTGGAATTCTGTGTTTCTGCAGTGCTGGAGCTGCAGCACAGATCACAGCCCCCAGGGAAATGAGCTATGTTTTCCTCCCTGTTTCTATTTGCACTTTTTGTGGATCTGTCCACATTCCCATCCAGGATTTATCTGGACAGCACCTGTGACCTCAGATGGGATTGAGCCATATTGCTTGATAAAAGATGATGGTGGCTGGAAATGTTCATTTATCCCAGCTATTTAAAATTCCCTAACTCCAGACATTCCCATAGATAATTTCCATATTACCTAAAGTTCACCCAGCTGCTCATTTTCCCCCATATTTTCATGTGGAGCTTCACAGCTGGTGAGATAATGATTATATGGCCTCAAAATCCACCAGGATGAGAACTCAAAACATACTTTGCACCAAAAAAGCAGAGGATCTGCTGACAAATCCTACTGGCTGCTTTGCAAGCTGCAGAGCTCCCTCCACCTCCCATCCCCATAAACATTTTAGGACACTCCCCAACTTCTGAGACACAAATAAAAATGCTGTAGGGGGTGAGGAAAAAAACACCTCAATTTGTTGGGATGGAGATGGTTAAAAAAATCCATGAAAGCAGAGGTGATCTGAGGCTCAAGGTAAAACTTTGCGTGAGGAAATTTTGCTGCCTTTGGGCAAAGGTCAATCCCAAAAAAAAGGATGGAGAGGGAGGGAGGGAGAACCTGAAATTGTGGGTGGGAAGGGAGATCCCAGTGATGCCCTACAAAGGTGCCCAAGGAGTTGCAGAACAGGGATGGGATAAGGAAAGAAGGAAAAGAAGCTGGGACTGTCTCCATCAAGGCGGAGCTGCTGAGATTCTACAGCTAGGAGGGCGTAAAAGGAAATGAAACCCATCCAGATCCAGGGCAGGGAGCCGCACTCAGCCTTATTCGTGCCTTTGAAAGAATCCCTGCAGCTCTCAGGGGATAAAACTGGCTCTTGAAAACCCCAGAGCAGCTGCAAAGCGCTTCAGCGTCACTCCAGGCTGGTCTGAGATGGGAAGGGGGTTTGTGGCCAGCAAAGCTGTTCTGTGCTGCCGCCTCTCGCCGT
>NW_005054430.1:1239993-1247457 GCF_000277835.1 Geospiza fortis | reverse complement strand
ATATAAAATATAAGATATAAAATATAAGATATAAAATATAAGATATAAAATATCAAATATCAAATATCAAATATCAAATATCAAATATCAAATATCAAATATCAAATATAAATAAAAATAATCGTGTTTGCAGAGTCCTGAGCCACAACAGCATTTCATCCCTTTCCGTATCAAACTGCAGCATCCTGTTGTGTTGTGTTCCAGCCCTTGTGTGTCAGGCTGGTGTTTGCTGTGCGCCCAGAGATGTTTCTGGAAGCCCGGGCAGGTGCCCCAGGAGGAGCAGGCTCTCACCTCTCCGTCAGCCACCGCAGAGTAATTGACCTGTGCCACGGTGACCGTGGTGGGCAGCTCGGAGGCGTCGGCCAGCGTGGCCACCGTGGCACCCGTGCCAACCTGTGGGGGACAAAACAACGCATCTGTTAGTGCAGGGAGTGCCCACAGCTCTCAGGAAAACGGGTCTCACACGCTGTCACACTAAAACAATAAAGGAATTTACTCTGAGAGTGGTGAAGGGAGGTTGTGGATGTCCCACCCCTAGAAGTGTCCAAGGCCAGGCCGGACAGGGCTTGGAGCAGCCTGGTGTCACAGACACATTTTCTCAAAAATCCTTTCTTTAAGATTTTTTTCTCTTGAGAGGCTGAGAAGCCTCAAGAACAAAATGTAAGCAATGGTTATCTGCTGCTGTGGGATGCAACAGGTGCATCTGTGATTGGTCTCATGTGGTTGTTTCTAATTAATGGCCAATCACAGTCAGCTGGCTCGGACTCTCTGTCCGAGACACAAGCCTTTGTTATCATTCCTTCTTTTTCTATTCTTAGCTAGCCTTCTGATGAAATCCTTTCTTCTATTCTTTTAGTGTCGTTTTAATATAATATATATCATAAAATAATAAATCAAGCCTTCTGAAACATGGAGTCAGATCTCATCTCTTCCCTCTTCCTAAACCCCGTGTGAACACGGTCACAGCCTGGGATGGTGGAAGGTGTCCCTGCCCATGGCAGTGACAGGATCCTTAAGGGCCATTCCCACCCCCTCAAATTCCATGATTCTGTGACTATTTGTAATTGCAGAGCTCACAGAAAACACGGAGCTGTCCCCAAGGGGGAGGGAATCCCAAGCTGGGGCCACACAAACCCATGGAACCAAGTCATTAATCCAGACTGGAGCCAAGTTTTGCGCATCCCTTGCGCTGTCCCCGTGTCCATGAAGGCCCCAGCAGTTTCCCAGCCTCAGGAAGAGCAGCTGTGGAGTCAACTCCCTTCTCCCACCCACCCTGCACTGGCTCACAATTCCCTGCACACCCTCCTTGCTCCCCATTCCCTGGGTCTCATCTCCAGGCACCCTGGCAAACAGGAGCCCCTCCTCAGTACCCCTTTGGAAACGATCTTTTCCCCATTTAACAGCTGGGAAAGGACAAAGGCAGGGAGATGGGCAGCTTTGTCTCTGAGGAGAATGAAATATAAATGCCGGGAAGTTGAGGGGATCTCAGGTGTCCAGCACCTGAAAGAACACCAGTCAAAGGGAGATTGTATGGACAGGTGAGCAAAGAGAACCAGCCTGGCAAGTCTGCTGGGCCTTGGTGGGGAACAGAAAACTCTGACAGCCACTGAAAAGC
The DNA here is from genome assembly GCF_000277835.1 of Geospiza fortis. NCBI lineage: Eukaryota > Metazoa > Chordata > Aves > Passeriformes > Thraupidae > Geospiza > Geospiza fortis. The sequence goes on along the minus strand of NW_005054430.1, from coordinate 1,245,842 downwards.
TTCATTTGGGAAAAAAACCCTACTCATACACCCATTTTTATCTGCATTATGTCTGAGACTTCACTAAAACTGTGATGCTCAAAAGGGACAAAGTGCTGGGCCTGGTTAGGAACCACCACCAGTGGTGATGTGGAGGCACGGGGAAACTGCGATTCAATTCTCACCCCCACAAGGAGTTTGTGGGAAGTTTCAAGAGAAAAGCGAATTTTTTTGACTTCCTGAACTGCCAGAATCTGCCTTCCCACACAGGGAGCACAGGGAAAACTGCAGCAGCAGCACTGAGCTAAGAACAGCGTGAGAGGAATCCTTATTCCATGAGGACAGATATGTCACATGAAGACCTGGGGCACAGAAATACCTGATCTAGATATAGACATATATAATATATATTTTAGATATATATATAAAATATATATTTTTTCTATATATAACATATATATATATATGCATTTGGTGTTTGTAATAAATACAATACACTTCAAGTGTCAGATGAAGACCTGGGGCACAGAAATACCTGATCTAGATATATATTTTATATATATATATAATATGTATTTTATATTGAGATATATATATGTATTTGGTGTTTGTAATAAATATAATACACTTCAGGTGTCAGGTGAAGATTTGGGGCACAGATATACCTGATCTATATATAGATATGTATTTATAAATATATAGATAGAGATAGAGATAAATAGATATAGATAGATATATCATATATATAATATCTATAATCTTTATATTTATATGTATATTTAATACCTGAAATGCAGCTGATTAAACTACATTTCATACCATTAAAGGAAGGCAGTTCCACCACCTCTCCTCCCATTGCCACCACAGGTGTTGTGTGGTGGCACCAGGGACTGGGTTTATTCTAAGCAGGTTCACTAAATTCGGGTCAAACCCCTGAATTTTTGTGACCACATCACAGAAATCCTTGACCTGGACACCAAGGGGTTGGGAAGAGAGAGAATGAGGATGGAGCTTTGTTGTGGGGTGATAAGATGTGATAGAGAGAAAATTCCTGAAGGACAAGTTCAGCTCCTGAGCTTCCTTAAACCACCTCCTGGTGTTGGAACCCAGGAAATTCCTCTGGCTGCCAAGGGGGCTCAGAGACCCTGGTACAGAGCCCAAGACAACTGTGCCTTTGGTCTTGACCGATGGAAAAAAATTACCAACCTTACATGAGAATTTACAAGCCACAAAAGTCTAAGTGGAATGATAGGGAATTTATCACAGGGTGAAAAATAGATTTTTGAGGTTTTTAGAATGGGGGCTCAGGGTCCCAAGATGGAGGAATTTGGGCATGCCTTGTCCTTTTTCCTTCTTCTTGGCCTCCATCTTCTGGGTGATGTTGGCACTTTTGGATTGGTTTAGAGTAGAAGCTCAGTGTCTAACACAGGTGATGGGTATTGGGAAGTTATGGTAAATAATGTAGTTTTTTGTATAAAAAGATAACACTACCCAGGGCAGGCAGAGTGCCTCTGGACAGGCCTCAGCAGGCCAGAGAGAGAATTTTATAGATAAGAAATAATAAAAAACATTCAGAACGAGAACTGCAGACTTCTGACTCCTTCTTTGACCACCAGGCTGGGAAAAGAGACTTTCTAACCCATCTCAGGGTCGCTCAGCAGCTAAACCCTGAGAGTGGTGCTGGAGATGGAGAAGCCAGGGGCTGCTCTCACCTGGATGAGGGACACGGTGCCGTCGGGGTTGCTGAAGGTTTGCACCACGGTCTGGGAGGGCACCAGGTGGGCGATGCTGTGCGTGGTCGTGGTCTGCGGCGTCTGCTGGTCCTCGAAGGCGTAGAGCAGGTCCTCGCGCCCGTGCTGCTTGTAGCAGTTCTTGACGATGGTGCGCAGGGCCTGGGTCCAGGACACCTTCCAGCAGCAGGGACAGGGCACAGTCAGGCCAGGGAAGGGTTCTGAGCCAGCTCAGCGCTGGGGTTTGCACTGTGTCCTCACTGGGCTTTGCCGGGCGGTTTGTAATGATTGGCAAACGAACACCACCAATATTTAATCTCCCTCTGCTCATCCCCTCCTTCCCCCAAGGAATCACCCTGGAGAGCCTCCTGATCCAGTGAAGATGTCCCTGCTCAGTGCAGGGGCTGGATGAGAACACCTTTAAAAGGGCCCTTGCAACCCAAACCATTCTGTGACTCCGAGCAGAAAACCACGGTGATTTGGGAAAGCACCCAAATGCTGCCACAGCACCATTTCCAACCTCCCCACCCAGCCAGCCCTCAACCAGCCTGCACAGGTCCTGCTGCCTCCCCACCACGGTGGCTTCCTTTGATTATCTCTGTGACAGGTTGGCAGAAACTTTACTTTTTCGCCCAGTTCTCTCATTTTCCCTGGCTCCACTGCACACCCACGACTCCATCCTTCAAGCACAAAGCTCCCTGCTGCTCTGAAGAGGCCAGCATCCCTTCCCTCCTCCAGGAGCCCATGACACAGACCCTTTCTCCTGTCCCTCAGGGCAAAAACCACCCCCAAAACCCAGGGGTTTTTGGCATTGTCTCCAATGCCATTGGAGGCAGACAGGGAGACACTCACCCGCTGCTTCTGCTCCTCCGTGCGGACGTCGCTGCGGACGTTGGCCCACGGGATGTCCTCGGGCCACCAGATGGGCTTGCAGCTCTCCTTGCCCCAGCCTGGCTTCCCACGACCCGTGGAATACTTCAGCATCTCGGGGATGAAGGCTCTCAGCTGTGCCTGGAACAAACAAAAGGTTGAGAGGTGTTTAGGAATTCACATCCCGCGTGGTTTTGAGGGGCGTTGCACAGAATTATTGGGCTCAACTTCCATCCTGTTGGAGCCATCAACTGGAAGAGGCCTGAAAGCCCAAGGAAGGTGGACAATACTTTGCCATCTTCTCCCAGGACTCAGCTTGGCAGCAGGTGGAAGGGAAGAAACAAAATTCAATCGGCAAATAGAAAATTACAGCGCCAAGGCACAGCCATTGTATTGACACTTCACAACTGAAACACTACAGGAAGGGAATGAGCCAACCTGAAATGGGAAGAAAAAAAATAAAAATCACAATAACCTATTAAAAACCCCATAATCAATGTCCCTACAGAGGCAGGAGCTCAGGCATGAGCTGATGTATCATTTACAGAGATGCTGTGAGGGGATGGAGCTTCAGTGAGTGCTGAAATGTGGAAACCACGATCTCACACTTCTCCAGCCCTGTCCTGCCCAAATAAATGAAAAACTCACACAGGGTTTTGTGACAAGATTGGTATTGTACCAGGGACTCCCTGAAGCACCAGGAAAAGGCTGGTTCAGCTGCAGAGCAGAGCAGGAAGGGGAGAGCTCTCCTTTTATCAGAGGAAACCACATTTAAAGTTTAAAAACTGCATTTCGGAGCAGCTCCCGGCATCACTTCAGAGCTTTTAGAGTAAATGATTTCATAGACCATGGAGTCATTTTGGTTGGAAAAGGCATTGAAGTTCCCCAGCACTGCCAAGGCCAACACTGTCCCATGTCCCCAAGTGCCACATCCACATGGATTTTAAATCACTCCAGGGATGGGCACTCCAAAGCTCCCTGGGCAGCTGTGCCAGGGCTGCACGGCCCTTTCCAGGGAGGAATTGTCCCAAAATCCCCCCTGAGGCTCCCCTGGCCCAGCCTGGGGCCGTTCCCTCTGCTCCTGTCCCTGTTCCCTGGAGCACAGCCCGACCCCCCCGGCTGTGCCCTCCTGGCGGGGACTTGTGCAGAGCCACAAGGGCCCCTGAGCCTCCTTTGCTCCAGGTCAGCCCCTTCCCAGCTCCCTCAGCCCCTCCTGGTTCTCCAGCCCCTTCCCAGCTCCCTCAGCCCCTCCTGAGTCTCCAGCCCCTTCCCCAGCTCTGTTGCTCTTGGAGCTTTGGGAAAATTCTCATCACAGCTTGGGCCTTGGAACTACGCCTTGGCCTCCGGGTCCCCCCGCCCCTTCCCAGCTCCCTCAGCCCCTCCTGGTTCTCCAGCCCCTTCCCAGCTCCCTCAGCCCCTCCTGGTTCTCCAGACCCTTCCCAGCTCCCTCAGAAGTTCTCCAGACCCTTCCCAGCTCCCTCAGAAGTTCTCCAGCCCCTTCCCAGCTCCCTCAGAAGTTCTCCAGACCCTTCTCCCTGTGCTCCAGCTCTGTCCCCCTCTCTGGGCACAGTCTGGATGTTGCATCCACGGGCTCCAAGCTGTCCATGAACTCATTTCCAGCTGCCTTTTCCACCTTGCACATGGGAAATGCCCTAAAGAACCTTTTTCCCAGCCTGCCCACGATCCACCTTCCACTGCAGGGCCAACCTGCCATGCTCCAGGTTCCCTGGATGGAGCCTGGTGAAGGGAGAAGAAATAATTCCTCCAGAGAGCAGTTTCTTTAAAATAACATTGCTCATAGGAGAGAAAAGGATTTGTTCCTCAGAAACTCTGCAAGAAACAGGGCTGAGTGAGCGGGGCTGGGGAAAGGAGGGAAAACCAGAGTGGAAATCCCAAGGATTGTTACTTAGCAGCAACTCTGCCCAATAATTTATTCAAATAAACCTGGTAGCAGCAGGGTTTTTTGGAGTGGCTGTTGATTTTTGAGGTTTTTTGTTTGTTTGTTTTTGTTAAGGTTGGGATTGAAGTGTTAGAGATGGTATTTTGTGTTTAGGTTTAGATGTTTGTTATTTTTAAATTTATATTAAGTTACAAAAGGGTTAACTTTTTTTTGTGTAAGGTTTTTTAAGGTTAAACTATTTAATTAAGAAATTATACTTAATTTTTTTTAACTTAATAATTAATTATTTGAACTTTGTAATGTGGATTTTTTTTTGTTTAATTATAAAATACTATTTAAACTTATGAAGAACAAGGAAGAAGGATTAGTTTTTGTTTTAAAACTTCTATTTTGTTTTCTATCTATTATATTTTAAATAATATATATTCTATTTTAAATTATATATATTACATTTTAAAACTAAACTTTAAATTTTTTTACTTTGTGATGTTACGCACTTTTAATTAACTACGCACTTGTCATTTTAGTGTCATTAACAATCCTGGTTGATGGCTTTAGGTTAAATGTAGGATTCTTTTGGGGGGGTTAGATTTTTTTGGTACAGAAAGTTTAGAATTTTCAGCATTCAGGACTGGTGCAAGGACAGTTGAAAGCTGCTTTCCTGCCATCAGCAGAGCTCCTTGTTTCCAGCTGCATCAATTGCAGGGCTCAAGCCACTCAAGGTACTTGTTAAGGAGGGTTTGTCTTTAACCCACAGGGAGACAATCAGCAGCACTGTCAGGAGACAGGACTTGGCTAATTAGTGCCCTAACGAGGCCAGGCTCTGCCACAGGTAACGTCCCCCACACCCCTGGGGCACAGGGGGAACATTCACCTGCAGGAGCCACGTTCTGCTGCCACCATCCTGGAAACACCCAAAAATCAAACCTCTGCTGAAAAACCCCAGCTTGTGCCCTTGGAAAGGGCTCAGGTAACGCCCAGGATGGAGGATTTGGGAGAAATTGTGGGAAATGTTTCTTTGCCACCCTTTCACACGGGCTCGGTGTTTTCACTTTTAACGTCAAATTCAAGAATTAACGGTACTGAGCTATCCCAATCCCAAATGCAACAGCCCAAAGCACAGCCAGCTGTATTCCAGCTGCTCTGCAGAGCTGGAAGCACCAAGGAAAGTGGTTTCTGGAACAGAGCAAAAGCTGTGGCTGGGAATTTTCTACATCTCCCCACAGCTCAGCCTCGGGATCTCTGGGAAAAGCAAAGTTGAGGCCATGCAGGACCACCCTGGAAGTGGGAGAGGGAAAAACAGAAACTGCAGCAAAGCTGGGATGGAGCACTCAGCCCTGAATCCATCCCTGCTGCACTGCCCAGAGCTG
>NW_005054430.1:1231379-1238944 GCF_000277835.1 Geospiza fortis | reverse complement strand
AGCTCTCAGGAGGTGAACAGGCACCATGATGGTCTTAGAAAAACTTTTAAAAGTTTTTTTCTGGCTTGTAGATGCCAGAAAAGCTTTTACTGCCTCCTATAAATCATGGGGGCTTAAAAAATCAGCTTAAAGCACAAATCACCTGTTCATAAAGCAGTGAGAGCTGCCTGAAGCACTGAGCTCATCTTGGTTAAGCTCAGATTACCCAATTTTACTCCTCAATCACATCAATGAGCAGCTGGGAACAAGCTGAGGGGCAAACTCAGCTGTCACCAAAGTCCAGAAAGCACCAAGGTCCCCCTCTGTGAAGGCTGAAAACCCCACTGCAACACAGGTTTTCCTGCCCAGCCCTGGTGGGTGATGCTCTCCATTCCCAAGGCTGGAGAAACATCTTTGCCCAGGCAAATAAAGGCTTTATTTCCCTGCAGACCACTGGGGAAGCAGAGCAATTAAAAGGAGAATTATTTTCACCTCCTCACTGATGACACCTCTACACCTGCCTGCTGGCACCTGCTGAAAGCAGAGGCCTCATTTTTCCAGTCCCTGCCATCCTAATTGCATTTATATTTATTTTCGTTCCAGGTTTCCATAGGGTTTTGTGCAACTTAGCTGGAACCAAAAAAACCCAAAAAAAAAAAAAAACCCAAAAAAAAACCCAAAACCAAAAACAGAAACAAAAAAAACCCAACAACAACAACAACAAAACAAAAACAAAAAACAAAACAAAACAAAAAAACTCCTGTTTTTTTACTAGAAGATACAAATAATTATACTGGAAGCTCTGGGAATCAAGATTCCCACAATGAATGATGGCACCTCTGTGCCCAGCTCAGGAGAAACCTTTTCACAAAGCTCTTCTGAGCTACCTCACTGTGCTGGAACAATGAGGGCCATTCCTAAAAAAATCCTTGTTTTTCTACCATAGAGCAGCAGGAGAAGATTTAAAAGAAGAGGTTCTACATCAGCACTTTGGGCTGGCTGAGCAAAGACCCTGCAGGACCAGGAGGAGAAAACCATTTCCATGGGGAACTGCTCCTGGTACACACCAAAAGCTGCCATGAGCAGCTCCTGCAGTGCCACCTTTCACGGGAGTTTAAAAATCCAAGAAATCATCATTTTTGTCTTATTTGTCAGGGATTGGGGAAATGATCTGTACCAGCCAAAGCACAGTAAGCTCAATAAAATTTTATTATGAGTGTGAGCTTGTCTGATTCCACTAAGAAATGGAAATGGTGCTTTGAGCAGGGCGTGCCCTCTGCAGAGCACAGAAAAATCTGCGCATCTTCGCCCTGCTCTGACCTCTCTGTGTGCTGCCTTTTCCATCTGGATACTCCTTGGGAAAAAAATTGCTTTTCAGCATTTAAAACTTGCTGTGGTGCTTCAGAATGGGTGTACCCAGAGCCTCCTGCAGGACACACCTGCCTGAATTCAGGTCCTGCATCCCTGGGAAGGAGATTTCCCTCCAGGTGAAGCTTCCCTGGGAGTCTCCTCCACTTTCTCCCAGCAGCGAGGTCAGGCTGGACCTGGAGAGAATCTCCCACATGCCCAGGGCACATAATTCCCTGTTTCTAACAAAAATATCTCCCTCAGGGTCTGAATCTGGGGTTAAACTCCCCTCTGCTCCAAGCCACAGCAAGAAATGGAGGAGGGAATGAATTACAGGACACAGAAGGGTGTCCACAAGTGACCTTCCCAACCTCAGTGCCTAAAGATTGTGGCAAAGCATGGAACAAACATTTTCCCTGGTCCCACCTTCTGAGGTGCCAAAACCAGCTCCAAAGGGAATGTTCCCAACAGCCTGAGCTCTCCTCACCATTTTTTTTTTCCCAGAGAAAATCAGCATCACTAACAAAGCTGCAACAAAAATATCTCGCTCAGGGTCTGATCTGGGGTTGAACAGCAAATTCCCCTCTGCTCCCATCCACAAGAAGAAACAGAGGGAATGAGCTACAGGGAACAGAAAGGTGTCCACGAGAGACCTTCCCAACCCTGATGCCCAAAGATTGTGGCAAAGAATGGAACAAAGAGGGAACAGGGAAATTTTCCCTGCTCTCACTTTCTGAGGTACCAAAACCAGCTCCAAAGGGAATGCTCCCAGCAGGCTGAGCTCTCCCCAGCAGCAGTTTTTTCCCAGAGAAAACCAGCACCACTAACAAAGCTCCACCTCCAAGCACAACCTGAGCTGTTAGAGCCCCAGGGGAAAGAGATCAGAGCCATCCCCTGGAGAGGCAGCCACACAAAACAACAGGATGCGACTGCAAGATGCCCAACACCCCTGTGTTGCCCTGCCTGTGCCAGGGCTGGCTGCTCACCTGGGTCACCTGTCCACTCACCTGGGTCACCTGTCCACTCACCTGGGTCATCTTGTCCACGGAGACGGGGATGCCATCGATGGTGAGGGGGGGCAGCTCTGAGTTGACCTCCTGAGGGGCCGGGGCGTGCTCGGCCAGCGCCGACTCCAGGTCCTCCAGGATGGTGCTCTTGTACTTGCGCACCTGTGGGGAGTTGTTAGGCTCAGGTAAACAAGGTGAGCAGCACCAGGAGAGGAGCAGGGTGCAGGCCCAGCCACCTTCCCCAAGGTGCTGCAGAGCAGGAGGAGCAAACAGTGGCACAGCTGGCAGGAAACAGCCAGCAGCTTCCCCCCGAGACTCGGCCCTGCTGATGAAACTTGCAGTAACGCTGGCAAGGGAAGAATCTGTGGGATGGAAGGAAAAGTTCTCAAAGTAGAACTTGTCCTGGGTAGGGTTTGCAATAAGGTGCAGACAGCAGAGCTGAGTTTAAACGTGTCATTTTTTAGGGTTTAGTCTGGAGAAGAGGAGGCTCAGGGGGGACTTTGTGGCTTTGCACAAGTGCCTGACAGGAGGGGACAGGCGGATCCCTCTGGATCCACACCTGGAAAAGTCCTGGAAGCTCCATCACCTGGAGGATTTCTGGAAGCTCGGAATGAGCAGGAATTTCCCCATGGAAAGGGGGTCAGGGGCTGCCCAGGGGGGTTTGGAGCTCCCATTCATGGGGGTGTCCAAGGAATTCCTGGATGTGGCACTCAGGGCTCTGGGCTGGGGACGAAGTGGGGTTCTGACACCTTGGATTCAATGATCCTGGAGGTCTTTTCCAACCTCAGGGATTCTGTATCACGACCTGTTCCCTCTGATTTTTAAAGTTTTAATCCAGGATGTTCCCCCCATGTGAGATGTGCCAGGCAGCCATTCTTGCAGAGAGGAGAGGACCTCAGTGCCGCCCTCACGTCAGGGAGTCACAGGAACATTAAGGCTGGGAAAGATCTGTGAAATCACTGACTCAACCAGGGCCAGCACTGTATTCCACAAAACCTAAACTCTGCTTTCTGGGGTTTTAAACACGACCCTTCAGATCCCCACCAGGCTTCCAAGGCTGCCCTGAGAGGAACAAAACCTGCGCAGAAGGTGAGGAATCTCTTTCCTCACTTTCCTAGGGACACCTACCACGTTCTCCAGGGGCGCAGCACCGAACACTTTGAAGACGGGGTTGGGTTTGGAGGGTGAGATGCACAGGACGATGGCCTGCTGCCCCACTCTGGTGGTGTACTCATCCAGCGTGGCCCGCAGCTTCCTGAAACACAGCAAAAGCTGGGAATGGGCATCAGCTGGAACCCTGCACAAACACCAGCCCTCTGAGTGCCAGCTCCCCTGCGCGAAGCAGGTGAGAAACGGGGCCCCAGCTGCTCAGCTTGGCCACACATGGAGTTTATTCCTCTGCTCCACAGGCCTGCTGTGCTCCCTGCAGTCACCCAGCAGCTCAAATGTCAATTATTCTCCCCTCTCTCCTTTTCTCATTGATGTAAAAAGAGAAATCACCGGAGCAGCAAAGCTGGGGCAGCGAGAGTCTGCACTTCCACTCTGTCCTAGCAACACAAAACTTGTGTTTTGTTGAAGCACCCGAATGATTCATCAAAAGAGGCCTGCAGACAGAGGTTGTTTTACATCCAGATCACAGCAGTGCAATTCTCCAGCACCAAAGTCCTGCTCTAACCAGATCTGGAGGAATTCAAGCTACAGGATAAGCAAGAACAGGAAATATTGCAACAGCTCAGCACAGGAAACCCAGGCGTCCCAACTCCTGCCCCATCAGCAACTCCCTTTGGAATTAAAATGTTCCACTGGATATTTTCTGCCTCTTACTCCCTTTTAAACAGTGCAAGAGCCAGAAATGGTGGCAGAAACTCCAAAAGCAATGAGAGAAGTAGTGTTTTCCCCAGAAAAGCTGAGCAGTCCGTGAGGTGACAGCTCAGCCCCTGTCCTGGTCATTTCAGAACCTGCTGTTGCCAAAAAGCACCACCAGATACACAGATCCCACAGTCAGGGGTTTGGAATTACCACTTGATTCCCAGTGGGGTGAAAAATCGAGCACAAACATGTGTTCAACTGGTCAGAGTGGAAAAAAAAATGATGTTTTGTCATGATCTTAATGTAGCAAAATGAAGCTGTCGTGTGAAAGGAGAAGAAATAATTCCTTCACTGAGCAGTTTCTTCAGAAAATATATTGTTCATATTTCAAGGGAGAAAAAGATTTTTTCTTCAGCAACAGTGCAATAAACACAGAAACACTGCAATAAACACGGAGACACTGCAATAAACACAGAGACACTGCAATAAACAGGGCTGAGCTGGGGGAAGGAGAGAAAACCAGAATGGAGCTGGAAAAGGCAGGGAGTTCCCTCCCAAGGATTGTTATTTAGCAGTAACTCTGCCCAATAATTTCAAACTGACTGCCCAATGAGATCCCAAACAGCAGAAACAGCAAGAACTGCTTTGTTGCAAAAGGCAGGGAGCAGCAGCAGCCGATGCTCACAAATGTCTCCAGGGCTGGGCAGTGCCCTCGGCTGGCTCTGCTGTGGCTCGGGGGCCATCAGGTGGGCAAAGAGCTCAGAGCACCTGGAATGCAGCACCTGCAGGGCTGTGCAGCTCTGCTGTCCCCACTGGACGTTTCTAAAGCCAAAAAAAAAAAGTGTTTCAACTCAGGCAGGAATCTCCCCTGGATTATTCTTCCTAAAATCGTGCTCTAAATCCCGCAGTCTTCACCGTGGCGTTTAGAGCACAATTTTAGGAAGAATAATCTGGGGGAGATACATGCCCGAGATTCCTTTGCCAGTCTTCACAATGGCAAAGGAAATTTGGATCTACACACGCTGAATTTATCCCCAGAATGGTTAATCAAGCAGAAATGACTTTTTTTGTGAGGCAGATAAAACCTTTGCAGAGCTGGGATATGGAAGGAGCTTCAATTTCTGCTAAAGCCACTATGGATATCCTGCAATGTGACAGATAGCTGGCGACCAGCTGGGGTTAAAACAGAACAATGGATCCACCAGAGTGTCAGCCCTGGTGATCACAAAATCAGAGATGAGCAGAGCTGCAGTTTAACCCTTTAACGCCAACTAAAACCCTGATTTACCCCTGGTATGTAAATGGACCAAACTTATATAAACTTACAACTTTCTGGCTTCCAGAAAGACACTCCCAAAAACACCCCCGAGCTGGGTGACTCCTGGGCAGCGCTGGGTGTGACCACAGAGGCCACCAGAGCTGGCAGGAGGACACGGAGGCGGCGGGGCCAGGTGAGTGCTCACCTGAGCAATCGTGTCTGCTGCCTCTTGCGGATGGAGGGGTTGGACTCAAACACGTGCGGCCGCTTCCGTTTCTTCCCCGTCGCCACAGCAGCAGCTGCTGCCATCCCCACAGGGCCTGCAAAGCACAGCACAGAGGGTCAGGGAGCTCCAGCAGCTCAGAGGGACACTGGCACTGTGCCCCCCAGCCAGGAATGGGCACCCAGGGTGTCCCCAGCAGAGCCAAGGGACACCAGTCCCTCCCTGAGCTCTGCTCTGCAGCACTGCGCTGAAAGCTCCGTCCCCAGGCTGGCAAAGCCCGGCTCAGCCCTGGGTGAAAGTCACATTTCCAGCCTGAAGTTGTCCTTACACTCACAGAACTCTGTGTTTGCATCGCGAGAAACTCCCAAGATTTGAATAACTGAGGAGATCCTGGTGGCTGGGAAGGGGAAACCAGGTACAGCTCCACAGATCCTGCTTGGACACCTCAACTACAGCAGCAGGAGTCTGAGGCTTTCCTGAGGGATTAAGGGCCTCTTCTAATGGGAAAGAAATGTAAAATCCAGAGTTCCCAGCAGTGTCCTACCAGGGAAAGAAATGTAAAATCCAGAGTTCCCAGCAGTGTCCTACCAGGGAAAGAAATGTAAAATCCAGATTTCACAGAAGTGTTCTACCAGGGAAAGAAATGTAAAATCCAGAGTTTCCAGCAGTGTCCTACCAGGGAAAGAAATGTAAAATCCAGATTTCACAGAAGTGTTCTACCAGGGAAAGAAATGTAAAATCCAGAGTTCCCAGCAGTGTCCTACCAGGGAAAGAAATGTAAAATCCAGAGTTCCCAGCAGTGTTCTACCAGGGAAAGAAATGTAAAATCCAGAGTTCCCAGCAGTGTCCTACCAGGGAAAGAAATGTAAAATCCAGAGTTTTCAGCAGTGTCCTACCAGAGTCTTCTGAAGACCACCCAGGCCTGAAAATCCTGTGTGCTAGAAGGGAAGGGGAAAGGAAAATTCCCGCAGGATGGGAGGGTGGAAAGTTCATAAGCAAGAGGCCTGGGATGCTCAGGGGTGCTGGAGCCTCACAGGTTTGGTCTCAAGCCTGACACAGAGTCAGGCCACACTCAGTGCTTTATTACCACCCCATTTTTCTGCCAATGCAGACACTCTAGAGGGCCAGGCTGGAGGACATTTGGCTCGCTGGGAGGAATCTGTGATTCTGAAGTCCTTTCCCAGCCCAGATATGTCAGGATTTTCTGTGGATCTCCTTGGGAGAGGCCCAACACGTGAGCTCCCTGACTCAGCTGCACTCTTGGGTTAGTTTTTGCTGTTGTTTCTGTGGGGCCTGAAATCATCTTTGCTCTTTGACATACTTGGTATTTTAATTTCGTTACTTGAGGCAGCATTTTAGCAGGGACCTTTGTATAGACCAGCAATTCCCAGCACCTCTGTGATGCACACAGCAATGATGTGGGATTCAAGTGGCCAGCAGGGAGAATTTCCTGTGGAATATTCCTGTGGGTGGGATGGACCAGTGATGCTTTAGGATTTAGCTTCTCTATTTTTCAGATCCTGTACTGCTTTAGTGTATAACTCTAAAACTCCTTAGCCTGTCAGCTGCTGTTCTCCCATTTTATTCAGATAATTCCTCTCTAGGCCTGAAACTCAAGGACACCTGACTGCCTTGGGCTCTGTGTCTGGGTTTGAAAAGCCAGGTGTCTGCCAAGGAAGGAAGGAGCCTCCCCTGAAATGGAAAATGTAAACCCCCTCCCTCTGAATTGTTATAAGTTTTTTTGTCCCTCCCACAGCCAACCCTCCCTCCAGGAGATCTCTTCTGTCCATGGCCACTGAGTGTCCCTGCAGGGCTGATGCATGGCGGGTAGGACGGTCAGGATGGACGGAGACGAGAGATCTCTGAAGCCAGGTGGTGGAATTGGGGGTTTATTGCAAAGGGCCTGGGTGCAGGGCCCTGCTGGGATTTGGGGTTTATTGCA
>NW_005054430.1:1229822-1231238 GCF_000277835.1 Geospiza fortis | reverse complement strand
GGGTGAGAGGGTGAGAGAGTAAGGGAGTAAAAAAGGTAAGAGAGTAAAAGGGTGAGAGGGTAAAAGGGTAAGATGGTGAGGTTCCCGTTACAATACCATAAATCTTCTTCTGTGTTGAATATTCTCATTCTCACTAACCAATCCAGTACAAGATACAAATCCTACAGCATTTCCATACAGCCTATAAGAATCATTACATTGCCATCCTGTGTTACATTTTAAACCCTAAAAACTCCTCTTTGGGCCCCTTCTGCCAAGCTGTAGGGTCTGCTCTGACCCTGGGGCCTGTCTGCAAGCAGAGGGTGTTGTTCCATCAAAAGGGGATTGCCTTCTATGGCCACACCATTGTTTTCCAGTTGTTCAGTAACTGAGGTATCTCAAAGCTTGCTTTCATTTCAATCTCACTTATAGTGTCCATATTCCCAAAATCTTTTGCCAGGCAATCACATTTACAAGGCTTTCCTGTTTCATCTCCCCCAAGGGACGACGGAGCAGCCCCTGAGCTTTACCTGCAGCCGCCAGGTGAGCGGTGACCTCGTCGGCCGCCGTGGAGTTGAGGATGTCGGAGTCGTCGTAGGAGGTGTCCTCGGGCGAGGAGGGCGAGTCCTCGTCGGCGCTCAGCATGCTGTGCTCCGTGTAGGTGGCCACGTGCACCTGCTGCACCTGCTGGGCCACGGCGTGCGCCTCGATGGTAGCCATGTGCTCTGCCTGGCTCACCCCGTGCTCTTCCATCAAGAGTCACTGCCAGGGGGGACAAAAAGCCGTGACAGAAAGCCATGACAAAAAGCCCTGACAGAAAGGTGTGACAGAAAGCCATGACAAAAAGCCATGACAAAAAGCCGTGACAGGAAGGTGTGACAGAAAGCCATGACAAAAAGCCGTGACAAAAAGCCGTGACACAAAGCCCGACGGGCTGTGAGCACCACGGACAGAGATCACCTCGCTCAGGGAGTCTACAAGAGGGAAATAACTCTGCCAGGAGCCAGAAGAGGAACTTTAGGTTAAAGAGTTTGGGAAAATTCACACCTCCAAAGAGAACACAGCGCCCAGACATCATTATCTCTGCTGGAGGGAAGGTCCCCAAGGACCCCGCAGCTCTGAGATTGTCCCTCACCCACACACTGAGGGGTCAAAGCTGCGATTTGGTTTTGCCACGCCACGTTCCAGCTCTCAGGGAAGAGGCCTGAGGGTGACACAAAGTCTCCTCTGACCTCAACAGCCCAGGACACAGACGAGGATGCCAGTACAGAATCCCAGGAGCACTGAGGATGGAAAAGACCTCTGAGATCACTGAGTCCCACCAATGTCCCCTCCCCAGAGCAGAGCACCGAGTGCCACATCCAGGAATTCCTTGGACACCCCCAGCGACAGTGAGTCCACCATCTCCTTGGGCAGCCCCTGCCAAGGCCTGACCCC
>NW_005054430.1:1215154-1229717 GCF_000277835.1 Geospiza fortis | reverse complement strand
GACCCCCCCGGCTGTCCCCTCCTGGCAGGGACTTGTGCAGAGCCACAAGGGCCCCTGAGCCTCCTTTGCTCCAGGCCAGCCCCTTCCCAGCCCCCTCAGCCCCTCCTGGTTCTCCAGCCCCTTCCCAGCTCCCTCAGCCTCTCCTGGTTCTCCAGCCCCTTCCCAGCTCCCTCAGCCCCTCCTGGTTCTCCAGCCCCTTCCCCAGCTCCATTCCCTGGACCCTCTCCATCCCCTCCAGATCTTTCTGCTCAGGAGGGGCCCAGACCTGGACTCAGAGTCCAGAAAGAGGCAAAGCCACCACAGCCCAAGCACAAATATCACAGAAAGCTGATTTATTACAGCGTCCAGTGGTAAAGCACTGAGCAAAGCAGCAGCTTATGGAGTCAGCAGGGCCCTGGACCACACACTGGGAGCACAGATCTGTGCAGAAGGGCCAGGGTGGGAGGTGCAGGGATATTTTCAGTCTGGGCCTGCTGTACGTTTGTGGAAAGGAAAAGGCACATCCCCCTAAGAGATATTCCAACAGGAGAATTAGAGCCTCAACCCTCAAAAAGAGATTCCCCAAAGGGAATCTGTTCCTGCTCAGGGCAAAGAGGAGAAAGAGGTGACCAGCTGCAAGGAAGAGGAAAATAAACAAACAAAAAAAAAAGGTTCTGAGCTGGTAAGAACAGTGATGGAATTACAGCTCCTGACTGACAGAGATCACAGAATGCCATGAGGGGTCAGTGAGACACAGGAACCCAAACCATTTTGTCAAGAGGGGTCTTTTGACCAAACAAAAAGGAGGCTGCAGCCAGGTGGGAGTCAGACTCTTCTCCCAAGCCACAGGACAAGAGGAAATGGGTTCAAGTTGTGCTGGGGAGGTTTAGATGGGAACATTTCTTCTCCAAAGGAGAACATTTTTTAGGGAACATTTAGGGAACATTTCTTCTCCAAAGGGGTTGTCAGTGGAACAGGGAAATGCTGGAGCCCCCATCCCTGAAGGGATTTAACAGACCCTGGGGACATGGTTAGTGCTGGGATTGGCAGTGCTGGGGAAGGGCTGAGGGACAGCACAATTATTGTTGTGAGACTGTCACAAACCTACTGAGGCTACAGCTAAAGCCAAACCAGCCTCAGACTCCCAATCCTCCCAAAAAAAGCTGCTGGAGTCTGATGTTGCCGTTGTCCAAGCCTGTTTACAACTTGGGCTGTAATATTAGAACCATCCAAAAATAGCAGGAGTTCCAACAGTGCCAGCGAGGAAGGGACTGAGACGTTGAGGTACAGAGACAAACTGAAAACTCCTGGAGGAGAAACAATCAGCCCTGAACTCCTTCCATGAAACTCACACTGCCATCACCTCAGAAAAATGGGTGGGAAAAAATATCTGCACATTGAGACAAACTGAAAATTTCTGGTGGAGAAACAATCAGCCCTAAACTCCTTCCATGAAACTCACACTGCCATCACCTCAGAAAAATGGGTGGGAAAAAATATCTGTACATGGAGACAAACGGAAAATTTCTGGTGGAGAAACAATCAGCCCCAAACTCCTTCCATGAAACTCACACTGCCATCACCTCAGAAAAATGGGTGGGAAAAAATATTTCAAGTAAATCTTTATGGACCAGCTTAACAGATTTCCCAAAACACTGAGCTTTTCCTGAAAGGGGACATTGCTGCTTTTCTGACTATTAAAATTTAAAAAAAACCATGGGAAAATGTGATCACAATATGATTGCTAGAGCACAGTGACTTTAAAGTCAGGACAACTGATGAAACCACTGGAACCAAACCTTGCACTCAAAGGCAACCCACACCTAATGCCACCAACACTGAACCCTTGGGAAGCCATTCCCATATTCAAATTATTCCCAAAGGGTTCCTGACACCAGCCAGGCTTTGTGGGCCCACACCTTGACTGGCAGGTGGAGGTGTCACCAAGCTGGCCCAGCCAAGCATCCCTGGGACACATCCAAAGGGTGGGGCCTGGATTTGAGCAGGATCTGGGCGCAGGGATGAAAGGAAAGCTGCTCCCTTCATCCTTTAGAGAGGAGCATTCCCCACTCCAGGAAAGGATCGTTGATCCCTGGTTTTCTCCCAAAACCAGGGCGGTTTCAGGAGGAGGGAAAGCCTAATGACACAGTGGTGACTGCAAGGATATTTCTGGACACTTCCTTAGTCCAAAAGGCTTGGATGACAGCCAGGAGTAGTTTTAAAGTCATTTAAAGTGGTTATAAAGTCCCTCTCATCACACAGCGCAGTTGCTTCACGAGTGTGTCGGGGTTCCCTTGATGTCCTGTCAGCCCTGAGCAGTGGCTGCTGACACCACCACTGGAGGAACACCAGAAGCAGGAGGAAACGGCAGAGCTGCCCCACTCAAACCACCAGAAAACAACAGGAAACTGGCTGCAAACCCCATAAATTCTACACCAAATTTAAACCCACGGGGATTGAAATGAAGGTCTCTGCGGTGTGATTGTGACAAGTCACACAGCTCAGCCCATAAAAACCCCCACAGACACCATCCTCTACCATCACCATCCAGCTTAATGGGTGCTTAAAACTGAGTCCAAAATAAAAATCCCACACCAGAAAAAACCACGGGAGCAGCAGCGTGATGGAAAAAAAAAACCCTTACACAGGCAGGGCCTGGAATTATTTTAAACCTTTATCCCACTGAAGAGGTTTTGCTTCAGATGCTGCAGGAGACACGACAGGGACAGACTGAAGCTGGAGATGAGCATTTATCCTCTGCAATGTTAAATCATGGTGCCGTTTTTACCAACTCAGCCCACATCTCATTAATTTGAAACCCTGCTCAGATCAGCAATTAATAAAAAGAATCGCTGGGTCTCGCTTCTCTGGTGGTTTAAATAACTTTGAAAGGAAGCAAAATAGGAATTCTGTGGAGGTTTGGAGAGACCTGCTTGCTCTGTCCTCTCACGAGAGGATCCCTCCTAGCATACAGCCATGAAAGGGACCTTGGGGAAGGTCACCCTTTCCTTCTCTGTAGGAAATCATCCTCCAAATCAGGTTCTGGCCACTGTTTGCTGTTCCCCTTCCCCTCACTGGGAGGGAGATCCCTCGCCAACTGCTGCTTCATCTCCATGAGCCACAGAGCAAGGCTGGAGCAGTTTCCAGCTTCCCAAATGCTGCTGGTGGCACCCAGGACTTCCCACCTGCTTCCTTACTCCCAGGAGGGTTAGGAAGACCCCACTTCCATTTATTTCAAGATCTACCAACAGTTTGTGGCTGCAGCTGCTCCTCCTCCCTGCCACAGCACCATGGGCGCTGCTGGCAGCTCGTGATGGGGAGGGATCAAAAGCACCTTTGATGATCTGGGCTGATGTGATGTGAAGGAGATTTTTCAGCTGGGTCACACGTGGTGCATTCAGTCAGGTTGAAAAGCACTTCCTCTGCACTGAGGGCTCAGGAATGTGTTCTTTACAAAGCTGTTCCACACTTCTGGCCGTGCGTCTCGATAAACTCCAATTTCCCTGCAGAGGCAGCCTGGGATAATTCCTAAGTGAAAACTGATCTTAGCAGGAAATCAATCACTGGCCATTTCCTAATAAAATCAACCCCTGTTTGAGTGGAATTAGACCTTTGAAGTTGTCCAGCCCTGCGTTTCCTGCTCTGGCACAAGACCCTCTATGCAGTTTTTCAGGAGAGCGGGCACATCCTGGTTTAGCACCTGCAGATTTCTGATACATCGCATTTTGATGTCACAACCACAGAGAGCCAACCTCAACAAATCCAGGGATGTATTCCACGATTTTTACCAGGAGGTGAGACTGAAACCAGTGGTCAGCCTCGTTAGTCTTGAGGGATTTGTGTCTTCCCTCCATGAGAATGGCCAGAAAAAAGCTGGTTTTGGTGGCTCCTGGCATGGTCTGGGTTAGAGGAGCTGCTCCAGCTGAAGGCAGGATTAGAGGACAACCTTTAAAAAGGAGGAACGGCCACTCCTGGTGTTGTCCTGGCTCTGTTTCTCCTGCATCTGGACCAACCTGGCATCTCACCCACCTCCCAGCCGGGGCGTGGAGCTCCCTCACGGCATCTCCTGAGAGCGCTGGTTAAGAAAGCGCTGCCAGGAGAAATCAGAGCTGCCAGGAGCTCTGTGCCAGCCAATTCCAACAGCACCAGCTTCTGGGAGAGCCCAGGAACAGCAGAGCTACCACCACTGAGCCAGCCCCAGACCTGCTCCTGCTCTTTTCTCCACGGGGACAGGAGAGAGAGGACGTCCAGGTGTCCCCAGCAGGTGATTCCAGACTCCCAGTCACACAGAGATGCAGCTCTTTCTGGGATTTCCACATTGCATTGGCATCTCTCACTGAGTAAATATCATTCATTAATTCCTATTTAGGGCGAATTTGACGCCACTCCTGTATAAAACTGTGCCTAGAGGGAATCACCCCTGCGGGTCTGACAAGCAAACACCACCGTTCACCAGGATAAGCTCGATTCATATCTCACCCATTACCACGACTCATTGAAAATGCACATTTAAATACCAAAATCCCATTTTCCACGGAAAGAAAAAAATGCTCACGAGGAGAATTTTGAAGCCAACACCACAACCTGATCAAAAACTGGGTTTTTTTTTCCCTCCACTGGAGCACCTGCCCCTCCAGACCCTGCTCAAGGTTTTGGATGGGAAAGACTTTCCATGACTGGAGACACTGACTCCTGTCAGCAGCACAGCTGATACCAGGCACAAAGCAAGATAAGACACTCCGGTTTATTCCCCTCCTATCAAGATTGAAGTGAACATCTCATTTACGTGCTTGGCACAGATACGGTGACTCGAGCAACACCAGGAACCAGCTCTCGTTCCACAGCGTCCTCCTGTGGCATAACATTAGTAAAATGATCCTTTTAATTAGCATGGGGTACAAAAAAAAAATAAATCCCAATGCTCTTGGTCTCAGCGTGAAAAGCCCTGAAATCAGATGGATTTTAGCAAACAAAACCAAAATTCCTTCTACTAACGAGCTCTCTTTGTCACAATCTCACATCCAAGAGCAAAGAAATCCCCCTGCAGGAAAAACTTCAGGTCTGGAAAAGAAACAAACAGGATTTCACAGCTATTTATTAGGATAATAGCTCCTACTTGCTGCTGAGAGCTGCCATTGGGTGATGCGATAGGACGCATCAGGGACAATGTGACTTGCAGCTAAATTTCATATATTTAGCACCAAACACCAGCAGGAAGCCACGGGGTAAACACAAGGATGAGCTGGATTCCTCTTGAAGGCTCTTCTCGAGCTTTGGCACCAAGAAACAACACCCCAGTGGAATCAGCCCTCGCCAGGAAGACCCCAGGAAAGAAAAGGGCACATTTCCCATTTGGGAAGCCACGGGAAGGGCACTGCCAGGCTGTGGCAGCCGAGTGAAACCCAAACCTGGCAGTGAAACTGCACCCGGCACCGTGAAGCACTGGATGGAATTCTCATTTAGCATTCCGTGCTTGCCCCAGGCTCCATTTGGGGTGACTCCCCCTCACCAGTACCCACCTTTTTTCCCTCAAATCTTTTTATGGGATGTGTGGTCTGCCACAGGTTTAGGAACCAGGACATGAGAAACGCCATTCTCTGAGGTAATGCTTTGTAACTCTTGCGTTTTATTCAAAGAGCCGCGCAGAAATCCCAATTTTAACCCATTTTCCTCAGACCTGCAGAACGCAGGAGTCGCTCTAACAGCGTGAAGCGAGTTACTCATCTTTAGTCAATTCAGCTCTCTTAGTTAACAGCCAGAAGTGGTCTTTTAGAGAATTCCTCACCCAGCAAGCACAGGCAGCTGTTTGGGGCTGGCTGAAGCATTCCTGGCCGGGCACAGGCGCAGCCCTTGGGATTAGTGCTGGAAAAGACAGAGCACGGCGCTGCTGGCTGCTGTAAGGTGCAAATGTGCCCGGTTTAATCCTCTTTTATGGACAGAGAGGATTAGTGGTTATGCTGGGCTACCGCAGGAAGAGAGAATGGCAGGGGGTGCCACAGAAGGGTTTGAGCAAAAGGTGGGGACAGAGATGCTGCGGAGGTTCTGGGGTGGGAAGGATCACCACGTGTCCAGCATGGATGAGCTCTGTCCAGCCTTGGCTCCAGCTGGGAATATCCTGAGTTAAAAGGATGCACAGGATCATCAATCCAACCCCTGATCCTGCACAGAGACCCCAACAGCCCCACTCTGTCCCCTGAGAGAGCTGCCCAAACGCTCCTGGAGCTCTGGCAGCCTTGGGGCTGTGCCCGTTCCCTGGGGAGCCTGCGCAGTGCCAGCACCCCTGGGAAAGAACCCAACCTGATATCCAACCTGATATCCAACCCTGACACAGTTTAACACCATTTCCTTGGATGCTGTCCCTGGTCACACAGAGCAGGGATCAGAGCTGCCCCTCCTGAGGAAGCTGCAGCCCCCACTGGGTCTCCCCTCAGCCTCCTCTCCCCCAGGCTGGACAAACCAAGTCCCCTCAGCTGCTCCTCCAGCCCTTTCCTCATCCCTGTGTCCCTCCTTTGGACACTCTCTAATGCCTTTGCACCTTTCTTCTATGGTGGTGCCCAAAATTAGAATGGACCACCTTAAGGACTCGGTCCTCACGTGGCATTAACTCAAGATCAGCACGTGGTGAGAGCAGGCAGTACAGTCCTAACCACGTTTAATTGTCAAACTTCCACCCCAAATGGCAGCCTGGCCACTCCTTCTTGAAGTTCAACTGGTTCAAGAACACTGCAAAATACGCACTTGAGGAAAAACTCCCCAGAAAACTCCCTGGGAACTCATGAACATAAGGACCTGGAGCTGCTGGAGCAAATCCACAGGAGGCACCAGAGCTGCTCCAGGGCTGGAGCCCCTCGGTTCCCAGGGAGCCAGCCTGGGAGAGCTGGGAATGTTCCCCTGGAGCAGGGAAGGCTCCAGGCAGAGCTTCCAGCACATTGCAGGGCCTGCAGGGGCTCCAGGAGAGCTGCAGAGGGACTGGGGCCAAGGCCTGCAGGGACAGCACCCAGGGAATGGCTCCCACTGCCAGAGGGCAGGCATGGATGGGATCTTGGCAATGAGGAATTCCTGGCTGGGCTGGGATTGCCAGAGCAGCTGGGGCTGCCCCTGCATCCCTGGAAGTGTCCAAGGAAGGATTGGAGCACCCTGGGATGGTGGGAGGTGTCCCTGCCATAGCACGAGATGAGCTTTAAGGTCCTTCCAGCCCAAACCATTCCACAATTCCATGATGACTCCACGACCCCAGAAAGGGAAAGTGACCCTGTGCAAACACAGCAGAGAAAATCCCAGGAGAGAATCCCACGTCACGCTCGCAGCCTCGCATTCCGCACCATCAACATTGGTGTTTTCTGGAGGGGAAAAAAATTGCATTTCCAGCCCAACTACACCAGAGAGATTTGCCTGCCAGTCTTTCAGGTCTGAAGCACCTCCAAGCTGGGTTTAGGTGCTGGTGCCACGTTTGCCTCTCCACACGGACAGAGCCTGTTGAACAGGCCGGGTGCTGCGCTCTCCGTGTGCCCTCGGCCCCACACGGGCACAGGGGGCTCTGCAGACCCACAGAGAGCACCCAGACCTGAGCCATCCTGGAATTCCAGCCCTGACCCACCCTAACCCTGTGCTTTTCCTGCTTTGAGCAGGGTATGCAAACCCTGAGGGAATCCCAGGCTGCCACAGCTCCGCGTTCCACCTGCTGAAAATGGACCGTGGATTTTTATTTGCTGCCACATTTTGTTCTTCAGATCTTCTTTCACATCTCTCACCACCACCACCTCCATCTACACATGCTTCTGATTACCAGGGCTGAAGTATTCCAACCATTCCCACGGAAATCCACCATTTCCTTCTGGGGCAAGGGACCAAAATCACAATTTACCCCTAAATCCATGGGAATGCTCGTGATGCAGAATTCATAAGCCTGAAAATAACCCAGCTTTCAACCCAAAGCAACCACAAGAAGAGCTCTGAATCCACCAGCTCCTTCTAGGGAAGGAAGGGAGCAGCATTGTTGGAATCCCTTCTCCTTCCAAAGGGAAATGAGGAGTTAAAGGATTTTCCTGGTGCCCAAGGAAGCGGCTGCAGAAGCAGCAGGAGACTAGAGGCTGACACCAAGAATAAACTTCTTCATCTACACAGCATCCCTCAGCATAAATAAAACATGGGCACTCTGGGCTGTGGCTTTGCAAGTATTTTTGACCCAGAGTATGGAGTTTTCCAAGTCATCCCTGTTTGATTCCTTTAATTAGATGGTTATGTAATGAACAGTGGGAGGGACTCAGTCACTTCTGGATTGGCTTCCTTGGTCTGATCACAACCAAACGTGGTCTCTGAGTGAAAATACACTGTCATGGGTTTTCCCTTCTGCATTTGAGGTCAGGTGAATTTTGTAGGACTGAAAAAGTTGAGTTTCCCTCCGAGTCGCTGCAGGATCTGAGCAACCCGTTTATTATTTATAGGCACCACAGGCAGCACACAAACAATTCACACATCTGCCAAACAAAAATAACAACAAAAACAACGCTCCAAACCAAGGAGACTCCTGCTTCCATCCTTCAGCACAAAACCAGGCTCCACTCCCTGGCAAAAGCAGCACAGTCCCTGGGGAAGGGTGGAAAACACGAAGGGAAGGAGACACTGGAATTCCCAATCCCACCCAGATGGGATCCACCTGCCATCCTGAGTGTCCCAAGGGGTTTTGTACAGCTACATCTTTTTTCCAGGAGGGAAAAACCAAGGTGGAATTCCACTGACATGAAAATGTCAGCGTGGATCAGGACAAGCTGCGAGCTGCAGCAAACACAGCCGGCAGCTCCCGGGTTCCATCTGGCACAGCAAGGGATTCCCTCTTGGACTTCACTTCTTGGATTCCTTCTCGGAGTCTGGCGAGCAACTCATCCACAACCAACCCAGAGCAGCCTCAGAGTCCTTCCCAAAACACTGGAACGCAGCCTGAGCTCCAAAAACCTGGGAAAAACCTCTCAGACTCCTGGCTGTAGCTGTGCTATTCCCAAAGGATTACAGGCTCTGAGGTTTCCCAGGAACTGGACAAATCCCAGCCAGCCCTCCCAGTGGCACTGTCCACCTGGCAACTGGATCAGCCCCACCAGTTTTTGGGGAAAAAAAGCAGAAGTAGAAGGGCCAGAATTGGGGAGTACACAAATATTGAACCCCACTGCAATTGCTGCAGTGGGCACGGAACAAATCTGAATTTCCCCAAGTCCTGGATGGTGCAGGTTCACCTGGACAGGTGAGAGGCTCCTCATCCCTGGCACAAAGCCTTGCACAATTCTGGACCTTAAAGCTTTTCCCACACTCCACTGCAGCCTTTAGGCTGGGAAGTGGTGAGGGCTTCTGGTGGCAGTTTGAGTTTGAAGAGATAAAAGACACCAATGATGTCCCCAGTTCTGGAATTTGCAATATTTGGAAACCGCAGGGGTTTTGGCGGGATTTATTTACCTGGTTTGGTTTCACAGGCAAAATGAGCTGATGAAGAGATTCATGAGAGCAGACACACAAATTTAATCACTTGAAATAAGTGAGAAATGGATCAGGGCAGGGGTGTGGATCTGCACCCAACAGTGGGAATGTAGGAAAGCATTAAAATGACCTGACAAAAAGCTGAATTCCAAACCCTGAGAGGATGGATTCCCTTTCAACACACACAGGGACAGGGTTCCACTCCATCCAAGGGAATGGCTGGAGCTGTGTCAGGGGGTTTAGGCCACATTTTGGAAAAGGTTCTTTCTCCAGAGGGTAGTGGGGCACTCAACAGTACCAGTAAAATCCCCACTGTGCAGCAGAAGTTATTTTAAAACCTCCCAAAAAGTGGTTTGAAACGATTTTATTAAAAATCTTGGGCACTGGGTAATGGGTAACACAAAATATCTGAACTGGTTTTTTTCCCACAGATCAACTTCAGAAGCAGCCCAAGGAAGATAAAGCCCAAGGCTGAATTTCACAGAACTCCCTGCACCGAAAACCATCAGCACAACCCCACCACTCCTACTGACAGCACAAAATGTTCTTGTGCAGAAAAGAGCGGATTCAATTTTCTCGGTAAAAGGGATTCAGGAGCGCAGCAGAGTTCACTGTGCCCTGCTGCCTCCCTGGAAGACAATTTCCCACAGCAGAGAAAGGTAATGCATAAAAAAATAATAATTCCCAAACCCTTCAGGAAACTGCATGGAAACCTCCCTCCTTTGGAAAAGCAATGGAAACATTGCCAGAGCTTGTGCACGCACGTGGCAGAAGTTGGACCAGCCTGGAAGGGAGATGGACACCAAGAGTGGTCCCAGTGCTCCCAGTCTGGGCTCCTTCTCTTGGGGTTCCTTGGTTTCCCCTACAGCGCTGAAATATTCCAGGCCTGAGCTTGCCAGAAGTTAAATTTCCCAGTTTAAGGCTGAAAAGAAAGGTGATCCAGGCTCCTGAGAGACAGAAAAGTGATGAAGTCCCAGCAGGTGAAGAATTCCTCACACCAAAATGCCCATGGACTGCAGGTGGGCATCAGAGCAGCTGACCAGGCTGGGGCTTCTGTCCAGGGAATTCCAGACAATTAATGGCAGGAAAAGCCCCAGTTAATGGCAGGAAATTAATGGCAGGACAAAGCCCCCAGGAGCAAAAAAAACCCCATGGAATCGTGGATGGGTGAATTTGGGAAAGCCCTCTGAGAGCATTGAGTTCAACCATCAGCTCAGCCCCGCCGTGCTCACCACCAAACCACAGCCTCGGGTGCCAAACTGAGCAATTCCAGGGATGGGGATTCCACCACTTCCCTGAGCTTAACCCCTCAAATTTCCCGTTTTCCCGATGGAGCAGCGCAGAGTGCAACCTCCCAGCCACACCAAGGATTCTCACTGGCAGGGCTGGGTTTTCCAGGATGGTTTCATTCAACTTTCTGGAATGGGGTGGCCAAGTCACCTCTGTCGGACCACACATTTCCTAAATCCTAAAATATTCCAAGAGCTGCACAAAACCCGCAGGGATGAGGCTGAGAGCTCCCACCTCGCTGCGTTTATGGCCTGTGCACGAGAGCTCGTCACAAAACCTCGCAAAAATGATGGAAAACAACCAGGATGCCACAAAAACCAGCTGAGCCGCTCTGCAAAACACCAAGCACACCAAGAAACTACAGAGGAAGACGGCAGGGTTTGAATGAACCCTGCACTGTGACACTTGGTGGAATCATGGAATGGTTTGGGTTGGAAGGGACCATAAATCCCATTTTCCCACCGTACCAGCTGCTCCAAGCCCCATCCAACCTGGCCTCGGACACTTCCAGGGATGGATGGGCAAGGTTAAAACCTGGGAAAATTCAGTTGTTACAATCCTCAGCTTCCCACAACCACCACCATCATCATCATCACGCACTTCCTGTTTCACCCTCGACAGCAAAAAAAAAAATCATTGCTCCCAATTTTATAACCGGCACAAAAATTTCAATTAAAAAGATGAACAATTCCCTCGCCTATTTCCTCAATATTTGGGAACTGAAAGTTCGCCGTGAGAGGATTTGGAAAGGAGCAACTGTGATGTGGAGGAAGGAAAAGAAAGGATGAGTTCACACTGAGAATCCTCTCAGGATGTGGGAAGAGGGTCTAAAACCGTGCTCAGACACCAGCAAGGCTTAGAAACAACACCACAACAGCCAGGCCCTGCCTAAGGGATTAGAAATCCCAAATTCTGGAAACAACAGTCCAGCGAAGGAGAAAAAAAATAATAAAAACATAAAGCAGAGAACCCAAACTTGAACAGAGAAAACATCTCCCCACCCAATAAAAATCATCTGTAGCTGCAAGAAAGCTTAGACTTGGTAACCTCAAATGTAGGAAGAGTCTTGAGCTGAATTATTTCTGTCCCTTAATTATTATTTACACTAAAAAAGGGCCTGAGCACCTCAGTCACAGCCGGGTCTGTGCTGAGCCAGATGTTTTAGAGCCCTTTTTTGGGTGTTTTAATACACAGCCAGTCACACCCCTTTTTTATAGGCAATTTGCAGCTCTTTTTTGGGGATATTAAATGGAGGGGAGGTGAGTGATTAACACGTTTCAACTTGCTGCCGACCTCCTGTACAGAGGGAGGAAAATTATACATGTGCAAAATGCAAAGAAAAATAAAGGGGAGGGGGAAACGGGGGTTAAAAGGGGGGAAAAAAAGAGGGATGACAGGAAAAAAAAGGGGGGAAAGGGAGAATGAAAGGGAACTTCATCAATGAGCTCAGAGGTCTTTTCCAACCTAATTGGTTTTGTGATTCTGGGGAAAGAAATAGGAGGTGAAGGGGGGAAAAAAAACAAAGATGAAGGGAGGAAAAAAAGGGGGCATGAAGAGGAACTTTATCAAGGTTGCACTCATTTATCTCTGAGGCTTTTTACAAATTAATTGATTATGAAGGGAAAAAATGGGGGTAAAGGGAAAAAAATGGGGGTGTGAAGGGAAAAAAAAGAGGGGATAAAAGGAAAAAAACACGGGGGAGTTGAAAGAAAAAAAAGGGGGGTGAAAATTGGATTTTTTCACGAAAAATATGAAAAAAAAATATATTTTAAACTGATTTTTCTACAACTTCCATTTTAAACTGGATTTCCCACCAAAAATATGGCCAAGAAAAAAAAAATTATTTTAAACTGTTTTTTTCCCAACTTCTATTTTACACTGGATTTTCCCACCAAAAATATGGCCAAAAAAAATTAAACTTATTTTTCTGTAACATCCATTTTACACTGTATTTTCCCACCAAAAATATGAAAAAAAATTTAAACTAATTTTTCCTCAACTTCAATTTTAAACTAGATTTTCCAACCAAAAATATGAAGAAAAATCTATTTTAAAGTGATTTTTCGTCAACTTCAATTTTAAACTGGATATGTCCACCAAAAACATGCAGGAAAAAAAAATTAAAATAGATTTTTCCACAACTCCCATTTTAAACTGGACTTTCCCACCATAAGTTGTCCAAAATAAATCTATTTCAGATCCCTTTGCCGTGGATTTCCAGGCCAAACCCGAGTTTAGCAGCGCTCCCGCCCTGCCGAGGCCCCGCGTCCCTCAGCGCCCCTGAGGCGGGAACGGCCGCGACCTCCCCAACATGGGCGGGAGGTCGGCGCCATCTTGGGGAGGGCGTGAGGGGCCGGCGCCATGTTGGGGAGGTCGCGGCCGTTCCCGCCTCAGGGGCGCTGAGGGACGCGGGGCCTCGGCAGGGCGGGAGCGCTGCTAAACTCGGGTTTGGCCTGGAAATCCACGGCAAAGGGATCTGAAATAGATTTATTTTGGACAACTTATGGTGGGAAAGTCCAGTTTAAAATGGGAGTTGTGGAAAAATCTATTTTAATTTTTTTTTCCTGCATGTTTTTGGTGGACATATCCAGTTTAAAATTGAAGTTGACGAAAAATCACTTTAAAATAGATTTTTCTTCATATTTTTGGTTGGAAAATCTAGTTTAAAATTGAAGTTGAGGAAAAATTAGTTTAAATTTTTTTTCATATTTTTGGTGGGAAAATACAGTGTAAAATGGATGTTACAGAAAAATCAGTTTAATTTTTTTTGGCCATATTTTTGGTGGGAAAATCCAGTGTAAAATAGAAGTTGGGAAAAAAACAGTTTAAAATAATTTTTTTTTTCTTGGCCATATTTTTGGTGGGAAATCCAGTTTAAAATGGAAGTTGTAGAAAAATCAGTTTAAAATATATTTTTTTTTCATATTTTTCGTGAAAAAATCCAATTTAAAATGTAAATTCCTGGAAATGCCTTTTAAAATAGACATTTTGAAAAAAAATCTGTCTAAACTAATTTGGTGGGGTTTTTTTGCTTTTTTTTTGTGAAAAAAAACATCTTTAGAATGGATTTTTCTTTTGCTGTTTTGGCAGAAAAATCCATTTTAAAGTGGAAATTGTGGAAAAAAGGTAGTTCAAAATCAAAATGTTTCCCTTATTTTTTTGGTGGAAAAAACCACAATTTAAAATCATTAAATTCTATTTTTATTTTTGTTTAGGATACAGTACAAAAATAAAATTTCCCCTTTTTTTTTGGTGGGAGAACCATATTTAAAATCTACATTTCCCCCCAGTTTTGTGGGAAAATCCATTTTAAAATTTATTTTTCCCCATTTTCTGTGGAAAAACCCAGTTAAAAATACAAATTGTTTCCCTTTTCTGTGGAGCTTGCAATTCATCTGGACTTTCAGCGGGACTTAATAGTATTCAAGACCCATGTAAACAATTCCATGCCTTAGGGAATTGAAAAATAAAGGATTTGAAACGCAGAGAGGAAAGGAGCTGAGGAAAATAATAAAAATGGGTGTAAATCTGTGGGATTTTTGACTTTTGAGGTGGAACTTGATACCTAATTCCCTGAAGCTGACGGATTTTTTTTCCCTTAGGAATGACATGGAAATCACAACGGGCACGGGCACGAGAAGAGTTCCCAGAAGCTGTTGAAGAGCAGCCTGGAAAGCAAAATATTTCCTGGGATGTCCCTTTGTGAAGAAACAATTTGTGTTTATTCCGTGCTCTGTGCTCGAGGTCTGTGGGGTCAAAAAATTGCTTGGGATTTAAATTAGTGTATATATATATATATATATATATATATATATATATAAAAATATAA
>NW_005054430.1:1212073-1214537 GCF_000277835.1 Geospiza fortis | reverse complement strand
TATATATGTGTGTGTATATATATGTATACATACATATGTATATGTGTATATATATACTCATATATACATATATGTATATATATGTGTGTATATAGTTTTCTATATATGGTTGCATATATGTATATATAATTATATATATGTATATGGGTATATAGATATATATAATGTAATATTATAATTAATATGTTTATTTTATATATCCCTATATATCTACTTATATATCTCTATATATCTGCTTACATATTTATATGTCTATATCTGTGGATATCTATATATATCTATATATATAGATATAGATATAGATATCTGTGGATATCTATATCTATAGGTGGATATATAGGTAAGGATTCTATGGAGTCTGGGATCCCTGCAGGAGGAAGGTCCTGGAGAAATGTGGGTTTATGTGAGGCAGCAGCAAAATCCCCAGGGGCAGGATGTACCAATTGACCCGGGTTGGAGCTTTTGGAGCAGGCTGGGCAACGCTGCAGCTGCAGCTGCTCCTGCCTCAGGCAGCGGGCTGGGGGGGGATGTCCCATCCAGTGCATGTTTCCAAGGTGTTGCTGATGGCTTTGCAATGGGCTCATCAACACGTGGCATTGTGAAAGTGCCCCAAAATCCCTGAGTCTGTGCCTGCTGAGGGCTGCCACGTGTGGTGTCTTTTTTGTGGGAAGAAAAGAAAATCATATTTAAAATTGATTTTTCTTGCCTTGTTTTGGCAGAAAAATATCCATTTTAAAGTGGAAATTGTGGGGGGAAAAGCCAGTTAAAAATGGAAATGTTTCCTTTTTTTTTTTTTTTTGTGGAAAAATAGCGTTTAAACCAGAAGTTGGTTTTTTTAATTTTTTTTTAATGTTTATATTTTCTCTAAGATACAGTAGAAAAAGGAAATTTCCTCTTTTTTTTTTTTTCCTACCTCTGTGAAAAGTAAAGGGACAGCTCAGATGTTCATGGATGATCTGGACAGGCATCATTTCCCAGTGGGAACAAACCAACCCTTTCTCTTTGGAAAACTGAGCACCAGGTTTCCTAATATTCCAGGTTGTGCTGGGTCATAAGCCCATGTGAAAAAAGTTGGGAAAAAACTTAACTGCAAACACAAATGTGGCAGCAGAAGGAAGGGAGCCATGGGAATGCTGGAGGCTGGTCAGGAAATGCCAAATTCGGTGTTCAGGGAAAGCCTGGGGAGGAACAACCTCGGGGAAAGGTTTAAATGTCCCCATTCCTGGGTCTGGGGAGGGAAAAAATCACAGGAAAATCACGGAATCTTGGAAGGGAATTTAAGGATCATCAACCTCCACCCCCTGCCATGGGCAGAGACACTTCCCGTTATCCCCGATTCCTCCAGCCTGGCTTTGGACACTTCCAGGGATGTGGAGTCCACAACCTCTGGGACAACCTGAAAAAAGTGAAGAAACCACTGACTCCGAGAGCACAAAGAGCATTTTTCAAACATTCACAATACATTTCTCACAGATGGGAGGGGAGAGAACACAGCTGCAGCTCCTTGGCCTTTTTCTTCTCTCCCTCTTTTTCCAGATTGAAAAGAAAACAGCATCCACTGCTTTTCCTTATAGTTTTGGACATTGCCTTTTCCTTGACCCACAGATGGGGCGACTGAGAGGTGTTTTAAAAACTACAAATCCATTTCCCATATTAAAGTGTGTCCTGGAGGCAGGAATTGTTCAGGAACGTGCTCTGAGCTCTCTTTGCGCGGCTCCTCAAGAGCCAGGATGGTTTCCCCACATCCAGGGAGGATTTTGGTGGCGCGGTGTGTTTAAGCTTAAGCCCAGCCTTGGCCAGGCTCTGCCTTCCACAGCTTCTCTGGAGCCCACCAAAGCCAAGGCTGAGTGTGGGGCTGGTTCCTGTAGTGGAACCATCCCTCCGTGAGGGATTGTAGCCCCCAAAATCTGTGATTGTTCTGGAG
This sequence comes from Geospiza fortis, assembly GCF_000277835.1. Lineage (NCBI taxonomy): Eukaryota > Metazoa > Chordata > Aves > Passeriformes > Thraupidae > Geospiza > Geospiza fortis. The sequence goes on along the minus strand of NW_005054430.1, from coordinate 1,212,613 downwards.
AGCTGCTGCTGCTGGGGGGGGAATTTGGGATTCCTGCAGCATCTCCCAGCACCTGGCAGGGCTCTCAAACGCACATTTCTGCTCTTTCATCTGAGTATTCCCTCTCTCCCGTTTAGATCCTTAAAGTTCTCCCCTTTTGCAGGCACTCCTCAGATATTTTCAGCTTCTTTTCACTTCTTATTTTTATATAAATGTGGATGTACTTGGGTCAAGTTCACCGCAGAGCGGTTTGGGAGGGAAGGAACTCCAAGCATCTCATGTACAATTCATGGGGAGACAAAGATGAGGCTGAAGAAGGGAGAAATGAGGTGGGAACTTGCTGATCGGAAGGCGGTGCCTTCCCATCTGAACACACCGGGGAGGATTTTTTTTTTTCCCAATTGTTTTTTCTCCAGTGCCTTGTTTCCCTCCTGCTGTTGGCTGCTGGAGCACCTGATAATTTTCCTTTTGTGCTGTATCTTAGAAAAAATACAAAAAACAAAACCAAATTAAAAAAAACCCAAACCAAACCAACCCAAAACCACCCACCAACCCCCCCCC
>NW_005054430.1:1207579-1212034 GCF_000277835.1 Geospiza fortis | reverse complement strand
CCGCCCCCCCCCCCCCTTTAAACTGTATTTTTTCTACAAAAGAAAAAAAAAAGGGGGAAAAAAAGGAAAAGGAAACATTTCCATTTTGAACTTTTTCCCACAATTTCCACTTTAAAATGGATTTTCCCGCCAAAACAAGGAAAGAAAAATCCGTTTTAAATATGATTTTTTTTCACAAAAAATAGAAAAAAAACCCAAAAAAAAAAAAAAAAAAAACCCACCCCAAAACTATTTTAAACAGATTTTTCCAAAATTCCTATTTTAAAAGGCATTTTCCAGGAATTTGCATTTTAAACTGGATTTTGTCGCCAAAAATATGGTAAAAAAAAAAAGAAAACTGATTTTAAAAGAATTCTTTTTTTAACTGCTTTTTCCACTACTCCCATTGTAAACTGGAGAGTGGGACAGACGGAGCTGGGAGGGCTCCGGGGAGCCCCAGGGTGACACCTTGGCCCTGCTGCCAGCGCATCGCACACACGGAGCTCCCCAAACCGCGCGGCTGCCGTGGCAGAGCTGAAAACCTCCTCACCGAGGGATCCAGAGCGCTCTCCTTGGGGAGAGCATTCCCTGAGCGGGATATTCGGGATGCGCTCAGGGAATGCTGGGTTTTGTAGAGATCATTCCCTGAGCACCCCGAGCAGGATGTTCGGGATGTGCTTTGTCCTGTTCTGCTGGGTTTTGGGGAGATGATTCCCTGAGCACCCTGAACGGGACTTTAGGATGTGCTTTGCACTGTTCTGCTGGGTTTGAGGAGATCATTCCCTGAGCACCTCCAGTGGGATGTTCAGGATGTGCTGTTTTGTTCTGCTGGGTTGTGGGGAGATCATTCCCTGAGCGGGATTTTAGGATGTGCTGTTGTCCTGTTCTGCTGGGTTTTGGGGAGATCATTCTCTGAGCACCCCGAGCAGGAATTTGGGATGCGCTTTGTCCTGTTCTGCTGGGTTTGAGGAGATCATTCCCTGAGCACTCCCAGCGGGATGTTCAGGATGTGCTGTTTTGTTCTGCTGGGTTTGGGGAGATCATTCCCTGAGCACCCTGAGAGGGATGTTCGGGACATGCTTTTGTCCCATTCTGCTGGGTTTTGTAGAGATCATTCTCTGAGCACCCCGAGCAGGATGTTCGGGATGTGCTTTTGTCCTGTTTGGCTGGTTTTGGGGAGATCATTCCCTGAGCACCTCCAGCGGGAATTCGGGATATGCTGTTGTCCTGTTCTGCTGGGTTTGGGGAGATCATTCCCTGAGCACCCTCAGCAGGATGTTCGGGATGTGCTTTGTCCTGTTCTGCTGGGTTTTGGGGAGATGATTCCCTGAGCACCCCCAGCGGGACTTTAGGATGCGCTTTGTCCTGTTTTGCTGGGTTTTGTAGAGATCATTCCCTGAGCACCCCCAGCGGGATGTTCAGGATGCGCTTTTTTGTTCTGCTGGGTTTGGGGAGATGATTCCCTGAGCACCCTGAGAGGGATGTTCGGGACATGCTTTTGTCCTGTTTGGCTGGGTTTGGGGACATCATTCCCTGAGCACCCCCAGCGGGAATTTGGGATGTGCTGTTGTCCTGTTCTGCTGGGTTTGGGGAGATGATTCCCTGAGCACCCTGAGAGGGATGTTCGGGACATGCTGTTGTCCTGTTCTGCTGGGTTTGGGGAGATGATTCCCTGAGCACCCTGAGAGGGATGTTCGGGACATGCTGTTGTCCTGTTCTGCTGGGTTTGGGGAGATGATTCCCTGAGCACCCTGAGAGGGATGTTCGGGACATGCTGTTGTCCTGTTCTGCTGGGTTTGGGGAGATGATTCCCTGAGCACCCTGAGAGGGATGTTCGGGACATGCTGTTGTCCTGTTCTGCTGGGTTTGGGGAGATGATTCCCTGAGCACCCTGAGAGGGATGTTCGGGACATGCTGTTGTCCTGTTCTGCTGGGTTTGGGGAGATGATTCCCTGAGCACCCTGAGAGGGATGTTCGGGACATGCTGTTGTCCTGTTCTGCTGGGTTTGGGGAGATGATTCCCTGAGCACCCCCAGCGGGATGTTCAGGACGCACTTTTGTCTTGTTTTCATGGGTATTGCGGTGTCCCCACGGCCGGGCGTGTCCTCGCCCAGCCCTGCTGGGTTTTTGTCAGCGGCAGCCGCGGGGTGAGCTCCTCCCCCTGGGCAGGAGAGATAAACTCCGAGAATTCCCCAGCTCTGCTGCGCTGCCCTCTCAGGCACCGCGGGTTTGTCCCTCTCAGGTGCCCCAAAGGCGCAGGCTGCCTGGTTTCCCTTCAGACACTGAGAATATCCCACAGTTTTACCCCTGTCGTAGAGTTCTTGCAGTTCTCACACCCCTTTCTGTGGCCTTTAGCCCAAATTCCTGAAGGCTAAGCCGTGGCCGTGGCGATTTCCCCTGTGAGGAACTCACATTTCTGCAGCCACGCTAAATTTTAATTTGCTCTCTCAGCAAAATCTTATAAATGGGAGATTTATACCTAAATTTGTACCTAAACAAGACACCTGGGGCTGCTCTAAGGCCCTGCACGCATTTAATCAGAGGAATCCCATCCTGAGCTGCTCTGCCTGTGTTAACCAAGATAACCAGCCCCAGCATTGATGCAGACATTGAGGTTTGGGCAGATCAGTCCTGGGAGTCCCAGTTTAGCAGCGTGTGGAAGGAAAAGTGCGGGCTGGAGGTGTTAATTGTCACCTTGTGCTGATGGAAGGGCAGCCTTGTGGGGAAGGGAGGAAAGCAACGAGAATTACAGGTTTGAAATATGTAACAATATTAAAGGGTGGCAGCAGGTTGTTGCCCTAAAGAGATGAAAGGTTTTAGGGATTTTGAGGGAACAGGGATAGAACAACACTCACTTCATGGAAGATCAGTGGGTTCAGGTGAGCTCAGCATTAGCAGACCTCTGCCACATGAATTCCACAGGAATTTGAACCACCTGGGACAGTCCTGGAGCCACCCGAGAGCTGGGACACGCCAAGGGACAGCGGGGAGATCCCCAGAGGCACTCCCAGGACATCAGCAGTGTGAAGCCCACAGACACCTCCTTCCATCTCCTCTCCTGAAGAAGCTTCTAGAAGAGAACTTTTAAGAGCTGCTGCAGCATTCTGAGAGACCCCAACTCTGGTTTTAGGGGAGAAAAGCAAAATATCAGCTGCCAGTGTAAGAGCTGGAGGTGTTTCCTACTCTGCTGTGGGCTTTCCTGGTGGTGGGAGCAGAAACTGTGCAAAGCACGTGAGGAAGGCAGTGGAAAAGGATGAGGAACTGATAAAAGTGTGCAGATTTCTGAGAAGAAGAAAACTGTCATATATATATATATATATACTGTCAAAATATACAGAAAGCAAAACAGAGCCTTATAGAAAACCTGGAAACTCTCCTGGGACAGTTCCCAAAGGGCAAGCTATAATTATGAGGTACTCCCTCCAATATTGTACCTGATTTCAGGAAGTTCTTCCTGATGAAGCATCTCAGGAGCCAAAACAACAGGTGGCAGAAGCTGTCAAGGACCCATCTCAGGCTGTGTCATTTGGGAGGGGTTGGACCCCATGCCAAACTCAATGGTTACAACTGGAGTAAGAGTCAGAGCTTGGAAAGCTCCAGTACAACTCAGCAGAAGATTGGGGTGTTCCCTTAGTGGCTTGAGAAAATCAGCTGACAACCCAACCAAACCCCACAGGCAGGAAATCATCATCCTCAGCAGGCCCCTTGCCCTTCTCTGCTGAAAACAATTCCATTTTATACAAGCAAAATGCTCCCAGTTGCTCCTCCCCAAGCATCCCTAGTGAGGGATACCTCAAACCCAGTTTGGGAAAGTCACAGAGCAGGAATTCCCCCCAGACAGAAATGTTACAGGTGCCTCAGACCCAGGATGGGAAAATCATAGAGCAAGAATTCCCTCCTGACAGAAATGTTACAGATACTTCAAACCCAGTTTGGGAAAGTCATAGAGCCACCACAAGCAAACCTCACGGCAGGAAATCATCATCCTCAGCAGGCCCCTTGCCCTTCTCTGCTGAAAACAATTCCATTTTATACAAGCAAAATGCTCCCAGTTGCTCCTCCCCAAGCATCCCTAGTGAGGGATACCTCAAAGCCAGGATGGGAAACATCACAGAGCAGGAATTCCCTCCAGACAGAAATGTTACAGATACCTCAAACCCAGTTTGGGAAAGTCACAGAGCAGGAATTCCCTCCCGACAGAAATGTTACAGATACCTCAAACCCAGTTTGGGAAAGTCACAGAGCCACCACAAGCAAACCTCACAGAGCAGCAATTCCCTCCCAACAGAAATGTTATAGGTACCTCAAACCCAGGATGGGAAACTTCACAGAGCAGGAATTCCCCCCCAGACAGAAATGTTACATCTCCAGCAAGGTCGGTCTGGCTCTGTAACATTTTAAGCTGCCCTAAGAAACCCACTGGAAGTGTCCCAGAGCAGGTTTTGTGTAAATACCAAAGGAGCCAGATCATTCCTG
>NW_005054430.1:1205274-1207563 GCF_000277835.1 Geospiza fortis | reverse complement strand
CAGCCGTTGTCACTGTTGTCACCACGCCTTCAGCACACACAGTGCCATGTCCTGCACTGTGGGAGCAATCCAGCCGAGCACATGAGGGCAAATTCATTCTACAAACCTTCTTTTGCAGACTAAAAGAAATCAAAAAAAGTCTTAAAAAGCAAATTAATTTTTTTTTTCCAGGAATGATTTAATTTAAGGAATGAGCATTTTGCCACAATTGTGACAAAGAGACAGCAGAGTTTTTTGGAAGTGGCCATAATTCACCTGCCTGTTTCCCATCTCCTTTTTCTCCCTAGGGAGATCCCAGCATGAGCAGCTCAGCACCCACAGCTGTGCCAAGCAGGGTGAGATAATCCACATTTGAAGCCCCTTTCAGGTGTGTTGGCCACGTCAGCACTGAGAAAACTCCAGGAAACCCCAACTGCAATAATTACTGTCATTTAATCGCTTCACTGATACAACTTTAACTCAAACATCGGTGATGTAACTTCTGATTTCACATCTCAGTCTGGACAGAAAACTCTTTTCTTCCAGGCTGATTATCTCCATCCTTCACAGAACAGGCACTTCCTATTAAATGATGTGGGAAAAGTGCCCCCAAGATTTGCATGACCTACTTGAATCATCCTGAGAGAGAGAAAAAAGAATATAAATTTTGAAGTTCAATGTAATTTTTGGCTTGTAGTAAACAGTTTTAAGCATTTTGGTTTTCTTCAATTATCTGTGTGCTGCTGTCTCCCTGCTGACATTTCCTGCAGGATTGTGGGAGCACTTGGCCTATCCTTGTGTTTTCAGCTATTAAAAATACTCCAACATTCAGCAGTAAATGCAGGTGAGCTTTTGGACATTTACATCCAGAATTTCCACCAAAGAGAAAATTGTTTCTTTCATGGCACAGGATTCTGCTGCAGAAAAAGAAATCCATCTTTCCATGGTTCCATTAAATATTTCCCTCATTTTTCTTACACATTTCTCTCTTTTAGTGCCAGTTACAGCTTGAGGACAAACGCTGACACTTTTTTTTGCTTAAAGAAGATTTCACACTTGGTTTACTTTAGCTTAGCTGTGAACGTATCAGACTTTAAATTTAAAACATTCCTTTTGATTGTTTCTCCTGAAATCTCGTGGCAACAACCTAAAACGAGCGCAGCAATTGTAAAGGCCTCTATTTTATTTTAAATTAATTAAATACTTTAAAATGAAATTATGTGGAACTTAAACAAACAAGCCAAAAAGGAGAGAGAAAAAAAAATCAAGGAACAAGGTGTTTTTTTTTTCCAGGATCTTTTTATGGGGCTGTTGAGGTGGGAAGGCCCTAAAAGGTTCCTCTAAGGGGACAGCAAAGGAAGCAGGACTCCTGAATTCCCTGAACACCCCCAGGAAAGCACTGGATGATTACAGAGTGGATAACACACCAGGATGTAACAAAACTCTGAGAAATGCTTGTATTTTATGATTGGCTTTTCGCAAATATTAAAATGAATATTATATGTGTTGTGTTAGCAAGTGATGCTGTATTAATTCTCTTAAGTACTGTATCGTTTTAAGTTATAAAAAATTGCTAAAATAGAAACGATGCTATATAAGATGCTTTGTTTAAAAGAGAAGACTCGCAGCGAGATAACAGCCACAGGACACCTAAATCTTTCAGAAGAGAAGAATTTATTGCTTTCCTATCAGAAGAAACGAACTGCTTCCCGCCTCGAAAGCGCCATGGGTGTTAGAAAAGAGAAGTTGACACTGACCAGACAAAAATCCTGTGTTTGAATAGGAATTTATGCATCATGTATGAAGTGTATGAATATGCAACAAGCTATTGCTCTTAAAGATTACTCCTTTTGTTAGAGGTGTGTCCTTTTTCCTGGGCCCGCGCTGCCTGGAAAAAGGTACCCGGACGTCCGTAACTCTTTGTCTTTATTGTCTCATATTGTCCTAAATCCTGATTGTCCAAATTATTATTACTCTGATTGTATTACTATTTTTATAACCATTTTTATTACTATTAAACTTTTAAAATTTTGAAAACAAGTGATTGGCGTTTTTCACAAAAACCATCCTAATGTTCCACCTGGGAGACTTTGGTACCTGCGAGTGTCCTGCTACTACCTGCCTAAAAACCATCCCTGTGAGCTCTCAAATTCCGTTCCTTTTGCTCCTTTGTATGAGAGTTACAGGAGCAAAAGAGAGGAAGAAACCAGCTTATGTCATTACAAAAATATATACAGAGAGTTTGCAAAACAGAGCAAATTTATAAGTATAATATTTATATTTTTATATTATATTATATAGAATTATAAA
>NW_005054430.1:1202268-1203953 GCF_000277835.1 Geospiza fortis | reverse complement strand
ATTTATATATCATGTTTATATTATATTGTTTATATTATAATATAATATAATATTTATAGCTTATTTCTATTTTTTTATAATTATAATTTCTATTTGTATTTATGTTTAAATTTATATTAATGTTTAGATTTATTTGTGTCTACCACTCCCGTCCCAGAGCAGCCCTGTGTCTCTCCCACCCACAAACACACGCTCACCCCAACATCTCCTGTGTTTTTAGCAGCAGGGCTCTGGTGCACAACTTCCTGCAGGAAACGGTGGCAGCAGAGCACAGGAAACCCCAACCCTACAAGAACCTAACTCCCTGCAAGGCCTGACACGCAGAACACCACAAAGTTCCCCGTGCTGTAAAAAAGGGGCATCTCCATCACAAACCTCTTCGTGGATTTGGGCAGAGCAGGATTTATTCACCCTAAACTCGCCTTAAATCCTGCGCCCCAGAAAAGCCCGTCTGCGAACCAAACTCTCTCAGGTTGGGGTGAAGCAGGAATAGCTGCCGCTGTCACCCTGTCACATCCACAGAAGTCGTGGCACAGCCTGCAGCACTTTGGAGCAAATCCAGCCATCTGAAGTCCAAGCTTTTCTTTAGAGATGTCTTTTGGTCTTTATGAACCGCCAGGGAGATGGAATTACATGCAAAATTCAACTGAGTGGTAAAAGGAAAAAGGAGGGGGAAAAAGGAAAAGTGTTTCATTACTGAGTTTGGGATTTTTGGGAGGGTTTTTTCATCTGCTGTCAAAGAAGTGAATGGCAACTTTTCAGATGCACTGGAAAGCTGAGTCTTTGTCCTCTGCACTTCACTGCTCACCATCTGCTGAGTTCAGTGGCATCATGCTGAAATCAGAATTTTTTGTTAAAGAGAGAACAAAGTCATTATTTAACAAATATTCCAGCAAATTTTGGATACTGGAACTTGGAGTTTTGAAACCATTGTAGCTCCAGTTTACCACAGATGTGAAAATGGCCTTGCTCACTTAACCATCCTAAACCACACTGAGCAGTTCCTCCTTCAGTGCTCAGAAACATCTGTCCCTAGAAGCCCTGTGTGCTAAATATATCCTACAAAAATCTAATATTTTTGGGGTTTAATTAATTTCTTAGCTGGAGATGCTGAATACAGAGGTTGCAAGAGACCTCTGGCTTTAGCAGGCTGACGAGTGGAGCTGCTGTGACCAGAGACTTCCTGGTGGGTGGTGGGGAAGTGAGAGCACAGAGAAGGCTGAGGAGGAGATGTAGGTGCACAGCTCAGAACGGAGTGGAAACCGCATCCCTGCGTCATCAGAGGCGGCCAGCTGCAGCTCACGGGCAGGGAGACAGGAAATGCAGCAGCCTGCTGTCCCTCCTGAGGACATGGCTGTTGACGGCGGTCACAAGGATTTCGGGGTGAAGGAAGAGACGAGATTCTTGACTCCATGATCAGAAGGCTTGATTTCTTATGTTATGATATATACATCTACTATACGATACTAAAAAAGAAAAAGAAGGGAGAGTTTCCAGCAGCTGTTAACCTAAGCTAAGAAAAGAATGAAAACACACAAGCTGGCCTTGACAGACTCCGCGAGCCAGCTCTGCTGTGACTGGTCACTGAACCAAAACTTTCACAGGAGACCAGTCACAGACTCACCTGTTGCATTCCACAGCAGCAGGTAACCTGTTGTTTACATCTGGTTGCTGAACTTCTCAGC
>NW_005054430.1:1190315-1202258 GCF_000277835.1 Geospiza fortis | reverse complement strand
GAGAGGATTTTTCATTAAAAAAATGTCTGTGACACATGGGTTACTGCTGAACACTGTGCTGGGTTCATGGCTGCACTTGGTGATCTGTTCCAGCTCGGAGCTTTTCCATCCTGTGATTATTTTCTTGATGTGTTGTGAGAGACTGAAGTGGCTCGTGCATTAGACATTGCTAAAATCATCAATCAATCAATCAATCAATCAATCAATCAATCATCAGTCATTTTGGCCACAAACAAGCTTTGGTAGCAAACTGCAAAGGAGCTGCTGTCCATCTGTGACCACCAGAGCCACCCCTCCCCAAACACCCCTCTTAATGGGAATGGTGGATTTTGGAGCTGTCAGTTCAAATGTTTAATTTTGTCCAGTTACGGCAGGTCTGGGAGGAAGGATGCATCCACGAGGGTGTTGGCAGACAGACTGTGATGCTGCCAGCTCACACGTTCAGGGGGCGAGTTACCATGTGCAACGAGCACAGCCCAGAGCAGGCCACAAACTGATAAGGGAGCCTTTATCAGCTCTGAACAGGCACTGCCTCTTTGTCCCTGCCCAAGGGAACTCATGGGGTAACTCCCCTGCCCTGGAAAATGGGGACATCCACAGGGAGCCCCCAGGTGTTCACCTCAGCCATAAATGGGCTGAACTGTGCTGATATCAAAGGCAGCTGCATCATCTTTGAAGGTGTCAAAGAGTCCCAAAGTGTCCCATGGCCCACAACATTCCATCATCCAGGGTGAAACTCCCCGCTCCAGGGACTGCCCACTGAGCCTGAGTGAGCACAAACCCACATTTTGTGTTCTGTGCCTTTCTCCCACCACTTCTTTGGGACTTCCCCTCATCCCCTGGTGGATCCACCAACAGACACCGAGATTGCAACCGCCAAGTCTCATCACAAGACCTGTGGTTGGTGAGATCCTCCTCCTCTTATCCTTTCCCTCTCTTTTTCCTTCTATCACATTTTCTTAAGTGTTACTTTTATACTTTCATATTGCCATATTACTAGAGATAGTAACAGCCAAAATGGCTACACGGCTGTTTTCCTCTGCAACCAAATTGCTCTAAATTAAATCCTTTATATATTACGTACATTTATAATTATTAAATCCTACATATATATTTTTTCTCCAAACACTAATTTTACCCTTGGCTTTCTAGGGTGGGTTATACCACACACAGAGGACACAAACTCAGTGGAGTTTGCAACAAGCTACAAATGGACAGCAGCTAGCTGACCAGCAATGCCACCAATTATGATTTTTCCCTGGTCAAAACCTCCTCAGAGAGGGAATGTTTCAGGCTGGAGAAACAGCACCAGGATTCCCAGGCCTTTATTGGCTTGGGTTGATGATAATCGACTGTTACCTGGAAGTCAGAGGGGTGGAAAGGTCTGGCAGGGATGCACAGCTCCTCCCGGTTTGGTGCTTCGTGGTTTCTCCAGGGCTGTGTTGAACACCCGTGGAGGAGATGCAGCAAAAGGGCTCTGAATGTGACACGGAGCTCGTGGTGTCCAGCCAGGATGTTTGGGCTGAGGATGGTCACAGTGAGGGACAGCCTGGGCGTGGGGGCCATCACCACCTCTGCTGGCTGGAACAGAACCCCTGACAAGGCCTAAGTCACATTCCCTGGAACGTTTGGGATGGAAAAAACCTCCAAGATCATCCAGTCCAACCTGGGCCTGAGCCCACCTTGTCCCCAGCCCAGAGCTCTGAGTGTCACCTCCAGGGATGGGCACTCCAAAGCTCCCTGGGCAGCCCCTGCCAAGGCCTGACCCCCTTTCCATGGGGAAATTCCTGCTCATTCCGAGCTTCCAGAAATCCTCCAGGTGATGGAGCTTCCAGGACTTTTCCAGGTGTGGATCCAGAGGGATCCAGAGTCCTCCACATGTTGAAGCTTTCAGGAGTTTTCCAGATGCAGATCAGGAGGATCTAGAGTCCCCCAGGTGTGGATCCAGAGGGATCCAGCATCCCCACACGTGGATCAGGAGCTTCCAGAAGTTTTCCAGGTCAGGAGGGTCTGGAATTCTCCAGGTGTAGATCCAGAGGGCTCTGGGGTCCTCCAGGTGGTGGAAGTGCCAGGAGCTCTCCAGTAAAATCCCGGTGCCATCGGCCTCCTGCCCATCTGGGCACACCTGGGGATGTCCAGCTGCTGTCACCAGCACCCCCAGGGACATTTCCAGCCCCTCTGGAGCATTCCATGAGGTGAACCTGGCCCTTGGTCTTGTTGGAGCTCCAGCCCATCCACTCCCACCTCCATCCCTGATCCCTGGGAGGGAACAACCGGAGCTGTGTCAGGTGGGCTTAGCCTGGATTTTAGGGAAAAGTTCTCTCCAGAAAGAGGAGCAACAGCCTCACCCAGTCTGAAGGAGTCAAAAAATCAGCGAAATTTTGGAGGAGAAACAGCTGCTTCCTAAAAAAAGAAAAAAAGGAAAAAATTCCATCTCAGAAATCAGCTCAAATCCCCAAAATTTACCTCAGTCACCTCTCTCAAAACACACCCGAGAGATTGAAACCCTGAGGCACAAAACCACTGCCTGAACCGTTTGTGGCGAGGTTTTGGAGTGAGATGGAGCTGGAAAAAAGCAGCTGCTCTGGCCAGGCAAATCCCCCAAGCCCACCTTGAGAAGCCATCAGGAGCCCCCGCTGCTCCTCCCATCCCTCAGCAGGGCCAGGTGCTGCTTCCAGCCAGGCTCTGGGAGGAGTTTTGGATGTTCTCAGGTAAGGGGATCATCTGGAAATCTGTCCCACTTGCTGGGATTTGGATTTTTGGATGCTCTCAGATAAGGGGATCATCTGGAAATCTGTCCCACTTGCTGGGATTTGGATTTTTGGATGTTCTCAGGTGAGGGGATCATCTGGAAGTCTGTCCCACTTGGTGGGATTTGGATTTTTGGATGTTCTCAGGTGAGGGGATCATCTGGAAGTCTGTCCCACTTGGTGGGATTTGGATTTTTGGATGTTCTCAGGTGAGGGGATCATCTGGAAGTCTGTCCCACTTGGTGGGATTTGGATTTTTGGATGTTCTCAGGTGAGGGGATCATCTGGAAGTCTGTCCCACTTGGTGGGATTTGGATTTTTGGATGCTCTCAGATAAAGGGATCATCTGGAAATCTGTCCCACTTGGTGGGATTTGAATTTTTGGATGCTCTCAGGTAAGGGGATCATCTGGAACTCTGTCCCACTTGGTGGGGTTTGGATTTTGCTCCATTCCAGCCCTTTCCCCATGCAGAGTGGCAGCGATGAGGAGGGGACGGGGTCTGTCCCCTCATGGGGTGACACCCCCAACCATCCCTAGAACCCGGGGTGGCTTTGCCCTGCTGATAAATTGGGAATATTTCCTCTGGGGTGCAAATCTGCTGTTGGATCAGACAGATTTGGCAAAAATAAAATTAAAATTTCTCTTTTTAACAACTCTGACCCCCTCAGTGCTGGAACAGCCTTTTACACTCCATCAGGTCCACCAGGGTGAGCTCAGCTTGGATGAAATCCTTGAAAACCCCTTAAATTCCTTTGGAAACCCCTTAAATTCCTTTAGAAACCCTTAAATTCCTTTGGAAACCCCTTAAATTCCTTTGAAACCCCATTAAAAATTCCTTTGGAAACCCTTAAATTCCTTTGAAACCCATTAAAAATTCCTTTGGAAACCCATTAAATTGCTTTGGAAACCCTTAAATTCCTTTGGAAACCCCTTAAAAATTCCTTTGGAAACCCCGTACATTCCTTTGGAAACCCATTAAAAATAAAACAACAAAACCCACATGTGCACAAAGCATTTGGCTTTCCTGGCTGTATTTAAGTATTAAAAAAAAAATTAAAAAAAATCACAAATTGATTTTGATTGAATTAATTTTGCTGGTTTTTTTTATTTAAAGGGAATTAATTTTGCTCTTTTTCTATTAAAAAAAAGGGAATTAATTTTGCTGGTTTTTTTAATTAAAGGGAATTAATTTTGCTCTTTTTTAATTCAAAGAAAAGGGAATTAATTTTTTATTCAAAGAAAAGGGAATTAATTTTGCTGGTTTTTTAATTCAAAGAAAAGGGAATTAATTTTTTATTTAAAGAAAAGGGAATTAATTTTTTATTCAAAGAAAAGAGAATGAATTTTGCTGGGTTTTTTATTTAAAGGGAATTAATTTTGCTCTTTTTTTTAATTCAAAGAAAAGGGAATTAATTTTTTTATTCAAAGAAAAGAGAATTAATTTTGCTGGTTTTTTTATTTAAAGGGAATTAATTTTGCTCTTTTTCTATTCAAAGAAAAGGGAATTAATTTTGCTTTTTTAATTTAAAGGGAATTAATTTTTGTATTCAAAGAAAAGAGAATTAATTTTGCTGGTTTTTTTATTTAAAGGGAATTAATTTTGCTCTTTTTTTTAATTCAAAGAAAAGAGAATTAATTTTGCTCTTTTTTTTTTATTTAAAGGGAATTAATTTTGCTTTTTTTTTAAATTCAAAGAAGACTCTGGGAGGTTTTTCTTTCCCTGCTGAATTCCTCCTCTGGGAGCTCAGGATATTTCCAATCCCATTTTTATTTTGATATTCCCAGTCCTGTTTTGACATGGATATTCCCAAATCTCATTTTTTGCTTGGATATTCCAAATTCCAGTTGTACGTGGATATTTCCAATTCCATTTTTGCTTGGATATTCCCAATCCCATTTTAATGTGGATTTTTCTGATCCTGGTTTTGCTTGGGTATTCCCAATCTCATTTTTCCTTGGATATTCCCAATCCCATTTTCCCCTTAAATATCCCAAATCCCATTTTCTGCTTGGATATTCCAAATTCCAGTTGTACATGGATATTCCCAATCCCATTTTTACATGGATATCCCAAATCCCATTTTTATGTGAACATTCCCAATCCCATTTTTGCTTGGATATTCCAAATCCCATTTTTGCTTGGATATTCCAAATCCCATTTTTGCTTGGATATTCCAAATCCCATTTTTGCTTGGATATTCCAAATCCCATTTTTGCTTGGATATTCCAAATCCCATTTTTGCTTGGATATTCCAAATCCCATTTTTGCTTGGATATTCCAAATCCCATTTTTGCTTGGATATTCCAAATCCCATTTTTGCTTGGATATTCCCAATCTCATTTTTACATGGATATTTCCAATCTTGCTTTTACATGAATATTCCCAATCCCATTTTTTGCTTGGATATCCCAATTACATTTTTACATGGATATTTCCCATTCCATCTTTACATAAATATTCCAAATCCTGTTTTCACATGGTTATTCCCAATCCCATTTTTTGCTTGGATATTCCAAATTCCAGTTGTACGTGGATATTTCCAATTCCATTTTTTGCTTGGATATTCCCAATCCCATTTTTCTTTGGATATCCCAAATCCCATTTTTGTTTGGATATACCAAATCCCATTTTTGTTTGGATATACCAAATCCCATTTTTGTTTGGATATACCAAATCCCATTTTTGTTTGGATATACCAAATCCCATTTTTGTTTGGATATTCCAAATCCTCTTTTCAAATGGATATTTCCAAATTCCATTTCACATGAATATCCCAAATCCCATTTTCATCTGGATACTCCCAATCCCATTTTTGCTTGGATATTTCCAAATTCAATTTTACATGAATATTCCCAATCCCGTTTTTACATGGATATTCCCAATCCCATTTTTGCTTGGATATTCCAAATCCCATCTTTACACGGATATTTCCAATCCTGTTTTTACATGGTTATTCCCAATCCCATTTTTACATGGATATCCCAAATCCCATTTTTGCTTGGATTTCACAAATCCCATTTTTATGTGGACATTCCCAATCCCATTTTTCCCTTAAATATCCCAAATCCCATTTTTACCTGGATACTCCCAATCCCATTTTTGCTTGAATATTTCCAAATTCAATTTTACATGAATATTCCCAATCCCATTTTTACATGGATATCCCAATCCCATTTTTCTTTGGATATTCCCAAATCCCATTTTTCTTTGGATATTCCCAAATCCCATTTTTTACCTGGATATTCCCAAATCCCATTTTTGTCTCACTCTGTCCATACACAGCAGGAAAAAAACTCCTTAAGGAATTCAAATCCATTTTTCTCCAGATTATTTGAAAAGGAACATTTTCCTTAAAGCATTTCCCTCATTACTCTGAAATTAAAGGGAGGGGAATAGAAAATAGGAATAAATCAAAATAAATTCTCATTTATTTATTACAGCTGGTGCCTATTTTTATTCATTTATTGGGGAGAAATAAATAAGGAAAATAAATTGTCATTATTTTTTGCTGCTGCTTTTTCTGCAGGACAATAAAGAACATCAAAATTCCAGTTCTGCTGAAAAAAAAAATCAGCAAAATAATGGCAAAAAATCAGGAAAAATTAGTAAAACCCAGCAAAATATCAGCAAAAAAATTCAGCAAAAAAATTCAGCAAAAATTTGGCAGAAAATCAGCAAAATGTCAGCAAAAAATCAGCAAAAAATCAGCAAAAAGAGGCAAAACCCAGCAAAATATCAGCAAAAAACCAGTGAAATATCTGCAAAAATATTGGCAAAAAATCAGGAAAAATTAGCAAAATAATGGCAAAAAAAATCAGCAAAAATTAGGAAAACCCAGCAAAATATCAGTAAAAAAATTCAGCAAAATATCAGCAAAAATTTGGCAGAAAATCAGCAAAATGTCATCAAAAAATCATCAAAAAATCATCAAAAAATCATCAAAAAATCAGCAAAAAATCAGCAAAAAATCAGCAAAAAGAGGCAAAACCCGTCAAAATATCAGCAACAAATCAGTGAAATATTGGCAAAAATTTGGCAGAAAATCAGCAAAAAATCAGCAAAAAATCAGTAAAAAATCAGCAAAATTCGGCAAAAAAATCAGCAAAACGTTGGCAAAAAATCAGTGAAAAATCAGCAAAAATTCAGCAAAGATTAGCAAAACCTGGCAAAGTATTAGCAAAAAATCAGCCAAAAAAATCACAAAAAATCAGCAAAAAATCAATGAAATAAGTGGATAGCCAAAGGATTGGTTGGATCAAAAAGTGGATTTCTCTTGGGAAGTGGAGATGGAAAAATGGGATCCGATTTAAGCAGCTGAACAATTAAATCTGGGAGCAAATTCCTGGAATTGCAGAGTTTGGAAGTGCAATGAATCCTGATTTTTTTCAGCTCAGCCAACCAGACCAACATAGGGAAAAATCCCTGAAATAAAAGGAAATTTTTCCCTCCTCCAACTTTTTCCTATAAAAAAACAAACCCAAAAAAACCAAACCAAAAACCAAAAAAACCCCAAAACCCCAAAACCAACCAACCAAAAAAAACCCCAAAAAACAAAACCCCCCAAAAAATCCCCAAACAAAATTCCAAAAAAAGGAAAATTAAATTAAATTAAATTAAATTAAATTAAATTAAATTAAATTAAATTAAATTAAATTAAATTAAATTAAATTAAAGTAAATATTGAAGCGACCAAGCAGCACCTTGTGGTGAGCCCTGGCCATAATTCACCTCCTGAATATTTTGGGGTCGGGATTTCCCCAGGAATTGAAGCAGAGCCAGCAGTGGGGGAGCCCGGAGGGATTTGGGATATTTGGGATGTGGGAAGGAGCAGCAGCTGTGAGCTCTGGCTATAAAAATCCTCTGGGGTGGGGTGGGCTCTGCCTGCTTCCCTTCTAAATCCGGCCTGGAGCTGAAATCCCAGGGAATTTCTCTCTGCCACCAAAAGCTCCAGAAATTCCCTCTTTTCCTTCTCACTTTTCCCAAAAAACCCCCAAATTTTGGGCTTGGGTTTGCCCAAAAAACCCCATAATTTAGTGAAGAAACCACTGAAATTTCTCTTTTTTTCTCCAGAAAAGCCGAAATCCCAGGCAGGTTCTCTCTGCCACCCCCAACTCCAGAAATTTCTCTCTTCTGCTTCCCATTACTCCTCCAAAAAAATCCCAAAATTTTGGGCTTGGGATTGCCCAAAATCCCCATAATTTAGTGAAGAAACCACTGAATTTTCTCATTTTTTCTCCAGAGAAGCTGAAATCCCAGGCAGGTTCTCTCTGCCACCACCAGTTCCAGTTGGGGTTGCCCAAAAAAACCCCCATAATTAAATGAAGAAACCAATGAAATTTCTCTTTTATTTCTCCAGAAAAGCTGAAATCCCAGGCAGGTTCTCTCTGCCACCCCCAACTCCAGAAATTCCCTTTTTCCTTCCCATTTCTCCTCCAAAAAAACCCCAAATTTTGGGCTTGGGGTTGCCCCAAAACCCCATAATTTAGTGAAGAAACCACTGAATTTTCTTGTTTTTTTCTCCAGAAAAGCTGAAATCCCAGGCAGGTTCTCTCTGCCACCCCCAACTCCAGAAATTCCCTTTTTCCTTCCCATTTCCCCTCCAAAAAAACCCCAAATTTTGGGCTTGGGGTTGCCCAAAACCCCATAATTTAGTGAAGAAACCACTGAATTTTCTCTTTTTTTTTTCTCCAGAAAAGCTGAAATCCCAGGTGGGTTCTCTCTGCCACCGCCAGCTCCAGAAATTCCCTTTTTTCCTGCTCATTTCCCCCCCAAAAATCCCAAATTTTGGGATTAGGCTTCCCCAAAAAGCCATCATTTAGTGAAGAAACCACTGAAATTCCTCATTTTGTCTTTTTTCCAAAAAACTTGAAATCCCAGGGAATTTCTCTGTGCCACCACCAGCTCCAGCAATTCCCTCTTTTCCTGCTCATTTCCCAGAAAAAAATCCCAAAATTTTGGGCTTGGGATTGCCCAAAAGGACAAAATCTAGTGAAGAAACCACTGAAATTCCTCATTTTCTCTTTTCCATTTTCTCCAAAAAGGCAGAAATCCCAGGAAATGTCTCTCTGCCACCACCAGCTCCGGAAATTTCTTTACATTCCCAAAATTCCCTCTTTTCCTTGTCATTTCCCCCCAGAAAGCCCCAAAATCTTGGGTTGGGGTTGCCCAAAAAAACCCCCATAATTAAATGAAGAAACCAATGAAATTTCTCTTTTATTTCTCCAGAAAAGCTGAAATCCCAGGCAGGTTCTCTCTGCCACCCCCAACTCCAGAAATTCCCTTTTTCCTTCCCATTTCTCCTCCAAAAAAACCCCAAATTTTGGGCTTGGGGTTGCCCCAAAACCCCATAATTTAGTGAAGAAACCACTGAATTTTCTTGTTTTTTTCTCCAGAAAAGCTGAAATCCCAGGTGGGTTCTCTCTGCCACCGCCAGCTCCAGAAATTCCCTTTTTTCCTGCTCATTTCCCCCCCAAAAATCCCAAATTTTGGGATTAGGCTTCCCCAAAAAGCCATCATTTAGTGAAGAAACCACTGAAATTCCTCATTTTGTCTTTTTTCCAAAAAACTTGAAATCCCAGGGAATTTCTCTGTGCCACCACCAGCTCCAGCAATTCCCTCTTTTCCTGCTCATTTCCCAGAAAAAAATCCCAAAATTTTGGGCTTGGGATTGCCCAAAAGGACAAAATCTAGTGAAGAAACCACTGAAATTCCTCATTTTCTCTTTTCCATTTTCTCCAAAAAGGCAGAAATCCCAGGAAATGTCTCTCTGCCACCACCAGCTCCGGAAATTTCTTTACATTCCCAAAATTCCCTCTTTTCCTTGTCATTTCCCCCCAGAAAGCCCCAAAATCTTGGGTTGGGGTTGCCCAAAAAAACCCCCATAATTAAATGAAGAAACCAATGAAATTTCTCTTTTATTTCTCCAGAAAAGCTGAAATCCCAGGCAGGTTCTCTCTGCCACCACCAGCTCCAGAAATTCCCTCTTCTCCTGCTCATTTCCCCCCCAAAAAATCGCAAAATTTTGGGATTAGGGTTCCCCAAAAAGCCATAATTTAGTGAAGAAACCACTGAATTTTCTTGTTTTTTTCTCCAGAAAAGCTGAAATCCCAGGCAGGTTCTCTCTGCCACCACCAGCTCCAGAAATTCCCTCTTCTCCTGCTCATTTCCCCCCCAAAAAATCGCAAAATTTTGGGATTAGGGTTCCCCAAAAAGCCATAATTTAGTGAAGAAACCACTGAAATTCCTAATTCTGTCTTTTTTCCAAAAAACTTGAAATCCCAGGCAGGTTCTGTCTGCCACCAATAGCTCCAGAAATTCCCTCTTTTCCTTCTCGCTTTTCCCAAAAAAAACCCAAATTTTGGGCTTGGGTTTGCCCCAAAACCCCATAATTTACTGAAGAAACCACTGAAATTCCTCATTTTTTTCTCCAGAAATCTGAAATCCCAGGCAGGTTCTCTCTGGCAAGACCAACTCCAGGAATTCCTTCTTTTCCTTCTCATTTTTCCCAGAGGAAAAAAAACCCCAAATTTTGGGCTTGGGGTCACCCAAAAAACCCCATAACTGAATGAAGAAACCACTGAATTTTCTTGTTTTTTCTGCAGAAAAGCTGAAATCCCAGGTGGGTTCTCTCTTCCATCACCAGCTCCAGAAATTCCCTCTTTTCCTTCTCACTTTTCACAAAAAAACCCCAAATTTTGGGCTTGGGGTTGCCCCAAAACCCCATAATTTAATGAAGAAACCAATGAAATTTCTCTTTTTTTTTTCTTCGAAAAAACCTCAAATCCCAGGTGGGATTCCCTTTTCCCTTCCCACTTCCCCTCCAAAAAAAAAAACCCAAATTTTGAATTTTGCACTTCCCAAAAGGTGATTCAGTGACGAAACCCCTAAAAATCAAATCTGGGATGCATCCAAGGATCAAAATTCCTTAAATCTTCACATTACTGCTCCAAACTCTCCCCAAATTCCCGGGGAGTTGAAAGCTCAGGGCTCAAATCCCATTCCCTGCCCCAAATCCACCCAATCCATGGATTTTGCTCCAGTTTACCAGTGGGGGTTTTATACTGGGAATCCCAAAGAAAATCCCAAAAGGGGAAAATTCCTGCTCCGGATCCCATTTGGGATATTCTTGTCTCCCCCAATGCAGAGCTGGTGGGATTTGGGATGGATCGAAGGAAATTTGGGAATTTTTAATGGGAGATGAAGAGGTAAATAAAGGAATTAGGGGAAAAGTCAGCAGGAGCACACAGGCACTTGTGGGATTTGGGAAATCCCATGGGAATGGGGCCAAAAGTGATTCCCAAAGTGATTCCCAATCCTCGGCAGGAGGGAAAAATGAATCCTCAAGGAATCCAGAGGGGCTGAGCTTCCACCTGAACATCCCAGAGGTGCAAATCCCAGCGGATTCCCACGAAATCATGAATAAAATGGGGGAAAACCACCCCCAAAATTGCGGGTTTTTGTCTAAAAATGGAGAAAATTAAGAATATCATTGGCAGTGCTGTGAATAAGGGAAAAGGCAGATTGTTCCTGCTGGATAAAGTGAATTATGTGGGAACACACAAAAGTTTTTTTCTTCTTTTTTTTTTTTAACCATCCCCAGGTTTAAAAATCAACTTTTATTCCCATGCAAATAAAACCCTTAAAAAAATAAAAAGGAAAAAAAAAAGAAAAAAAAAAGGAAAAAAAAGGCAAAAAAGAGGCAAAAAAAAAAAGAAAAGAAAAAGGAAAAAAAGGCAAAAAAGGCAAAAAAAAGGCAAAAAAAGGGCACAAAAAAGGCAAAAAAAGGCAAAAAAAAAGGCAAAAAAAGGGCAAAAAAAGGCAAAAAAATAGAAAAAAGGAAAAAAAGGAAAAAAGGCAAAAAAAGGCAAAAAAAGGCGAAAAAAAGAAAAAAGGCAAAAAAAAGCAAGAAAGAAAAGGCAAAAAACAAAAAAGGCAAAAAAAGGAAAAAAAGGCAAAAAAAGGCAAAAAAAGGGCAAAAAAAAAAGAAAAAAGGCAAAAAAGGCAAAAAAAAAAGAAAAAAGGCAAAAAAGGCAAAAAAAGGCAAAAAAGGCAAAAAAAAGGCAAAAAAGGGCAAAAAATAAAAAGAAAAAAAAGGCAAAAAAAGCAAGAAAAAAAGGCAAAAAAAAAGGCAAAGAAAAAAGGCAAAAAAAAACCAGGCAAAAAAAAAAAGAAAAAAGGAAGGAAAAAAAGAA